>NC_061121.1:109291034-109385500 GCF_002878395.1 Capsicum annuum
AGAAAGATGGTTTTCTCAGAATGTGTATTGACTATCGTCAGTTAAAGAAAGTCATGATCAAGAATAAGTATCCACTTCCTAGAATCGATGACTTGTTTGACCAACTTCAGGGTGCCAATTACTTCTCTAAGATAGACCTCAGATCTGGCTATCATCAGCTCAAAGTTGGAGAATCTGACATTCCAAAAATAGCCTTCAGAAATTGGTATGGTCACTTTAAATTCTTAGTCATGTTCGTAGGTCATACCAATGCCCCAGTATCTTTCATGGACTTGATGAATCATGTTTCCAAGCATAACATGGATATGTTCATCATAGTCTTCATAGATGACATTCTTGTCTACTCCTGTAGCGATCATGATCCTGCAAACCATCTCAGAATAGTGCTGTAGACTCTCTGAAACCATCAGTTATTTGCCAAATTCAGTAAGTATGAATTTTTGCTAAGGTTAGTAGCTTTTCTTGGCCATGTCATTTTTGATGATGGAATTATAGTTGATCCCCAAAAGACCAAAGCAGTGAGAAAGTTGCCTAGACCTATGTTTCCATCAGATATCGTTAGTTTCTTAGGCTTGGCTGGTTATTACCGAAGGTTTGTTGAGGGATTTTCATCAATTGCATCGCCTATATCCACATTCACACTGAAGAAAGTTAAATTCCAATGATCAAATTCTTATGAAAAGAGTTTTGAGAAGTTGAAGACTCCACTCACTATAGCTCCAGATTTGACCCTACCAGATGGTTCAGATGGGTTTGCTATGTATTATGATTTTTCTAGAGTAGCTTTGGGTTGTGTTTTGATGTAGAGAGATAAGGTTATAAGATACATCTCTAGACATCTTAAGCCCTATGAAAAGAACTATCCTACTCATGATGTTGAGTTAGTAGTAGTATTTTCCTTATATATTTGGAGGCAGTATTTGTATGAGGTGCACGTCAATGTGTTAAATGACCATAAGAGCCTAAAATATATGTTCTCTCAGAAAGATTTTAACCTCCGTCAGAGAAGGTGGTTGGAGTTGTTAAAAGAATATGACATGAGTTTCTTGTATCATCCAGGTAAAGATAATGTAGTGGCTGATGCTCTCAGTATGATATCTATGGGCAGTGTTGCTCATGCAGAAGATGATAAGAAGAAGTTAGCTCAGGAAGTTCATCAGCTTGATCGACTAGGTGTTCTCTTAGTTGATTTATCAGAAGGTAGTATATGGGTGCAGAGTAGTTCAGAATCATCCCTAGTTTCTAATGTGAAGGAAAAGTAGGATACAAATCCCAATTTAGTTAAGTTGAAGGAATCAGTTTGAGATCAAAAGGTAGAGGTTTTCTCCTAAGGGGAGATGCTATGTTGCACTATTAGGGTCGTATATGTGTGCCAGGTGTAGATGACTTAATAAAGAAAATTCTTATAGAAGCGCATGGTGCATACAACTCTATTCATACAGGGACCATTAAGATGTACCGTGATTTATCGGAGATCTATTGGTAGAGTAAGATGAAGAGAGATATTGCAGAGTTTATGGCTAAGTGCTCAATATGTCAGCAGGTAAAAATTTGAGCATCAGAAGCCTAATGGGTCCATATAGGAGTTTAATATTACCACTTGGAAGTGGGAAATATGAACATAGACTTTATGTTGGTTTTACCATGTACTCATCATCGGTATGATTTAGTTTTGGTCATTGTAGATAGAATGACAAAATTAGCTCATTTCCTACTAGTCTATACTCTTATTTTGCTGAGGATTATGTCAAACTCTATATCAGGGAGTTTGTCGATTGAATGGTGTTCCATTATCCATTATCTTAGATAGAGGTACCTAGTTCACCTCTTATTTTTTGAAGGCATTCCAAAAAGTTCTTTGTACCTGAGTTCAACGCAGTACAGCCTTTCACCCTTAGATGGATGGTCAAGTGGAAAGGACCATTCAGACTTTAGAGGATATGTTGTGAGCATGTCCGATTAACTTTAAAGGTAGTTGGGATGACCACTTTCCATTTATTGAATTTTCATATAACAATAACTATCATTCCAACATTCAGATGGCTCTGTTTGAGGCTCTTTATCTTAGAAGATGTAAGTCTCCCATAGATTGGTTTGATGTGGGTGAAGCCATAGTGGTACGGCCTGACTTGGTATTTGATACCTTAGAGAAAGTTCAATTGATTAGTGAAACGCTTAAGATAGCTTAAAGGCAATAGAAATCATACACAGATGTACGCAGAAAGGTTCTCGAGTTCAAGATTGGAGATTTGGTGTATTTAAAAATATCTTCTATGAAAGGAGTAAAGAGTTTTTGCAAGAAAGGGAAAATCAGTCCCCGATATGTCTGTCCTTACCGAATTCTTAGCTGTTTTGGAAGGGTAGCTTACGAGCTTGAGTTGGCTTTAGAGTTAGCTTCAGTGTACCCAGTGTCCATGTCTCTTCGCTAAAGAAATAAATAGGTGACCAAGCATTCGTAGTCCCTATAGAGGGAACAGATATTTAGAACAACCTCTCTTATTAAGAGATCCCAGTCAAAATCCTTGACTATCAGATTCACAGACTAAGGAACAAAGAAGCCTCTCAAGTAAAAGTTCTTTGGCGAAAGCAGTCTATTAAGGGAGCTACTTGGGAAGCTGAAGCAGATATTCAAACCAAGTATCCTCGCCTCCTTTCCCCAAACTAATACTGAGCCCAGGGTAACTATTTTTTCTTAAACTTACTCAGTTTCATATTCATATATAGCTAACAACTTGGTATCAATTAACGTTGCATACTCAGTCATGCATTCATAATTAAGTTCAGTCATGTACTCATGCATCAGATATTCATGTTCAATATATAAACTCAGCTTATTAGTAATCCCATTCATGCATTCATGAATTATGTTTAGCTATGAACGCATGCATCAGATATGCATGTTCAGTATGATAATTCAATATATTAGTAATCTTAGTCATTAAATCATGCTTCAGTTGTGCATGTACAATGTCTGAATCCATTTTATTAGTATTCTCATCTTAGACAGTCTCATTCGAGAGTGAATGTTCCCAAGGAGGAGATATTAAAAGACCCCGCAAATTCCTAAGCTTAACTTACTCCCTAAAAGCTTGCTTAGGAGTCCTAGACTTAGAAAATTCTAGTTAAGTATTCAGACATAGTATTATTTTTACCTTCATAAGTTGGCGACACTATTTCACAATCTTTATGACTTTAAAATGTCAATTTTTAGGTTGATTCCTGACCAGTAATGTCAGTAGGTATTTTCGGATGAGTTTCAAAATTTTTGGACCTCGTTTAAACCATGTTTAGGAATCCAAAATAGTGTATCAATGCGATCTCAACGTGGTGTGGCGGCATTTACATCGATCAATATTTTTCTTTGCTTCAAATGGTAATTTCCAATGAACTGATTCGGACTCGATACGGTACATTAGTCATCGCATTGATGCCAATGATGTAACACATTGTCCTACGCATCAATTGTTCAACTTTTAATCTTTTAAACCTATATTTAGAGGGCTAAATGGGTTTTCAAACATTATATCATCCCCCAAAACATATCATTAAGCCGTCCAAGAGGTAAAATATACTCATTCTTTCTAGAATTTATCAAGAACAAACCCTAGTTCATCACATTCAAGATCCAAGACTCAAGGTTTCCATCATTGTTCTTGAAGAATTCGCCAACTAAGGTATGTGAAGTGTTCATCCAAGGGTTCCTTCACCCTTGGAGTCCAAGAAACTCTTTTAAACTTTAAGTAGTTGGAATTTGTGACTTGCATGATTTTAATTAAAGTTTATTCATGATTATTATTTGAATTAGATTTCTATTTCATGATTTATTATACGTTTCATGTGGAATTGGTTATTATGTAAGTAGATTTGTATGAATCCATTTTAAACCCCTTGAAATTTTGAAATTGGAAGTGAATCATGATGCCCTGTTATTATGTGCATATATTATGGTCACCACGTACTTGATGAATTATTCATGTGAACTAATAAGGGAAAGAAATCATGTCATTCTATCTTATGTGCAAGTTATACCATGCAAGTGTTTGATAAAATGTTTTTATAGATACATTAGGAACAAGTGTGCATTTTATGCTCTGCAAGTTCATGTGATGCTTTACTTTTCAAGCTATCGAGTCCTAGGTTTATTTAATACCTGACAATATAATTGTTTACCTATAGCCAGTGTCAAATAATGAATAATCTTAGTCATGTCATGATTAGTAGTACTCTTAGTCAATTACAGGACTCAAGAAAACTTAGCAGACTCTGTATTAGTCCAGTCCAGTTTAATATTCAGTTCAAACATTAGTAAATTCGGTCAGTGAGTAGAATCCAGTAATGTTCCATCAGTCAACGGAACTCAGTGAACTCAGTTCAGTTCAGTTAGATTTTATAATCAGAAATAGTCCAGTCAAGCCTAGTATGAACTAGAAAATTAGTTCAGTGTCTATTCATGTGGAAGTAGGATTCAACACCGAGTTAACCCACAGATGGGGGCATTCCTGCCAGTAAAGGGTTTGGCCTTAGTAGAAAGCCCAGCATTATAGAACTATATAGCTAGCGTAGGTTGATATATCTTCCTGCCAGATAATATGAGGGTTGATACATCTCATTAAAGTTTTCCTGCCATTTTGGGTGAAAGAAAGATCTCTTGTTAAGAGAGGGTTAACTTATAACTTGTATTTACTCATTGAATATTATTGACACCCTTCTAACTGGGGTTACATGTTGAACCCCAATCTATGTAGAAAGGGGCATGTCGATTAGATAATTACCTCCCACAGTCTGAGTTTCAGATTCAATCTCAATATAGAACTAAATTCTGCTCTACAAATTAAGGACTGTCAGACACAGTCACTCAACTTAGTATGGAACTTGGTATAGTTCCATAAAATCATAACTGTCAAATATAGTATTTAGTTATCAGTAATTCAGTATCATTATACTGAGATATCAGTTAATCAGTATTCAAACTCATGTCATTTATTTATTTCATGCTTATGAAACCATGCTTTTCAGCCTACCTTACTTTGTATACTAGTACATTCAAAGTACTAACACATACTTTTCTCCTATACTATGATGTTTTATACAATAGGTTCAGATGCACAGGTTTCCGAGCACCCTTAGCAGTTTAGATCTTTAGCAGTCAGAGATAGTGGTGAGTCCTCATAGTTTGAGGACATGATTATTATTTCATCATTTTAGTTTATTTTAATAGTTGGAGTTAGTTGGGGACTTATCCCATCAACTCTACATTTTAGACAGTTTAGAGGCTTTTTAGACTAGAGTATTTCCAGACAAATATTTCAATTTACTATTGTTATACCATATTTAGTTTTATTTTAGTATTGAACCTTATGGCATGTTTTCTGCCTAATTTTTGCATATTTCAGTATAATTATTATACAATAATTGCAGCAGGTACCAGTCATGGATTGTCTTGTGGTCCTTCGGGATTATAAACACTATGTAGCATCCAGGGTACAAACTCGGAGTGCTACAAGCGGTCCGGAAATTTTGAAGGACCTATATAATGGTCCAAATATCCACTATAGCATAACCACTATAGCCAGTAAGAAGCCGCTATGGCAGACGTCTGGTAAAATAATCTCTTTGGTTTTGATCTGTGATGTTATTTCTTTCAAAAATCATCCTAGGGCTATGTGAGAAAATTTCATTAATTTTTGGTGATTTCCATCATTGAGGAAATACTGTTCCACCATCTGTCATAGATTAACTCTTTGGATCTCTAGGATAATGACATTAGGAATAATTTATGAGTCTAACCTTAAAATAATGAATTAAAGAGAATTATCCTTGGACGGGGTTAAATCAATTGTAACTGATTCTAGGTTTCTATAGTGGTCTTCCTAACATAGATTTCTTTCTCTTTAATGTAAGTTATAGGGAAATTGGATGGATTAATTGGTGAATATACTGAATTGGCGATTTAGACTATGCACTAGGTTAAATGTAAGAGTTTTAGTTTATAATGCTTGTAAATTATGAATAATTTATTAATTTTTCCTCATTTTTTATATTTATACAAATACAATTCCAAAATAGAAGAAAAGGAAAATATTTTGCAAATTAGAACATTTTGAGCCTACGTTTGTGGTAGGTTATGGTTTAAATATAGTATAGGTTTAATTTGATTTCTGTGCATATACATGATTTGATTGATTTTGAATTAGCCTTAAGGCATTCTTTTGATTCATGAATTGATTTTATTCATAAAATTGGTGAACCTTGATTTGACTTAGCGTCTAGGTCAATTGTGTTATGACATTTTTGATGCACTTAATCATATTATTATTAATAATAATATTAGTAGAGATATACACATATGATGATATCCGTAGGGTTGGGTACAATGATGATATGTATTATTTATAGTTTTATATTTGGAGTATTGGGTATTATATTGGTATGGTACATAGACCGATCTTATCCCTACCAAGTCATTCCTATTTGCATTTAAGACTTTTTGGTATGTGTGTACCCTATAATTATTATGTTGATAGCCATAATTTATTATTTCATATCATTAATTATTGATTCTATGGTTGTTTCGGTATGAGTGTTGTTCCAACTAAAAGTAGGTTAAGACTACTTATGAAATAACTAAATTAATATAACTTGGTGAGTTACATTTGTGATAGTTAAAAGGTCATAGGCTCTCCCATTGTTAGTATTTAACTTATCTTGATGTGATAGCACAATGATGGAAATATACTATTAAATGAATTATTGTATTACTTAGATTTACATTATTAGGTTATCCTAGATGGAAATAACCTATGGTGTAATTACTTTGGTGTCTTGATTACTAGTTGATTTTATTCAATTTATATTTATTTATTATTTAAAAGTTAAGTTGGCTGATAATACTTAACAGTACGTAGTGTTTGTACTGATAGTACTTGTACTCTTATTTTGTTGAGTAATGACAATGTTCTAATAATTGAGACAAGACGTCAACATTAGTTGCAACCAACAACCTATTGATCCATGGGTGAGCACCTATCTTTAGGTGGTCATTAGGTCTTCTCATTGATCATGTCCACTCATTTGGGCAATGACATTCCTTTATTATTTTTGATATTTATTTAGACTTTGGTATTATAGATTTAGAATTTTCCTATACATTCAAATCATGGGGATTGTAATAAATATCTGTAATTTTTTTCATTACTTAGAAACATATTTTGGCATATTATTAATTTGGCATTATTCTCATTGTTTAAAAATAGTTATTAGATTAGGATGGTAACTATGTTAAATAGTTGTCATAATGGAGAGTTAGTGTAGGTACAACTCAAGATATTTTGGGTCATGACAATGATAGTATTAGATACCTAGGTATATGGAACTTGTTGTATAATAATGAGTCTAGTAGTGGCTTGCATATGGTATAGAGAAATATGTACTTGTATTTAAAAGACTACGAGACTTAAGGAAATTGGTAAAGAAATTGGCTCATCTTCTTTATTTGGGTACTATTACCTAATTCTAATTTGTATTTCGTGATCCAAATTGGTATCTAACTATTTTAACTCTTGTCTCGATGATAATGAATACACATTAACATAAATCAATAACAACAACACCATAGTCGGTCGTTAGGGCAATTATTTAGGCTAGAATCAATCAAAGAGAGAGATGCAGAAGGTGGGTACCTGTTAGGGCCCCCCAAATTGATGGAGTCTAGGAAATACATAGATCACCATCTTTTTCTCCATAGAAGGATGCTCTAAATGTAGCTCAAAATTAAGAGATGGTAGTAGAAGATGGGAAAGTACCAACTAAGAGAGACATTATGCCTTTACAAGTAGGTGTATCACAACGTCAGATGTCCTTAGAATTGATTTAGTAGGTTTTGGGATTTTTGAGGTTATTTAGTATAGGTGCTACCTCGACGGTTCAATCTTTCAATATCTAGGGTTGTAGTATGCCTTAGCCTTAGCACCTGTAACAACCTATATTTTTTTTGCTTGTCTATAATTCATCATTTCTACGTGTATAAGTTATAATCCAAGTGATTCTCAGGTGAATATAAGTTTCATGATCCTTATACTAGTGTGTAATATTCTCATGAGGTTAAAAATGTTCATAGATATAATTTAGAGCCAAGTTGGCTAAGATCCTTTGATTCATCCAAAGTTTGATATTCAATTCTACAAGGGTCTACATTGAACATGTATAACTTTTATATACGTGTAATCTTGCAGATCAAGACCCACCAAATTGTAGATAGTAAAATTAGCTTTTAAACGATACCAAGTTTGCCTTAATCTAACACCCAAGAGAAATATTATAGCTATTTTTGTGAGAGAGACAGTAGCTGCATGCGATTAGCAAGCAACACATGCTGTATTTCGATTATCTAGAGCATGCGACACATGCTCCATTTCACCCCTAAAGTTTCAAGCTTTCAGTCACGCTTTTCCATGGGCGTTTTAATCCTTTTCCATCACATAAAACCGTCATAAACAAGGGATTTCAGCCCCTAAAAGCATTGTTTACATGATATTTTATATTTTTCTCTCAAAGAAAACCCTATCCCCCTCAAGAAGAACACAATAACTTCATCAAATTTGCTCTAATACAATCAATAAATTAAGGTTCCAATTCCAAGAAGTTCAAGAAAAAGCTTTCAATGACATTCCCAAGGCTTCCAAGTCAAGATTTCAATTTCAAAGTCAATCTTTCTACATCAAATTCATGATTTCTTCAAGAATCCATCTAATTAAGGTATGTAGGAGTTCATCCATGGGTTTCGTTTCACCTATGGAGCCCAAAATCTCATTTTCAAGTTCAAAGTTATGATCTTTACATGTTAATATGAATCTTATCCATGAATTTTCTTAATATTCGATTGTGTATCATGTTTACAAATGGTTTTCTTTAAAATTGCCTTGATATGTTAGAATGATGATTTTCACATGCTAAAGCCTTAACCCTTGTTTCTAATATTGAAAGTTATGTGATTTTCATGGTTTAGCTACTCCCATGTTTAACTCATGATCCCTATGTGTTTGATTTCAAATTAAAAGTATATGTGTTTTCAAGTTGAATGAGACAATATATATTTTGAATGTTATGATCTTCCTAGAAAATCTCAACGATGTGAATTGATTTGTGTAACCATGATATTTTCATATGCTTGCTTATTCCCATGCATAAATTTATTGTCCCGATGTGGTCACTGGTATATTACCAAGCTAAGTTTAACATGGCAGTTCACATTTAGGTTTTCTTGACCATAGCATATAATTACTAGTTATTCAGTTATCAGTATTTCAATAATTCAGTTTATAGACTATTTCAGAATTATGTTATATGCTTGGTCTTGCATTCTAAGATAATACAGTTTACATGCATTCATTTTCTTTCATCTCATGTTGTTCAGTTAGTCCTTGTCTCATATATATAGTACTCTACAATTTCAGTCTAGTTAATCAGACTAATTACAGTTTAGTCTTACATAACCAGCATTCAGCTATCAGCTATTCAGTTAATAAGATAAGCTTAGTAAATGTAATATTTGGTTCTGTATGTTCAGGTATTCGTGCTTAATATAATTGTATATTCAGATCCTTGAGTTATGTCAGTCTCCATCACATAGTTTTGGACCCAGTATTCATACAGTATCCATGTTTTTTATATCCCAACTTCTATTCTACTTATATTATAGAAGTAAAGTTTTAAGTAACTTAGTGTAGTGATTCACCATCTTATCGGATAACGTCTGTTACTCATGTTTTAAGATAATTTAACTTTTAATTTCTTCCAGCCTATTGGTGAGTTTACTTACACTTAGCATTCATGTTCTAAGATTATGCATGAAATCAGTTTTACTTAATGCATTCACCCTTGAATACTTAGAACACTCTAGAAGTACTGATCTATATATACGTCTGTGTGGCTACATTGTTTCATAATGTAGGTATCATTTGTATCCCACACATCATGATCAGACATTTGTAGTTTCCCGCTAGCAAGTGATGATTTTTCTTGTTTCGAGAACTCTAAAAAGTTTTAGTTCATGTAGAGTTCATTTATTTTCCATATGTATTGATTTGTGGTAGTTGGAGCCATGTCCCATCTACTTATAGTCAGTATAGTAGAGGCCTCATAAATATCAGTCAGAGTCATTCATGTAATTTCAGTTCTCTCCTCAATTTCTATCAGATTGTAAAGTGTATCAGTAATATAATTTCTGTCTGATTTTCTCAGGATAATATTTTTGTGCAATAGAAGAGCTATTTATTATGTTATAATTCAGTTGCTTAACAGTATGCTAGTCTATGGATTAACTTGGGATCACTTGTGGTTTCAAGCATTGTGTGGCATCCAGGGTGTACTCCTAAGATTTTAAAACACCCTAAATTTATTTGGGATAGGAATAGGTTCCCTCCAACACTAGGTATTGGTTTTGATGGTGACCGTAGATGACCATGACTTGGTTTTTATGATTTTGAATTCAAAACATCTTGTATTCATGAAACTGTGTGTGGTTGAATTTATTATTGATTATTATCAGCATCTTAACAAAATTGGTGTGATAGATAGATATATGGTAGAATTTATTGCATTCCAATAATGGTGCATGCCAAATTATGGTGTAAGGCATTTGTTGAGCGTAGATATATAGTTTTCCTTCCATTATCTTAGAATCGGTTTCATTTGTATTCATGGAGAAGTATATGCCATATACTTTGAGAGACAATGCTAAGAATGAGTTCATCAGGCTTGAGTAAGGAAACATGTCAGTTTCAACATATGAAGCCAAATTTCATTCTTTGTGTAGGAATTTAATACAGTTGATGACTATTGAGAAGTAGAGGATTTGTTTGTTTATGAAGGGTATAATACCAACCTTTAAGTTTCTGCATTTCAAATGACATCGTTAGGCAAGACCTTTAAGGAGAAAATTTATTTTATGATGAAAGTACAGGGTGTAAGAAAAGATTGTCATTCTAAGAAAGGGGAGAAGAAGGCTCATAAGGTAGATAATTTTCTTGGCTTTTACATTTGGGTAAATAGGTGATACAGCTACCCTACCCAACCTATATAACTAGTGATGCCTATGTCGACTAGTGGCCTATCTAGGCTTGACCAACCATCATCTGATTCTTGTAGTTATGTTCCTTCAATGTCGCATCTCAGTGACCTACTTGAGATCTTATATGCTATAAGTGTGGTAGGGTTGGTAAAATTTCAAGATGTATTTCCCTATTCTTAGGCAAACTGGTCATTTAGGCTAGTGTTAGAGTTCCCATGTTTTGGTATCAATGGGTTGGGGAGGTAGAAGTAATAGTGAGGTCATTCATAGAGTAGATGTGGCAGTCATGAGGAAGCAACCAAGCCAACCAAGGTGTGGGACATATTGATCGAGGTAGTAAGCAGGCTGGTGAAGGTGGGGCTCATATAGGTGAAAAGGCTCAATTTTATTCTTCTCTTAGTAGGTACGAGGCTGGGCCTTCAAATCTAGTAATTATAGGTACTTTTCTTGTCTGGTGACCTATGACTTTTATTTTTTTTAATCTAGGTTCCATGTTGTTTTATATTTCTCTAAACTTTACTTTATCTCTATATTTCGTTTGTAAAATTCTTCATACCCATATATATGTGTAAACAGCAGTTGGGGTGTAACTCCTTAAAAGTCTCTAACATCATTTATCATATTTATCATAGAAAACCAGTCAAAAATTATTAAAATCCATCACAAAATAACTTATCCAATGAATCATCTTCAATGCCAATGACTCGGGTGATCCATCCTAAGTATTAGCCAAAATGTCCTTAGTTTGAAATTTCTCATTATGTCAACTATTGGAGGCCACAAGTTGTGGCATCCACCTATCAATAGTCTTGTGACTCATAGGGTGCCTATAAAGTCCAACAATCATCTAAAAATAGTTTTTATTCCCATTGCTATAACATGTCAAGTACCAAGAAGTTTTATACAAGCATGATAGAGTACTAGGTGTGATTTATGGCAATAAGAAGTCCCTAACTCAAAGTTGTGTTGAAAACTCCTTTTTCGACTAAGACTTTGTGTAAAATTGTTTGTAGTTCAAATTCAGACGATCATTAATCCTGGTATATGAAGAGTTATGTGTCCTAAAACATAATGAATTAAAGTTACTTGAATCCTATTTCTAACTCTACCTACCATCATAAATTAGATACTGGAGAAAAAGGTTATAATTGTTTTAATTAGGCACTATCAAAGCTGCTAGTAGTGACGACTCATGTGACGGCTAGACCCCTAACATTATGAGTCATCCTGAAACTCATTAGGACTAACTATAAAAGTTATATAATGGTTCTAAGATTACAAATCAAGCCACAACTCATCCTCAGAGATGAAGGGTTATCACTTGAGTCGTCGGGTCATCACCAACAACATTATATTGGATTTTGTAAGGGAATTTTGTTTTTTCCCACACTTTTAACACCTAAAATATTTTGTTAAGGCTTTTATAAATAGGAATAAAGGTGAGTAGTTGATTAATCCTCCCTATTCTCTCTTTTCTAAATAGGATTAAAGTTGATTAGTTGATTAATCCTCCTCATTCTCTTTTAATACTTAGAAAGTAGTAATCAAAAGTTTATTCGTACCTTTAACGAGCAAACTAGGGTTCCTCCACATACTTTAGAATTTCTCTTAAGTTCTTAGTATGTATTCTACAAAATCCATTCAATAATTGTCTACTTTAACCGTCATACCAATATATATTTTCAGATTTAATATTTATGATACTCATAAATTATGTAAAGTTCCTAAGTATATAAATTTTATGGTTTCATCCAATAATTATGTTTCTAAATATACTATGATTATTATTTTTAATTCATGCATGATTTAAAATAAAAATTAACATATGTAGTCATGTTATGAACACACAATCCTTGATTCTTAAATAACTAGCATAAATCATCTAATTAAAGCATAATTTTAGAAAAGTGTTGAACATACAGTGTTTATCATGATTTTAGGAGATAGTAAATTACATTAACTTGTTCTATGATTTCAGTCATCTTTGTTTATGGTAAATTGAATGACTTTATAAATTTTACTCAACTTTTCATATAATTACGAGCATATGTATATAATGAGGAGAGTAGTATGTATCACTGAGAGGACAGGGGTTCAAATAACGCAAGTCTAAAACTATGTCCCACCACGTGTAAAAGGGGTCCTCGGTTGTTGAGATTCTGTAATGCCCCGAAATTTGGGTCTCAAGAAATCACACGGTGCTTAGGGGTGCAAGTGACCCCAAGCTAACCCTCTTACTGGCATAACTCATAAAAAACTGGATAAAATTCTTAAATCTATATAAACATATAAACATAGAGAAAATATAGAATTTTCTGAACTTGATCAATATAAACATGAACTTTATAAGATTGCAACTCTACTTTTCCAAATAAAACTGAAACTGAATATATCAACTTCTACTAATTGTCTATGAAGCCTCTACTGGTACTGACTTCAAATAGATGGGTCATGACTCCCAACTACCCAATCTCAATACGACTAAAGTAATAAAAATACAACACTTCTTGAACTGTATAACTGACTCATGCCCTTGAATCAAAAGGACTCATCACCTGCTGACTGGAAGCTGTGAACTGACTGAATGCGGTATCTGCGCTATAACTTGTACCTACATTATAAGGAACTGTAGAATATAGAAATATATGGGGTCAGTACTTTAAGGAAGGTACTGAGTATGTGGGGATGCAATGCAACATTATAAATAATATCATAAATGATTATGAAAATCATGCATGCTGACGATAACAACTTTCTTCGCTTGAATTAACTCAAATATATTCCTAGTAAATCATCAATAGTAATACAAGCATTATAAATCTCATAAATCATTATAATTAACTCAAATCTTTAAATCATGACTTAGAGTGACTCGGTAACTCATGAAACTTGAACTCTTATGGACTTGGGAGTTTGTTATAACCGACATAACTATACCATGTGAGCCACATAGAGTCCAACATTTTGTCCTCCTAAGGAGAGAAACCCACATTGGCGGGGTTGTCGTACTCTTGCCAAGGAGTACAACCTCAATTTATCAATCACAATCCCATACTCGGCCTCTGGCCTACAATCATCAATATCAATCCTACGGTGGCATGTAGTTTTGGAGAAATACCACATTTCCCGCTCAGTGCTAAATACTCCTCCTAGACTCAACTCAGAACGCATTAGGAAATCCACCTTAATCAATATCAATTCATGGGTCCATTATAAAGACCAACACATAAATATATATCTCACCGGTAAATCATATACAACTGTAGATTCCTAACTCGACTAAAAATCAAAAAATCTTTCTTAACATCAAGATGTATCAATTAATTTAGTCATGGAAACATCAATAACTTTGAGAAAATATCAAGACTCATTATAACAACTCAATATTATGAATCAATATACTCAATAATCCAATTTGTCATAAGGAAGCTTAAAGCTTGACACATGTCTTGAAAGCACTTGAAATACCAACTCATAGTAGAACATGAGATTCACAATATTAAATATCAAGTCATAATTTGGAACTTGTAAAATAATCATGTATCAAAAACTTAAAGAAAACATCATAGAACTCATTCTTGACTCTCAAGCTCAAATATGACTATATGTATATTAAATAATAAAAATTCTCATAGAAAAGCGTAAATCATGACTCTTATCTCAAATCATTCGGAAATCATCAACTCATAATAATAATATTCAACTCATGGCATAAGTTCTCAATTTAAGAAATAAAATGATGAAATAGTCATGTGTATCGATATTGAGTAGCTCAAATATCATAAATCATTAATAAAGTAATTTGGGTCTAAACCCACTTTGCAAAATCATTGATTTCAATAGTAGAAATTAAATATTTGGGCACAAGAACGAAAGAAGTGTTCTTGTTTAAACCCCACATACCTTGATTATGGATTTGAATGAAAAAACTTGTTATAGACTCCTTTTCCACTTCTTTAGTTAGGGTTATTGATGCTTTTGACTTGGAAACCTTGAATCTTAAACAAATTTATAAAATCTATGGTTGCATTCTTGATGTTCTTGGGAAATTTTGATTGGATTGTTGAGAGAGAAACCCTACTATTCTTGATGAAATGGAAGAAGAATGTAGTTTTCTTCTTTACTTGGATATATATAGGGGGTCAAAATGGATGGAAAATACCAAAATAAACTTTTAAAAATGCCCCTTAATTGCTGAAAAGAAATGGCTGACAACATCCGTGATAAGCCGTCAGACCCGTGATAGGCCATCACGAAATATCGTCACAAATGGGTTGAATTTTTGATTTTCTACCTAAGGCGGACGATGTCATTAGAAATTTCATCAGAAAGTGACGACGTCATCAGAATTGGCATGAGAAATATGAAAGCCCGTCAAAACCGTCGTCACCATTTTCCAGCTTGACCATGTTGGAGTAAAATGGGCATAACTCTTTGCTCTGATATCTAATATTGGATAATTTTGTGTCATTGGAAATATAATTCAATTATCTATCTTTTGATAGGTCATGAACTAAGAAATTCAAAGTAGAATGATAGATATGATCATTTGAAGTTTACTATACCAATATCCTTCCCAAGAACTCAATCGGTAAGGAATGTTTTCATTCACCCAATCGTTAGGATATATTTAAGGCCTTAATACACACCATCGTTGATTAGAAAACAAACACAACACTATAATTTATTTCTCAAGAGATTGATTCATGGTTTCACTATTGGTTAGAGTCTCGGGGAATTACAAAATAGCTCTGACTTCCTCACCGGGTGTCGGATTCAGGTGAATCTTATGTTGCTAGAAAGCTTATCCAGTTATCCACATGATTGAGAGTAGAATTTTGGTAAATACAACATGAGATAAATAACAATAAATTTGGAAGTTATCCATATTCACTCGATGTTTTCTAGATGAGATGGAAAAGATATTTCATATTATGCATGCCACTAATTGGAGGGCATGGACTTTACTGCCTGCCACCAAAAGGATATGGTGTACTAGTGGTACAAGGAATGGTATTAGAGAAGGGGTGAAAATGCTGAGTCAACTCTGTCGGAGGATTTCTCTAATTCTTTTCCTGACTACTTCATTCATCAAAAGCTAAGGAAAGCAAAGGGGAAAGAGTTTGTTAATATGAATCAAGGTAAGATGTCAGTCAAGGAGTATGCCTTAAAGTTTCACCAGTTATCTTGATATGCTTCGGAGTTAGTTTCTAGCATGAGGGATAGAAAGAGGAAGTTTTCTTCTAGATTATTCAAAGATTTGATTTTAGAGAGTATGGCTACCTTGTTGAACAAGGATAAGGACATCCCTAGATTGGTTGTGTACATGCAGCAAGTCGAGAAATAGCAAAAAAGTTGGCTAAAATTGGGGAGAGATATAATAAGAAGTTTAGATTTCCTAATCAGGATGGTGGCCAATAGCTGAATAGTACAGATGGTGGAAGTTTTCCAAGAAGAGGTGGGGCAATTTTGGGTCTCACTCGATGTCTAGTTCTCCCTACCCAAAGTCGTCTAGTGATAGACATATTCAAAGTAGCAATAATTTTAGCGCACAGGGTGCCTAATCCCAGGATTGTAGGGCCTATTCAGCTCTATCATATCCTCCTTACAAATTTTATGGATAATTTCACTAGGGTTATTATGATGAGGGAAAGGAAAAGTTCTTCAATTTTGGTCAGCCATGGCAAATGATTAGATACTATCCTATTAGTAAGGTTGCTCCTAAGGAAAGCAAGTTTAACACCCCGAATTTGGTACCTAGAATGCTACACGGTGCATCTGACCCCAAAGGACCACAAGACAACCCATGACTGATATATATGCCTGAACACTCTATAATATACTTTATAAATGAGTTCAAAATTGATAAACATCTAATAAAATCATATCTGAATAATGTGGTAGGACAATATCAAAACTAAAATAATGTCCAAAAACATCTAGTTTGAAAACACTGTATTCTGAAAGCCTTTAAACTGTCTGAATAAGGAATTGATGGGACATGTCCCCAACTAACTCCAACTACTTAAACAAACTACATAATAAAGATATAAAGTAATGATCCTATCCTCGAAGGATGAGGGCTCACTGCTAACTCTGACTGCTGAAATTGAAATGTTGCTGATGCTCTGGAGCTAGTACTTCTGAACGTATGGTATAGAATAAAATACCATAGCACAAATGCATTAGTATGATTGAATGTAATAGTATGCATGTGAGGTAGGCTGAATGCAAAGGGTTCAAGTGCATGAACAATGCTAACTGACTGTATAACATGAATGTGAGAATACATGTGTGAATAATTGACTGTGACTGAATTCGTGATGGTACTGACTACTAAATCTAATTATTGATAACATGATTCACTGATAACCGATATAACTAATACTGAGAGACAATATCTGACAGCCTAGGTTCTAATGAAACTAAGTTCTATACTGTTCTGAGTTAACTGTATTAGACAGTCTTGAAATTCTAGAAAACTATTTGAGTCCTATTACTGAGACTAAGTCTAAATCTGTAACTATGGGAAGTAGTCATCTGACCGACATTCCCCAAATAAAGCAATATATCTAGGTTAGGGTCCAATATGTAACCCCAATTGGAAGGGTGTCAATACCGTACCACTATTAAAAATGAACTATGGGTGACCCTAATCGGACAGTCCCCAAAAGAGAATGGTGGAACCCTCATCTAACAATGTTTATCTTCGTCATCAACCCTCATCTGTCATTATTGATGTCTGAACCTATGCTGGCTACATAGTTCTAACATACAAAGATTGCTTCTAAGGATCATACCATCAACTGTCAGTGTGTGTCCTCATCCTTGGGTTCACTCGGTGCTAAATCATACTCCCGTTTGAATAGACACTGAACATGATTAAATGAACTGAACTGGATTGAGCTCATCAAGTTCCATTGACTGATACTACTGAGATTACTAAAGTACTAATTTTTCTAAGATTACCAGGGTTACTGAGTTTTCCTGAGTCACATGACTGACTGAGTTCTATGGTTCATGGCTTAATTGAGAGTATATGGGAAACATGCCACTGTCTCTAAGCACACAACTATGTTTTTTTGGTACAAGTACCCCTAGATTCAATAGAAGGAAACAGACAAAGCATGACATTCTTGAATACATGACCAACATCAACAATCCGTAATACAATAAGTTGGTGATTTCATGAGGTATATGGTTATAATAATCTTGTACATGGTAGTAACGCATATAATAAATGTCATAATTCCATATTCTAGTATCATGAGCATTTTAACAAATATCTACATTGCACATCAATAGCATGAGAGTAATTTGAACATAAGGGTAAAACATTAATCATCACTTAAGTCAAATTTGAACTATATTACATAATTTCTAATCTCTTAGGCATTTTATCAAACACTTAGGTTGCATGACTTAGGGCATAGCATAATTATATAATTAACATATCATAACCAACTGAAATTCATGGTTTTCAACTCATATGCTAACCTATTTTCATAAAAACACATTAAGGTGGAGAAATGAGATTGCCAACTTTCGTAGGCCAAAAATAAACTAAGTATGGGAAGTTAGCTATATTTTTCTAAGTTTGGAACCCCTTGACAATCTTAAAGGACTGAATAAAGCTTCGTAATTTTACGAGCTCTCACAATATCTCCCCCTTGGAAACATTTTACTTGAATGAAACTAACAGAGAGAGGAGAAACAGTAACTTAAGGTTATATGGGACATGAATAATTGTAACATGCTTACATGACTGACATGACTGATAAACTAAATGTATCATAATGAACATGCATATCTAATTCAAGGGTAACTGATTCATGAATTCATGACTGAGATTCATTATAAGCTGAGTTTCTCATAATGAGGATACATATCTGATGCATGAATACGTGACTGACATAATTTTAAATGGACCTACATATCGGGGACTGAGCTTTCACTTCTTGCTGAATCTCTTCACTCCCTTCATGGGAGAGTTTTTTAGATAAATATGATCATTAATTTCATACTCAAGATGTATTATACACACATTTATGTAAGACTGTTTTCATCTCTAAGCAGCTCAAAGAATTTCTTTGATTAACTGGACTTTTTCTAAGTCATTGAATACTAATTCAGGCCCTATAACTGAGGCCTCACTATCTTTGAACCAACTGACTAGAGATCTACATCTCCTTCCATAGAGAGCTTTAAATGGAGCCATCTTAATACTGGAATAATAATTGTTATTGTATACAAACTCAATCAAAGGCCAGTGGCCATCCTAATTACCCTTGAAATCAATGGCACACACTTGCAGTATATCTTCTAAAGTATCAACGGTCCCATCTGCCTAACCATCTGTTTAAGGATAGAAGGTTGTACTGAGATGAACTTGGGTACAAAGACCCTTTTGGAATGCTTTCCAAAAATGAGAGGTGAACTTGGTACCTCTGTCTAAGATAATAGACAAAGGAATACCATGTAATCTAATAAACTCTTTAATATAGAGATTAGCGTAATCCTTGGCGGAATAAGAGATATGTAGTAGAAAGAAATAAGTTGATTTGGCCATCCTATCTACAATGACCTAAACTGAATTATGCTGATGACGAGTATGAGGTAAAACCATCACAAAGTCCTTGTTCACTTTTTCCAATTTTTGAGTAGGAATATTGAACTCTTGTATGGACCCACTAGGCTTCTGATGCTCTATCTTAACCTGCTGACATGTAGAGTACTAAACCACAAACTCTACCATATATCTCTTTATCCTACTCCACCAATAGATCTCCTGTAATTTGCACTAGATCTTTCTGGTCCCTGGATGAATAGAGTAGCGCGCACCATTCGCTTCCATAAGAATTTGCTGCCTCAAGTCATCAACACCTGGAATACATAAATGACCCTGACAAAACAATACACTATCTCTCCCTTAAGAGAAAATCTCAACCTTCTGATCCTATACTGATTCCTTTAACTTGAATAGATTTGGATCCCTATCCTACTTTTCCTTCACCTCGAAAACTAGAGATAATTCTTAACTACTCTAAACCCATATATCTCTCTTTTGTATTGACAAAAAGAACACCTAGTCTGTCAAAATGATGGACTTCCTATGCTAACTTTTTCTTACTATCCTCAACATGAGCAACACTACCTATAGACAGTCTACTGAGAGTGTTGGCCATTATGTTGGCCTTTCCAGGATGATAAAGGATACTTATGTCATAATATTTCAAGAGATCTAATTACCTTCTGTAACAAAGATTGAGATCTTTCTGAGAAAATATATTCTGAAGGCTCTTATGATCTGTGAAAACATCTACATGAACTTTGTATAGATAATGCATCCAAATATTTAAGGCAAATACTATGGTTCCTAACTCAAGGTCTTTAGCAGGATAATTTTTTTCATGGGGTTTAAGCTGTCTAGAGGCGTAGGCTATGACCTTACCATGTTGTATGAGGACACAACCCAAACCTACTCTTTATCCATCACAATACACTACGAAACCATCTGAACTATCTAGATGAGCCAAAATAAGATCTAAGGTGAGTCGAGTCTTCAACTCCTGAAAACTATTTGCGCAAGGATATGACCATTAAAACTTAACTTTCTTTTGATTCAATCTGGATATAAGAGATGGAATTGAAGAAAATCCCTCAACAAACCATCTGTAATAGCTAGCCAAACCTAAGAAACTCCTGATATCTAATGGAGAGATAGGTCTAGGCCAGTTTCATAATACTTCGGTCTTTTGAGGATCTAATCTAATGCCATCACCAGAAATGATATGACCAAGTAATACTACTGACCTTAGCAAAAATTCAAACTTACTAAATTTGGAAAATAGCTTATGATCTCTGAGAGTCTAAAGTACGATTCTGAGATGGTCTACGTGATCACGTTCATTGTGAGAATAGATAAGAATATCATCTATGAAGATTATCACGAACATGTCAAAATTACTACTTGAGCACACGATTCATCAAGTCCATAAAAGCTGCAGGGGCATCGGTATGACCAAAGGACATGACTAGGAATTCAAAGTGACCATACCATGTTTAGAAAGCTATTTTTAGAATGTCACATTCCCTGACTCTAAGTTGATGATAGCCTAATCTGAGGTCTATTTTTGGGAAATTGCTGGCACAATGAAGTTGGTCAAGTAAGTCATCAATTTGGGGAAACAGATACTTGTTCGTGACTATGACTTTATTTGGCTGGTGGTAATCAATGCATATTCTGAGAGAACTATCTTTCTTCCTCATGAATAAGACTAGTGCACCGCACGGGGACCTACCTGGTCTAATGAATCCCTTATGTAAGAGATCCTTAACTGCTCTTTCATTTTTTTGAGTTATGCTGGTACCATTCTGTATGGCAGAATAGATATTGGATGAGTATCTAAAATAAGATCAATGCCGAAGTCTATTTCCCTTTGAGGAGGAGTTCCTAGAAGATCTTCGAGAAAGACATCTGAATATTTAGTCACGATTGGGACTTATTCAAGACTGAGGGTCTTGGAATTAAAATCCTTAACAAGAATAAGATGATAGACACATCCCTTAGATATCATTTTTCGTGCCTGAAGGTTGGAAACAAGCTGACCTATGAAAGCTAAAGTACTACACCTCCAATCTAGAACTAGTTTATTCAAAAAATGGAATTAGACTATTGTATTTCTACAGTCAACTATGGCATAGCAGGAATGAAGCCAATTTATGTCAAGAATAACATCAAAATCAGTCATCTCTACTAAGACTAAGTCTACTGAGGTAACTTTCTAAAATATCATAATCGGGCAGTCTCTTTATACCCATTGAGATATGATGGTTTTACCAACTGGGGTAGATACTGAAAAGGGATCTATTAAAATTTAGGGACTGACTCCTAAATCAACTTATATATAAAGAGTAACAAAAGACAAGGAAGCTCCTGGATCTAGCAAAGCATAAATATATAAGGGAAACATATGTAACGTACCAGTAACCACATCAAGAGAATTTTCCTAATCCTGTTGGGACTGGAGAGCTTAAATTCCATTTGGGCATTGCCCACTAGTAGCATTTGAAGTGGCACCCTGCTGATTTGGGTAACCGAACTGGGATGAGAAACGGTTTTGCTAACCCTGTTAACTTGACTGGGGACAATCTCTGACTTTATGGCCTGGCTTTCCATATCTGAAATAGACATCACTGCCCGCTCAGCAAGTACCTGTAACACCCCGATTCGCTGAACTAGAATGCTACACGGTGTTATGACACCGAGGGACCACAAGCTAACCCATGACTGATATTTGTACCTATATACTACAAATCATGATAAAATAATGCGGAATACATAGAACTGTAAGGACATAAGGTTTAACTGAATAAAATCATAAGGTTGAAAATACCCAAAACAACTCAACCTGAAAGCTAAGTCTGAACGTAAATCTGAATATAAATAAAAAAGCCTCTAAACTATTTGAATAAGGAGTTGAAGGAACATGTCTCCGACTAACTCCGTAAAACTGAACTGAAGAAATAAATAAATGTATCAAATCATATTGTCCTCGAATCAATAAGGACTCATTGTGTCTCTGCGACTGCAATGCTACCGCTACTGCTGGGATGGCGCTCGTGTCTCAGAACCTATGGTGTAACATAAAAAGAAAGAACCACAACACAAATGTGTCAGTACAACTGGAGTACTGAGTATATGAGGAAGGTAGGATGAACATAAAGGGTTTCATATATGAACAACGCTGACTGACTAAAATAAATGTCGAAGTGCAAACACACATATATAGAAACTGGGTCCGTGAATATATGATATCATGATCTATAAGCTAATACATGGTTTACTGATAACTTTCATGACTGATACTAAAATAGATAACATGGACAACTGTATCTGACAGTCCTGTATATACTAAAATCTAAAGAAATGCCTTGAGTTCTTTTATTCAGACTGATACTAAAACTGTGGGAAGTCGTGTTTAACCGACAGACCTCATGTATGCCATTATGGCTAAGAGGGGGTCCAATCTCTGCCTCAACTGGAGGGGTGTCAATACCGTGCCACAGGTAAGGACAACCTGTGAGTGACCCTTATCTGGCGGGTAGTCAATGAGAATGGTGGGAACCCTAAACTGACGAGTTAAGCCACCTCATCAACCCTAATCTAAAGGGTTAAGATGTCTCAACCTATGCTGGCTATGTAGTTCTTGAACACAAGGATGACTATTAAGAATCACACCCTGAACTGGCGGGTGAGTTCCCATCCTTGGGTTCACTTGGTGCTAACCTCTACTCCCATCTGGAGGGATTGGACATGAATAACTAACTGTGCATGACTTAATAGTACTGAATTCCGTCGACTGGAGGAATGTTAGTGATATCTGACAACTGACTAAGATCATGAGGTTTTCCTAAGTCACATGACTGACTGAAGAGTATGGAATCATAGCCTGAGTTCGGATATCGTAAAACATGACATGGCTCTAGGCACACAACTATAGTTTTTGGGTAAAAGTACCCCCAGGACTCGATAAGAGGAAACTGGCGCACAGATGACATGACTTGATCACAAGATTTGAGTCCACAATTTACAATATCATAAGTAAGGCTTTCATAATAAGAATGATTCTCAAAAAACTATCACATGATCGGGATTGCACACAACATGTATATACTTGCATGGATTCAATATCATGATCATTCCATATTGCAAAAATACCATGAGTATCTCATACAACTTCTTCAATTCAATACAATAGCACGGGGATCACGTTCAACAAAAACTTAGAACATGGAATAGTCATTTAGGACTTATTATGTCATAAAAGTATGATTTCTATTCCCTTAGGTATTTTCACAAACACCTTACATGCACATCTTAGGCATAGGTGGATTCATCAAGATTATAAATATTCAACCACCAATTTCACATATTTATACGTTAAATACCACCATATCCTCACAATAAACATACAAAGATCCCATCTTAGGCATCATCAAACTCCAACCACACGAACATCAACCATAAATAATATAAAAATCATGATACAAAATTTAGAAGATGGTTTTTGAGCTTCATGGATGAAAAGAGTCCATGAATCAACTCACGCATACCTTAGAAGGAAGATTCTTGATGATTAACGGAGGAATTTCCTTAAAATCGGATCTTCAAGCTTAGTTATGCAACCCTAGTTGTTTTTCTCTTTTGGTGCTCTTGGATGATGAGCTTTGAGATGATAATAGGGTTGTAATATGTTTAGAAGCTATATATTTGGTAGGGTTAAGTTTAGGGACGTGTAAGGAGAGTTAAAAGACTTAATTACCCTTAAAATAACTCAAAACGGAGTGTTTTTGGTACTGGAAACTGACTTAGGCGGCACCCAAGTGATTGCCTAAGCGCTTTTGGGCGGCGCATAACCAATCGCCTATGTTTGTTTAGGCGGCGCCTAACCAATCGCCTATCCTTACTGTCTCTCACAAAAATGGGCATAACTTTTTGCTTGGGTATTGGATTAAGGTGAAATTGGTATCGTTGGAAAGCTAATTCGATTCTATAAAATTTGGTGGTTCTAAATCATCCAAAATACCACATTAACACCAAGTTATACTCATTCAAATATGACCCTTGAAAAATCAAACACTAAAACTTGATGGATTCAAAAACTCTTAGCTCGTATTACCTTAAGTTACTCATATGAACATGCTTAATGTATCATAAGCTATCCTATCACTAGGATATTCATTGTTAGTCATGTACTCAAGTATGAATCACAGGATAGGAGATTTTATATGTAGTAAAACTTATTCACTTCCTAGCTTAGAAACATGCGGGGTATTACAATTTCTCCCTCTTGGGAACATTCATCCTCAAATGAGAATTTGCTGAGAAGGGATACAAGACAATAAAACCTGAACTGAACATGAAGAACTGAAACTTGATCTCATGACTGACATACTAAACATAATGAACTTGTGCATATCTGATGCACGGACAACTGACACATGAATCTATGACTAAGTATGACACGTTTAATAGGTACCAAGTTTATACTTGAAACATAAATGTGAAAATGAATAAGATTAAGGAGAACTATTACCTTGAGCTTGATCTGAATTGGCGGGGAAGAGGTGATTATACTTGGTACGCATATCTGCTTTTGCTTCCCAAGTAGCTCCCTCATGAGACTGATTTCGCCAAAGAACCTTGACTAGAGGGACTTTTTTCTTCCTCAATCTACAAATCTGATAATCTAAGATTTCAACTGGAATCTCTTTATTAGAGAGACTGTTCTGAATACCAATGCTCTGAATAGGGACAATAGCTGCTGGGTCACCTATGCACTTCTTTAACAAAGAGACATGGAAGACTGGATGGACTGAGGCTAGATCTGAAGGCAACTCAAGCTCATAAGCTACCTTGTTGAAGCAACAAAGAATTTTGAAGGGACCAACATACCGGGAACTGAGTTTCCCTTTTTTACCGAACCTCTTCACTCCTTTCATGGGAGAGATCTTAAGATAGACATAGTCATTGACCTCAAACTAGAGATCCTTTCTACGAACATCTCCATAAGACTTCTATCGGCTTTGAGCAGCCCAGAGTATCTCTCTGATCAACTGAACTTTCTCTAAGGCGTCGAATACTAAGTCAAGACTTATGATTGAGGCCTCGCTAACTTAGAACCAACCAATTGGAGATCTACATCTCCTACCATAGAGAGCTTCGAATGGAGTAATCTGAATACAAGAATGATAGCTATTGTTCTATGCCAACTCAATCAAAGGCAAGTGGTCGTCCCAACTTTCCTTGAAGTCAATTGCACACGCCCTTAGCATATATTCAAGAGTCTGAATGGTCCACCCTACTTGACCATCTGTATGTGGATGAAATGCTGGACTGAGATGGACTTGGGTACCGAGATCCTTTTGGAACACTTTCCAAAAGTGAGAAGTTAAATAGGTACCTCTGTCTAAGATGATAGATAGTGGAACACCATGTAACCTGACTAACTCTCTGATATAGAGTTTGGCATTAACCTTGGTGCAATAAGAAGTACTAATAGGAAGGAAATGACCTGACTTGGTCATTATATCTATAATGACCCAAACTGAATCATGCTGATGACGAGTTCTAGGCAAACCTGTTACAAGGTCCATGTTAACTTCTTCCCACTTCCAAGTAGGAATGGTGAACTCTTACATGGAACCACTAGGTTTCTGATGCTCTATCTTAACCTGCTGACATGTAGATCACTTAGCCATAAACTCTACAACATCTCTCTTCATCCCACTTCACCAATAGATCTCTCTTATGTCATGGTACATCTTAGTGGCCCCTAAATAAATAGAGTATCGCACACCATCCACTTCTGCATGAATTCGCTGCCTTAATTCATCTACACCTGGAACATATAGACGACCCTGACAATGAAGAACACCATCTCCACCTTGGGAGAAAACCTCGACTTTCTAATTCTGAACTGACTCTTTGAGCTTGACAAGGCTAGGATCTTTGTCTTGTTTCTCTTTTACCTCAGAAACTAGAGATGACTCTGAACTATTATGAACACATACACCAACCTCTGAAGAATTGACTAAGCGAACGCCTAGTCTGGCAAGCTGATGGATCTCCTGATCCATCTTTTTCTTACTATCCTCAACGTGAGAAATACTACCCATGAAGAGTCAACTAAAAGCGTCAGCTATAACATTGGCCTTGCCCAGATGATAAAGAACACTCACGTCGTAATTCTTCAAGAGCTCTAACCACTTTTTCTGGCGAAGATTGAGATCTTACTGGGAAAAGAAATACTGGAGGCTTTTATGGTCTGTGAAGACATCTACATGAACTCCATAGAGATAATGCCTCCAAATCATTAAGGAAAAAATTACCGCTGCTAACTCAAGATCATGAGTAGGATAATTCTTCTTATGTTGCTTTAACTGTCTGGAGCCGTAGTCTATGACCTTACCATTCTGTAAGAGGACACATCCTAAACTCACTCTGGATTCATCAGAATAGACTACAAAACTGTCTAAACTATTAGGAATAGCCAGAACTAGTGCTGAGGTCTGTCGAGTCTTCAAGTCTTGAAAGCTCTTCTCACATAAATCTGACCACTGAAACTTAATCTTCTTCTGAGTTAATCTGAACATGGGAGATACAATAGAAAAAAATACTTCAACAAACTGTCTGTAATAGCCAGCCATCCAAGAAACTCTTAATATTTAATGGAGATAAAGGCCTGGGCCAGTTTCTTACAGCCTCAATTTTCTGAGGATCTACTCTAATGCCATCACTGGAAACAATATGTCCAAGGAATACTACTGATCTTATCCAAAATTCACCCTTGCTGTATTTAGCGAATAACTAGTGATCCCTAGGAGTCTGAAGAACAATTCTGAGATGGTCTGTATGATCACACTCTATGCGAGAAAAGACCAGAATATCATCTATAAAGACTATAACAAACATATCTAAGTACTGCTTGAACACACGGTTCATCAAATCCATAAAAGGTGTACGGGCATTGGTAAGACCAAAGACATGACTGAAAATTCAAAGTGACCATACCAAGTATGGAAAGTTGTCTTCAAAATTTCACATTCTCTAACTCTGAGTTGATGATAGCCTTATCTGAGGTCTATCTTGGAGAACCCTGATGTTGTTTGAATAGATCATCAATCCTAGGAAGAGGATATTTGTTCTTTATCGTGACCTTGTCGAGTTAACGATAATCAATACACATCCTGAGAGAACCGTCTTTCTTGCACACGAATAACACTGGCGCACCCCATGGGGAAATACTGGGTTTGATGAATCTCTTATCTAAGAGATCCGTCAACTGATCTTTCATTTCCTTGAGTTCTGTTGGTGCCATTCTATATGGCAAAATAAAAATAGGTTGAGTATTTAGAAGAAGGTCTATGCCAAAGTCTATTTCTCTTTTGGGAGGAATTCTTAGAAGATCTTTGGGAACGACATCTGAGTATTCATTAACAACAGGGACTATTTTGAGGCTGGGAGATTTAGAACTGGAATCTTTAACATACACGAGATGATACACACACCCCTTAGAAATTATTTTCCTTTCCCGAAGGTAGGAAACAAGTTGACCCCTGAACGCTGAAATACTACCCTTCCACTCGATAGGGCCTGAATCATCTAACCTCTTAGACTTCCACTGTTTGTACCAATCATGAGCAATATCCTGTAACTGGTAGGCAGCTAACTCAGCACTCTAAATATAAGTAACACCCATGATGCCAATGACCTTCTAGACTTGGTCAATAAACTCCTGAGGGTCCTCATTAGACTTAGACCCATGGAAAGATGGAGGGTTCATCTGGGTGAAGTCTTGAACCCTAGCTGCTTTGGGATTGGCCACTGGATTGGCCGAAATGACTGGTGGTCGTTCATTCTTTGCATCCATGGACTGAGCAAGTGTTGTAAATGTGGCTCTAAACTCCGAATGGGAAACATGTTAGCCCAAAGGATCTTTGGGCTGAGGATCTTGCTGGTTTCTTCTCTTTGGGGCCATGTTCTGGAATAAGAGAAGAATGGATTAGATTGAGAGTTTAACTTCATATTATGCTCACTACCATGACATGAATAAAGAAGACAAGGGACTATTCCTAAAACATCTTAAAGCCTCCTACACATAAATGT
Organism: Capsicum annuum; assembly: GCF_002878395.1. NCBI lineage: Eukaryota > Viridiplantae > Streptophyta > Magnoliopsida > Solanales > Solanaceae > Capsicum > Capsicum annuum. Next base: position 109,319,774 of record NC_061121.1, read on the forward strand.
GGTGCACAACATACCCATGTACAAAACTCTACTAGATGCAGCTTTCAGACTCCCTAGGACTCTATTGAACCTTAGGCTCTGATACCATGTTTGTAACACCTCGATTCTCTAAACTATAATGCTATATGGTGCTCATGTCCCCGAGGGACCACAAGCTATCCTATGACAGATATCTGTACCTATATACTACAAATCATGATATAATAATGTGGAATACATAGAACTATAAGGACATAAGGTTCAACCAAATAAAATCATGTGGGTGAAAATACCCAAAATAACTCAATCTGAAATCTAAGTCTGAACGTAAATCTAAAAGCCTCTAAACTATCTGAATAAGGAGTTTAAGGAACATGTCTCTAACTAACACTGTAAAACTGAACTGAAGAAATAAATAAATGTATCAAATCATGTTGTCCTCGAATGAATGAGGACTCACTATATCTCTATGACTGGAATGCTACCGCTACTGTTGGGCTGGAGCTCGTGTTTCAAAACCTATGGTGTAACATGAAAAGAAAGAACCATAGTGGAAATGTGTCAGTACAACTGGAGTAATAAGTATACGAAGATGGTAGGCTGAACATAAAGGGTTTCGTCCATGAACAACACTGACTAACTAATATGAATGTGGGAGTGCAAACACACATATATAGAAACTGGGACCCTGAATATATGATAGCATGACCTGTAAGCTAATACATTGTTTACTGATAACTGTCATGACTGATACTGAAACTGATAACATGAACGACTGTATCTGACAGTCCTGTATATACTGAAATCTGAAGAATGCCCTGAGTTCTTTTATTGAGACTGATATTGAAACTGTGGAAGTAGTGGTTAACCGATATGCCCCATGTATGCCGTTATGGCAAAGATGGGGTCCAATCTCTGCACAGACTGGGTGGTGTCAATATCGTGTCACAGGTAAGGACAGCCCTTGAGTGACCCTTATCTGGCGGGTACTTAATAAGAATGGTGGGAACCCTAAACTGATGGGTTAAGCTACCTCATCAACCCTAATCTGATGGGTTAAGATGTCTCAACCTATGTTGCTTGCGTAGTTCTTGAAGACAAGGATGACTACTAAGAATCATACCTTGAACTGGCGGGTGAGTTCCCATACTTGGGTTCACTCGGTGTTAACCTCTACTCCCATCTGGAGGGACTGGACATGAAGAACTGGCTGTGCATGACTTAATTTTACTAAATTCATTTAGTAGCAGAATGTTACTCTTATCTGACAACTGACTAATATCATAAAGTTTTCCTGAGTCACATGACTGACTGAAGTCTATGGAATCATAGCTTGAGTTCAGATATCATGAAACATGACATAGCTCTAGGCACACAGCTATAGTTTTCGGGTACAAGTATCCCCAGGACTCGATAGGAGGAAACTGACACATATGACATGACTTGATCACAAAATTTGAGTCCACATTCACAATATCATAAGTAAGGCTTGCACAATAAGAATGATTCTCAACAAACTATCGCATGATCGGGAATGCACACAACATGTATATACTAACATGGCTTTAATAACATGGTCCATATCGCAACAATGTCATGAGCATCTCATTTAACTTTTTCAATTCAAGACAATAGCACCGAGATCACGTTGAACATAAACTTAGAACATGGACTAGTTATTTATGACTTATTATATCATAAAAGCATGATTTCTATTCCCTTAGGTATTTTCACAAACACCTTACATGCACATCTTAGGCATAGGTGGATTCATCAAGATTACAAATATTCAACCACTAATTTCACATATTTATACGTTAAATACCAACATATCCTCACAATAAACATACAAAGATCCCATTTTAGGCATCCACAAACTCCAACCACATGAACATCAACCAACAACAACATAAACATCATGATACAAAATTTAGAAGATGGTTCTTGAGCTTCATGGATGAAAGGTGTCCATGAATCAACTCACACATACCTTAGAAGGAATATTCTTGATGATTAACAGAGGGATTTCCTTGAAATCGGATCTTCAAGCTTAGTTACGCAACCCTAGTTGTTTTTATATTTTAGTGCTCTTGGATGATGAGTTTTGAGATGATAATAGGTTTGTAATATGTTTAGAAACTATATATTTTGTAGGGTTAAGTTTAGGGATGTCTAAAGAGTGTTAAAAGACTTAATTACCCTTAAAATAACTCAAAACAGAGTGTTTTTGGCACCTGGAACTGACTTAGGCAGTGCCATAGTGATTAACTATGCCAGTTTGGGCAGCGCCCAACCAATCACCTATGTTTGGTTGGGCGGCGCCTAGCCAATCACCAATCCTTACTGTCTCTCACAAAAATGGGCATAACTTTTTGCTCAGGTATTGGATTAAGGCGAAACTAGTATCGTTGGAAAACTAATTCGATTCTATACAATTTGGTAGGGCCATATCCTCCATATTTCCACATTAACATCAAGTGATACTCATTCAAAAATGACCCTTGCAAAATCAAACATTAAAACTTGATAGATTCAAAACTCTTAGCTTGTAGTACCTTAATGACTCATATGAACATGCTTAATGCATTATAAGATATCCTATCACTAGGATATACATTGTAAGTCATGTAATCAAGTATGAATCATAGGATAGGAGATTTTATACATAGGAATACTTATTCACTTCCTAGCTTAGAAACATGCAGTGTATTACAGTAACTTTGTGATTCTTACCATAAGTATAACAAAGGGGGTTAGTTATGGCATTGCTAAAACTGCATTGAGACTTAGAGCTTGGTGCCCCATCTCTATTACCATCCCTGAACTTAGGAGCTGGAGCACTAGCTAAAGATGTATTTGGAACAAATGACTTAGGACGAAACTGAGAACGATTTCCTCCCTCTGACTTAGGCTGAGAAAAGTTAAAACTATCTGTCCTTTGTCTCTTATTCTGCCTCTCTCTCATCTTAATATTTTGATTTTCTATTTGTTGAGCATGGGTTATAAGCCTGGCCATGTTCATGTCACTATTCAACATCGCAGACCTACACTCATTGACTACACTATCATTCATCTGAAAAACAAACTTACTCATCTTGGCCTTGCTATTTATAACCACATGTGGAGCATATCGGGCTAATTGAGAAAACATAATATAATACTCTTTCACCATCATCTTTCCCTGCCTGATATTGATAAATTTTAACACCTTAGCTTCCCTCAGTTCTTAGGGACAGAATCTATCAAAGAATATAGTGACAAACTCCTCCCACTCAATAGGCTCTACATATATTGATCTCTCCGACTTCCAATATTTGAACAAAGTGTGAGAAACATCTTGCAACTGATATGTAGCTAGCTCATCACACTCACCAGAATTGACCCCCATGATGTCTGTAACCTTTTGAACCTGGTCTAGGAACTCCTGAGGATCTTCTTCTAACTTAGGCACAAAAAAGGATGGAGGATTCATTCTGGTGAAGTCCTAAATCCTGGTTGTAGCTAAATTAGACACTGGTTTGGATGGAATAATAGTTGGTCGTTCATTCTGTACAGCAACTGAATTAGCAAGAGTAGTGAATACAACTCTAAAGTCTGTATGAGAAATGTGTTCGTCCAAGGGATCTGCTTGGATGAGCTGAGAAGCTAACTGATTTTTGTTTCTTCTTTTAGGAGGCATGTTCTGTAGAAGAAAGGGAGAAATATATTACACTTAGAGCTTAACTTGAGATGAATCTCACTGGCACGGCATAAATACTGAAAGAAGGGAAATTTTTCCTAAAACATCTCTTAACCTCCTGTACATAAATGTGGTGCATAACACACACATGTACAAGACTCTAGTAGATGCGTCTTTCATACTTCCTAGGACTCTATTGAACCTTAGTCACAAATACCAAGTTTGTAACGCCCTGAATCTAGTACCAAAAATGCTACACAGTTATCATGATCCTAAAGGACCATAAGCTAACCCATGACTGATATCTGTACCGGAACACTACATAATATATTGTGTTAATTTAGAAATAGTAGGTTGAAACATGCCATAAGGTTCAAAACCAATAAACATCTGATAAAATCATATCTGAATAATGTGGTATGACAATATCAAAATTGAAATAATGTTTGAAAACATCTAGTCTTAAGACACAATAGTCTGTAAGTCTCTACACTATCTGAATAAGAAAGTGATGGGACATGTCCCCAACTAACTCCAGCTACTAAAATAAACTAAGTAATGAAGAAGTAAAGTAATGATCTAGTCCTCAAAGGATGAGGGCTCACTGCTAACTCTGACTGCTAAAATTGGAATGGTACTGATGCTTCTGAACCTATGGCATAGAATAAAACACCACAGTGCAAATGCTTCAGTACGATTGAATGTACTGGTATTCATATGAGGTAGGATAAATACAATGTGTTCAAATTCATGAATGATGCTAACTGACTATATAACATGAACATGAGAATACATGCATGAATAAGTGACTATGACTAAATTCATGATGTTACTGACTACTGAGTCTGATTACTGATAATATGAGTCACTGATAACTGATATAACTAATACTGAGCAACTATATCTGAAGGTCTAGGTTCTGATAGAACTAACTGAGTTTTGTACTATTCTAAGTTGACTGTATCTGGCATTACTAAAGTTTTGAAGAACTATCTGAGTTCTATTACTGAGACTGAGTATGAAACTATAATTGTGGGAAGTAGTCAACTAATAGGCATGCCCCAAATAAAGCAATATAGCTAGGTTGGGGTCCAATCTATAACCCCAATTAGAAGGGTGTCAATACCGCGCCACTGGTAAAAACAAACTATGTGTGACCCTCATCTAATAGTGTCCCCAAAAGAGAACTGTGGAACACTCATTTGATAGTATTTATCCACCTCATTAACCCTCATCTGTTAGTGTTGATGACTTAACCTACGCTGGCTACATAGTTCTAGAATGCAAGGATTTCTTCTAAGGATCATACCCTTAACTGTCAGTGTGTGACCTTATTCTTAGGTTCAGTCGGTGCTAAATCCTACTCCCATTTGAATAGACACTAAACATGTTAACTAAACTGAACTGGACTGAGTTCATTGAGTTCATTTGACTGATGGAATACTACTAAGATTACTAAAGTACTGAGCTTTCTAAGATTACTGGGTTACTAAATTTTCCTGAGTCACATGACTGACTGTGTTCTATGGTTCATGGCGTGATTGAGCATATCTTGAAAACATGCCACTAGATTTAGGCTTACAACTATATTTTTTGAGTACAAGTACCCAAGACTCAATAGAAGGAACCTAAAAAGGCATGACATTCTTGAATACACGACTAACATCAACAATCAATAATACAATAAGTTGGAGATTTCATAGGGTACATAGTTATCATAATTTTGTACATTGTAGGAATGCATCTAATCAATGTCATGATTCCATGTTCTAGTATCATGAGCATTTCAACAAACATCTACATTACACATCAATAGCATGGGAGTAATTTGAACGTAAGGGTAAAACATGAATCATCACTTATGTCAAAATTGAGCTATATTACATAATTTCTAATCTTTTAGGCATTTTATCAAACACTTAGGATGCATGACTTAGGGCATGGCATAATCATCAAATTAACATATGATAACCAACTGAAATTCATGGTTTTTAACTCATATTCTAACATATTTTCATAAAAACACTTAAAGGTTCCAACTTGGGTATCATACAACAATAACCACATTAACATAATTGACCCATTGCATAAATACCAAAATTCATAGTTTTAACACATGATTCTTGGACTTCATGAATGAAAGGAATCCATTAATGAACACTATGCATACCTTGGATGGAATATTCTTGAAAATTAATTGTAGAATCTCTTGAATTTGAAGCTCCTATAAAAACCCTGAACTTGTTCTTGAGAGTATTTTAGAGAAACAATAATATTTTTGTGAAATAAGAGCTGAATCTCGTGTTTTTTGACTTATATTGGGGTGGGAAATTAACCTTTTTGCCCTTAAAACTACAGAAATTTAATGCCTAAAATTGGGCATCAACACGATACTCTGTGCGTCGCACCATGATCGTACCAAGACTTATTAGTTTCACTGGCATTCCCTACAATAATGTTAACCAAAGAGATAGGTGACGCGGCGCACCAAGATTGCATTAGTCTACTATTTTATGATACCAAACATGGTCTAATCAAGGTTCAAAAAATCTAAAACTTATCCAGGAGCATCTATTGACCTCTCTGATCATGAATTAACAAACATACTAACCATTAAAGGACATTAAGATGGCAAAATAAGATTGCCAACTTTGCAAGGCCAAAAATAAAGTAAGTCTGGGAACTTAGATAGAGTTTTCTAAGTCTGGGGCCCTTTGATAAGCTTCAAGGACTGAATGAAGCTTAGAAATTTTGCGGGGTCTTACAACAAGGTTCTTGTATGCTCTTTGTTAACTCTGGCACCAAAGGGTGCCCCATGTAGTTTTAGTACTGTTCTGAACCATCTTTATTCTCTCACTATCCACAGGAGTTTGAGGCATTGCCTAATGTCATGACTGGTATAGTGAAATTCTTTTCTTATGATATGTACTATTTTTTTGATCTGGGGTCAACTTGTTATCTTGTGACCCCATTTCTAGCTGCATATTTTAGTTTTGGTCTTGACAATATTCTGAACCCTTTTTCTGTTTCTACTTCAGCTGGTGATTTTGTGGTTGATAGAAGAGTCTATAGAGATTGTGTGGTGTTTGTTGGTGGTCGAGATAACTTAGTAGATTTGTTTGAATTAGACATGGTGGATTTTAATGTCTTATTAGGTATAGATTAGTTGCACTCGTGCTATGCTTTTTTAGATTTTCAAACCTATAAGGTCATCTTTAAATTCCCTATTGAGATGGTTATTGAATGAGAGGGTAGATCCCTAGATCCTAAAGGAAGGTTCACATTATATCTTAAAGCTCAGAGATTGATCTCCAAGGGGTGTCTCTACTATATGGTCTGGGTTAAAGATTCTAACATGGAGGTTTTTTCTTTACATTTGACCCAGCTGTGAATAAATTTCCTAAGTTTTTCCCAGATAACCTTCCTGGTGTTCCTCTTGCTGGGGAGATTAATTTTGTGAATGGGTTTGTTCCGGACACTCATCCTCATTTTATTCTATTTTATTAAATGGATTCGCCTGAGTTAATGGAGCTTAAGTAGCAAGTAAAGGATCCACTAGACAAAGGTTTCATCTATCTTAGTGTGTCTCCATGGGGTGCACAAATTTTATTCATGCATAAGAAGGATGGTTCCCTTCAGATGTGTATTTATTACTGACATTTGAATAAGGTTATGGTAAAGAATAAGTACCCTCTTCCAAGAATAAATGATTTGTTTGATCAGCTTCAAAGTGTTATAATTTTTTCTAAGATTAATCTTTTATTCGGGTATCATCAACTAAAGATTAGGGATGTGGATATCTCTAAGACTACCTTCCACACCCGATACATGTAATCTGAGTTCCTAGTTATGTACTTTGGGTAAACTAATGTCCCAGTAGTATTAATAGACAAGATAAATAGAGTTTTCCGTCTATTTCTAGATTTTTTCATCATTGTGTTCATAGATGATATTCTGGTGTATTCAAAGAGTGAGGTGGATCATTCCTATCACCTTTTCACTGTATTGCAGACCTTGAAAGAGCAGTAGTTGTATGCCAAATTATCAAAAATATGAGTTTTATTTGAACGATGTCTCTTTTCTAGGTCATGTAATTTCTAGTTAAGGTATCATAGTGGATTCCATGAAAGTTACAGTGGTTAAGAAGTGGCCTGGACCCATGACTCTAATCGATATTCAGATCTTCTTTGGTTTAGCTAGCTATTACAGAAGGTTAGTGGAAAGTTTCTCCTCTATAGCTACCTCGTTAACTGAGTAGACTTAGAAAAAAGTAAATTTTTTATGGTCTGATGCGTGTGGGGGTAGTTTCTTAAAGCCAAAGGATAAGTCTACTTTGTCTTCCATCAAGACCTTCCCTGAAGTAACTGATAGATTTGAGATCTATTGTGATGCATACCGTGTGGGGCTTGGGTAGATTTTGATATAGCCTGGCAAGGTGATAACTTATGCCTCTAGATAGTTAAAGGTGCATGAGAAGAATTATCCGATTTATGACTTGGAATTGTTGTATATGGTATTCACATTGAAAATCTTGCATCACTATCTATATGGCCTGCATATAGATATCTTTATCGATCATAAGAACCTATAGTATATGTTTACTCAGAAAGAGCTGAACCTTAGGTAAAAAAGATAGCTTGAGCTACTTAAAGATAATGATATTAGTCTTTACTATCATCTAAGCATGGTTGTTGATTCTCTTAGCATATTATCCATAAGGAGTATAGATCACGTGTATGAAGGGAAGCAGGAGTTGGTGTAGTATATTCACTATTTGGCTAAACTTAGAGTTTGTCTCTTAGAACTTGAGGATGGTGAGGTGTTTGTGCAAAAGGTGGTGTAGTTGTCACTTGGCACTAAAATAAAGGAAAACAAGTGTTGGATCATGTATTGATGAGGATCAAAGGTTATATAGGTGGGTAGAAGGTGGTGGCCTTTGAGTATAGTAGTAATGGTAACTTGTGGTACCAAGGGTAGTTATGTGTTCTCGACATAGGTGGATTGCGAGAGAGGATATTGGCTGAGTCACATGAGGCGCGCTTCACTTTTTATCCTAGTTCAATGAATATGTATCACGACCTTAAGGAACTATATTGGTGGAACAATATAAAGTGGGATATGGCCAGTTTTGTGGCTAAGTGGATGGTGTACAAACAAGTGAAAGTTGAGCACATGAGGCCTAGAGGATTATATCAAGAAATTAAGTAGCCTGTTTGGAAGTAGGAAATGATCAATATGTATTTTGTTACCATTCTTCCTCGGTCTCAGAATTAGTTTGATTCAATTTAGGTCATCGTTGATAGGATAAAAAAGTTTTCTCCCTTCATGCCAATCCGAAAAAAAATTTCAAAAGAGGATTATGCGAGGTTGTTCCTCCATGATACTATGAATTTGTATGGGGTGTCTATTTCTATCATCTCGGACCATGGCATGCCGTTTTCATCATACTTTTGGCAGTTATTTTAGAAAGGTTTGGGTACCAAGGTGAGTCTTAGTGCTGCTTTCCACCTACAGTCTAAGGGGCAAGCAGAAAATACTATTCTTACATTGGAAAATACACCATGTGCTTGTGTAATCGACTATGATGGTAGTTGGGTTGAGATTTTACCTCTTATACAATTTGCATACAAGAATAGCTACCACTTTAGCATTGTAATAACTCTGCTTAATGTGTAGTATGGTAGGAGGTGTAGGTCTCATATAGGGGGGCTCAAGGTTGGTGAGGCAAAGAAGTTTGGCCCGAATTTGGTTCACCAACCCATGGAGAAGATGAAGGTGATTTGGGATAGTATTAAAGTCGTCCAAAGTCATAAAAAGTCCTATACAGATTTGAGGCATAGGAAGTTGAAGTTTAAGGTTTGTGATAAGGTGTTGTTTAAGGTATCTTCCTTGAAGGGATTGATGTAGTTTGGGAAGAAGGGGAAGCTTAGCCCCCGATATGTTAGTCCGTACTTTATTTTTAGAAGGGTTGGCATTATTGCATATGCGTTGGACTTGCCTTTTAGTTTAAGCATCGTTCACCTGGTATTCCACGATTCCATGTTGAGAAAATGTATGAGTTATCGATCGTAAATTGTACATATCAAGGATATTGCTATTTTAGATTCCTTGTATTATGAGGATGTCCTATTAAAATCTTGGATCAACAGGTTCGTTGGTTGCAGACCAAGGACATAGCTTTGGTAAAGGTTTTATAGAGGCCATAAGGTCAAAGAGGCTACATAGGAAGTGGAAAAGGACATAAAGTCCAAGTATCCATTCCTATTTCCTAATTCTTGAAAATTAAGCTTAAGGTATTTGTTGATCTTACCATCTTTGTTTTCTGACTTTGTTAAAGAAAAGATTTATTTCCTTGGTATCTTTGTTTTCAAACTTAGTTAAAGGTCAGAGTAGAAGTGTTTGCGGTTTGTTCGTTCTATTGAATGACTTGTTCCATTATTCGAGGAAGAATGATCCAAGTAGGGGAGAATTAAAACAGCTTAGGTTTTGGCCCTTGGAAATGTCCTAAGTTTTGAACTCACTGTCCTAGTAAAGACTAACCATACGAGTAGTATGGTGTCTGTATGGGTCAGGTGACCCTATTCATAGGGATTCTAGTGGATGGTGGTTAGGATTCTGCTATGGTTACAGTTAGGGTGTTATGACTCATTAGGGGTGGTAACGGTTCATTTGGTCAGTTCCTAAATCAAATCAGTAACTTAGTGACTTGACCTAGCTATAAGTATGAGTGGCTTAATAAGATCCATGAGGATAGGGAAGAATGGTATAGTTGAATCATAACTTTTCTAGTGTCAATCCTTTTGTATTCTTTCTCGGGTACGACTAGGCCATAAAATTCATATGGTTTTATAACAAGTGGGGTCAGGGATTCGTATGGTTAGTAGTGTGTAGGTATCCTACTCACTGTCTTGGTGATGACTCAAGCGTACGAGTTGTATGTTGAGGTCACTAGTTGGGGGCATTCTGGACATTTCCCTTTTTTAACTCCCTTTGAGGACATAAGTTAAAACACTTTTTGGGGCTTCATAACCTATTATTTCCAATCAAACACTCTTAAAAATCTCTCAAACTCTCTGTTCAAGCTAGAGGCTAGGGTTTCTTCAATGTAATTAATCAAGGCTTTCAAGGGTGGTTTCTTTTCATCTTCCTTGGTGTCAAAGGCATGTTACTCCTCCCTCGTTGTTATTTTATAAATAACATGTGTTTTAATGTATGATTTTCATGATATTGTTTTGGGTTGAAATAATGGTTGGGGTTTTTTGGATGTTCATGGTTAACTAATAGTTCTCATGGTTTAATTATGTTTTCATGCTTTAGTATGATTTTGACATTGTGGGATTTATGTTAATGGTAAATTCAGTTTGGGGTATTAATGATTCTCCAAATTACTTGGTTATGGTTTCGAAACTTATGTGCCCTCAACCTACTTGTTAAAATACCAATGAAAAGGATTTTGTCACATTGTTTGACTACTCTTGATATCTTTGCATTACATGAATGGTAATGGAACCTAAATTGGTCTGGTTGATTTTAAATGGTTTGGAAAGGCCTTGGTGGAAATGGTTTTTGTTTTATAGGAAACTTTGGATTCAACTTGGTTTAATGTCTGTGGTATGGCATAAAGGGATAGACTTGCAAGCTCTAATTTTTGTATGACAATACCAATGGTTAAGGCCTAATTAAAAGAATATTTACTAAATGGGTTGGAATGTGTTAATAGTTTTAATATAGTCTTAAAGGGGGTCAAGTATAAAACCCGTGAAAGGTGGGGGTCCTGGGGGAACCAACACTGGAAACTCACATTTGTCGATGTGAGGGTGTCTTGTTGACCGTGTGTATAACATCATAATTTCTATTTTGGGAGATATACTAGTCATCTCAGGTTCTTTTCTCCTATCATGCAGCTAACAAACACTCAGTCCCATTCAACATGGGGAGATGAACCCATATAGCCCGTGGGTGGTTTTAGAACGGTCAATCTACTCAGCACAAATTAAAGTTCTAAATGCATGCTAAACCTGGATCCATATCCCAACATGATATATATATGTGTGTGTGTGTGATTCAATATGGTTATTTGATTTGGTTTTGAATAATGGAAATATATTAGCTATACCCTAAAGTACATGCTATCGTTAACTTTGCAAAACGTCTTCGGGTGTTGTATCCCCACGCGATGCCGGAACTGGCCATACTACCATTCCTCCTACCTAGTGACTTGGATTCAGGGACATCTTTAAGTAAGATTAAAGTGGTGAGCTTCAATACTCCAGAAGACTCTATTTCATTCTATGGTGTTCTTTCCATTATTTTTATTTCTTGGATTTCGATTTTGGCTTTGATCGGGGGCATGTCATGACCAGATGTTATTTGATTCTTGTTAGAGGCTTTGTCAAACTAATATAGTAATGGGCGGTGTTGGTATTGTTGTTAACCTTGGTATTAGTATTGGCATTAGGGTTGAAACCAATTGGATATTTGATTGAGGTTGTTGGACTACAAATATAGAATTTATATAATGTCTTTGAATTATTATTAATTTATCTTATTATAAGTATGGAATTCATTTGGCATAGGATGCAGGGCAATAACAATTGGGTATTGGGGGTGGTCTCTGGTCCTAGTTGAACTTGAGATACCCAAAACGACTAGGCCCTAGTTTGGGTTATTTCAGATATGAACTCCGACTTGTTCTTAGGAAAGGCTATCTTTCATACCCATACTCTCTAAAGGAACTACAAAAGTGGAGTCAACAATACAATTCTTTAGCAAAAAGACATCAAACATCAGATGCACTGATGCCAACTCTACAGGCAACTCTAACTCATAAGATACCTTCCTAAAAAGGCTCAAGATCTAATATAGGACACCATGGAATGGAATGGGCTTCCCTTTCTAACCAAATCTCATCACCTATTTCATTGGAAAAATTTTCAGATAAACCAAGTCACCAACGTCGAACTCAAGATCTTTTCTCCTCACATTTGCATTAGATTTCTGATGACTTTGGGTTGTCTTCAGCCTTTCTCTAGTCAACTGAACTTTCTCCATCACCTCATACATTAAATCTAGCCCTATAAAAGTATCCTTAAATACTTCAAACAAACCAATAGTAAATCTAAAGCTCCTTCTATAGAGAGCGTCAAATGGAGACATCTAAATACTAGAGTGATAGTTGTTGGAGGAAAACTCAAAGGTATGTGGTCATCCCAAATACCCTTGAAGTAAATAAAACAATACCTCAACATAGCCTCTATCGTAAGGATGGTCCTCTCTGCCTGACCATCTTCTGAGGATGAAAAGTCATACTGAGATGAATTTTGGTACCTAGACCCTTCCAAAAAGCTTTCCAAAAGTGAGAGGTACAATGGGTACCTCTATCTGAAATGATGGTTAGTGGAACCCTATGAAACTTTAACAATTCCCTGAGATAGAATTTAGCATAATCCTCAATTGGATACGAAGTTAGAACTAGTAAGAAATGAGCTGACTTGGTATTCTATCAACAATGTCAAAAATCAAATCATGTTGACGACGTGTACGAGGTAACCCTATCATACAATCCATGTTCAAAACTTTCCACTTCTATGTGAGGATGTTAAACTCATAGAGCATACCACTAGGCCTCTGGTGCTCAACCTTGAGTTATTTACAATTCGACCACTTAGTCACAAATTCTTAAGTATCTTTCTTCATAACACTCATACAATAGATTTCCCACAAATCCTGACACATCTTAGTTTCTCTTGGGTGGATAAGGTATCTTGCACTATGAGTTTTAGATAATATTCGGTGTCTGAACCTTCTGTACAAGAGACACATAACCTACCTTGACAACAAAGTACACTATCTCCCCCTAGGGAGAAAACCTCAACTTTATGATCCCAAACTTCCTTATTTAACTCGATAAAAGTAGGATCCTTGTCTTGCTTTTCTTTAACTTCGGCATCAAATGATGATTCTAAACTATTCTTAAAGCATATACTACTTTCAGTCGAATCAACCAACTGAACAGGTAATCTTGCAAGCTGATGAACCTCATGGACTAAGTCTTTCTTATCATCCTCCACATGCATAACACTTCTCATTGATAATCTATTAAGAGCATCAACCACTACATAAGCCTTACCCTGATGATACATCACACTCATATCATAGTCCTTTAATAATTCTAGTAACCTTGTCTCATAAAGATAGAGATCTATCTGAGTGAACACATGTTGTAAACTCTTATGATCCGTGAATACATCAACATGAACCTCATATATTTAATGCCTCTAAATCTTTAAGGCAAAGATAATTGTTGCAAACTCAAGGTTATGGATCGGATAATTCTTCTCATGGGATTTAATCTAGCAAGAGGCATAGGATATGACCTTACCACACTGCATTAATACACAACCAATACAAACTCTAAAAGCATCATAATAAATGACAAACCCAATTGAACCCTCTTGTAAAGTCAAGACTAAAGCAGAAGTGAGTCTAGTCATCAACTCTTAAAACTTGTTCTTATAGGAATCTAACTAATGAAATTTAACCTTCTTCTGAGTTAATCGAGGCATAAGAGAAGCAATAAAAGATATCCTTCAACAAACCATCTATAGTAACTACTTAAACCTACAAAAATCTTCATTTCTAATAGAGAGATGGGTTTAGGCCAATTTCTCAATGCTTCAGTCTTTAGAGGATCAACTCGAATTCTATCATCAAAAATGATGTGACCAAGAAAAGCTACTAGAATTTGCACTTTCTAAACTTAGCAAATAACTGCTAATAATTTTGGGTTTGCAAAACAATCCTCAAATGGTCGCATGATCACTTTTACTATGGGAATAAATGAGGATATAATCTATGAATTCTTTGATGACTATGTCCAAATACTTCTTGAACAACCAGTTTATCAAGTCCATTAATGCTGCAGGAGCATTAGTTAGTCCAAAAGGCATAATTAGAAATTTGAAGTGACAATAGTGAGTTCTAAAAGCTATCTTTGAGATGTCATATTCTCTAACTCTCTCCTAATGATAGCCAAACCTGAGGTTTATCTTAAAGAAACATATTAAACCCTAAAGTTGGTTTTTAAAGTCATCAATTGTAGGGAGATGATACTTATTGATTGTAGTTGATGCAGGGAACCATCTATCTTGTACATGAAGAGAATATGAACTCCCCATGGAGAAACACGAGGCTAGATGAAACCCTTTTGTAAGAGATCTTTCAATTAACCCCTTAATTACTTAAGCTCATCTTAATCCATTTTGTGAGGTAGAATTGAGTTAGGCTGGGTATCTATGAGGAGATCTATTCCTAAGTCATTTTCCCATTTAGCAGAAACTCTGGGAAGATCTTCAGGAAATATTTTTGGAAACGCATTCAATAATTGAACTGACTCAAAACTTAGAGCTTCAAAATTTGAGTCCTGGAGTCAGATGAGATGGTAATTACATCTCTTTGACATCATCTTTCTTTCCTTAAGAAAGAAAAAAAACCAACCTTAGGAACTAAAGTACTACTCCTATATTCAACAACGACATCGTAAGGAAATTGAGACTAGACAATTTTATTTCTATAATCAACAGAGGCATAGGAAGAGTGGATCCAATCCATGTTCAGAATGACATCAAAATTTGTCATCTCTAATTCCACAAGATCAAATAAAATGACTTTCAGAGACACTGTGATTGGGCAATTTATTTATACCCATCTAGCTACAATAGAACTACCCACTTGGGCAGACTCTAAGAAAGGATCTGCTAATATGTTGGGACTGATACTGAAATCTATAGCTATATAAAGAGTTACAAAGGAAAGTGAAGCTACAGGGTCTAACAATGCATGAAGATGGAGAAGGAAGACTTGCAATGTTCTCATAACCACATCATAGGAGCTTTCCTAATTATGTCGAGTCTGGAGAGCATAAAGTTGGTTCTAACGCTATCTATTGATGGCACTGGAGGTAGCACCCTGTTGAGTTGGGTGACCTGCAATGTTACTTACCCAATAGGCAATCCCTTATCCTGTAGCCTGACTTACCATATCAAAAGCATGCATCACTACCTAATATCCACTTACCTTGATGATTATTACAAACTTCCTGCTAAGCGGATTGGTGCGACCACTATTTATGCTACCCTAGGACTTAAAGCCTAGCACTCTATCCACATTTTCCTGCCTGAACTTAGGCACAGATGTACTGGAAGAAGATGGGTCAAGATCTAAATATTTATAGTAGAACAAAGAATGATTCCAACCATCAGACCTCTACAGAGAAAATTTGTCATGACCCAAATCGAGGACCTTTCCGTGATGAGTATTTTGAACCATCAAGGCCCGAAACACCCCATATCTATCTGGTAATCATCTACATGACTTATATGAAAAAGAAATGCAGAAGATACACTATATAACAGAAATATGGTCAAGAATCATTTGAAAACAATAATGGGGAATAATGTCCCACAATCTCAATCAACATCTCTATATCATATGTGAAATCTCTACTATATGAATAAAATAAATGTCTATCTGAAAACTGGGACAAGGCCCGTAGTAGACCCAAAACTTACAAATGATAAATTAAACTGCAGACATCAGGCCTTCTGAAATATAGAAGGCTCATCACTTCATCTTGCGATCTGTCGGAAGGAATCTACTGGTTTTCTGGACCCCTAGACTATGCCTTGAACCTGGGAGGAGGTGGGGTCAATACAAAAGTACTGGTACGCAGAGAAATCAAAACAAAAATATAATATTTTTACACAATATAGGTGAGAGCCATTATAAAATAGTTTCATATCAAGTCATTTGAAAACACATGGGCATAATGTAAGAGTTTTCAATACCAATGTAATTCGATTGAGCTAGGTGGAATACCCTACAATTGTAATTCCACGGCTATGTGGAATCCACCTCTGGTGCTCGGCAGCCAAGCCTCTAATCCAAGTAGCTGCCAGGATTTGGAGCCGGTATACCCCCCATGTGAGTACATCGCAGGGAATCCCCCCATGTGAGATGTCCCAATTATTTTATTATCCTCCCATGTAGAATATAATATCATATGACCCGCATCGGCAACTACGGTTTCCAGTGATGATCGCTTTCACTCAAATGCCTTCTTCGGGCATCCATCTTTCTCATGAAAATCAATGCATTCAAACTTTGTTCAAATCAATCAAATGTCATATTCTGTAGGGTATAGTCATACCTAACTTGCAAGCCATCAATATCACATCATTCTTCTCATCAACCATTGTATTCAACATGAATAACCTTCTCGTTTTCAAGTAAAAATCATATCAATTCTCAAAACATTTCATGTCATACTTTTCAAGTTGTTTTCAAACAATTTATATCATATGAACATTTAAAAAAAATTCACATCAAGAGAGGAAATTTTATATCATTCATGCTCTCAAGTTAACATCTTTTCGGAATATATGCATATACATATATCTTATAGCAAATCACTTGGGGAGTAGGCCTAAGGGCCAAATCAATATCATAAAACATTTAAAACATAATCATATTCGTCATTTAAAAACCACCATTTGAAAACACGAATTTTTAAAGCCCATGATATTTTTTAGATTACCCTACGTAACTAGATTACTACGAATATTACGTGCTTTTTGAGCCTACGTTGAGAGGATTCCAAATATGCAATTAGTTTCTAAAACCCATGGTTGAATATTGAGTTGCTTGGGTTTTTATTTTGAAACCATAGAGAGAGTTCTTGAACAATTTTGAAGAATGAAGGTGTATTTTGGGGTCTTTGGGAACTAAATTTCGTGTTTAGGGCTACGTAAGGGTGGAAAGGACCATTTTGTCCCAAAAATGGAGTGTTTAAGTCACTTGAAACCTTTACATAGGGTCTGCCTATGCTATCGCCTATGTTTATATAGGCGCCGCCTATGTTATCGCCTATGTTTACATAGGTGCCGCCTATTCTAACCCCTATGTTTACATAGGCACCGCCTACTACTTTGAAAGGCCATAACTTCTTGCTCGGGTGCCGGATTTTAGCAAAATTGGAATCGTTGGAAAGCTAACTCGAAGACCTATCATTTGACACATAGTAGTCTATCTAATTCGACATATAAAGAGATTTATGGTCGATGGAAGATGACACAAATTACAACATCCACTAAAACTTAATCGATCGAAATATTTTCAACTCGTCCTTGAGTTGAAGGACCTCTATGGTATAAATTCAAGCTTGAATGGATTCAAATACTACGCCAAGAATTAACATGCCATATTGGCATAGGATTTATGGCTTTGGGATTATCAACGCATCCAAATCATGGTCTATATTGTAGCCTAAAATGCGGGGCATTACAAGAATAATTCAGTTCGGGTCTATATACGTAGGAACGACGGTCTAAACTTTAACCCAAAAATATGGGGTGTTACATTATCTCTCCCTTGGGATCATTTGTCCTCGAATGATGGGTAGGAATATAATGAAGCTTAGAGGTATGGAATAACATAGACATGATATGTTTCTCTAAGAAAGAATACACTGATCTGAAACATGACTATAAGACTAGAGCTATTGATGTGCTAAATTCTTATACAGGACATGCATATCTGATGCATGGAATACACAATTGAAGTGACTTATAAGCTGAATTCTCATAATGAATCATGCATACTGATGCAAGGATTTGTTACTGAGTTGTTCTTATGAACGCAAAACTGAATACACTGATAAGCTGAGCTTTTCTATTGAACATGCATTTCTAATGCATGCATATCTCCCCCTTAGGACCCTATGTCCCTCTATGAATGCTTAATTCACTAAGATACTCAGAAAATTGAGATAATGCACAAGGTACCTACGAATTGAATCATAACTTAACCTCTGGAATCTGAATCTAATGCATGACGCATAAACTGATGTATATTCGCAATTACTAGTATACTCTATCTTGGAATAGTAGCATTTCTGAGATTTCGGGTAGCATGAATAAGTGCAAAGACGAGAAAACAAGTCATGTGAATCTGACTGCTAAACTGACTTATTGGCCATACAGACTGAATTATACTACACCCTCATACTTAACTGGAGTATTCTCTTCAACACTCTCTCTAAGGAAGTTCTAGTAATAATAGGGAGCCATGAATCTTGGGTATGGGTTACACAAGACATCCAACTGAGGAAATCACAACATTGACACTACTCTGCAGTCTGGAATATAGGCATATAACTCCTAAATTAGGATAAAATTTTCAGAGCTTTGGCAATACAACCTCTTACTTTCAGGCTTAGCGCACTTCCCGAATATCCCTTAACTATACTATTCCCTATAAATATCATATTCATTCAACTCAGCTTAAAATTCTCATATGAGCATTGACAAATCTTTCTACTAATATTGGGAATAACTTAATCCCTTCGCTGTGATCAATCCTAACGCTAAGTCACAAAAATACAACATGCCAGACCACGCTATTATTCTAAACCATATGATGAAATCTTCTATATCTCTTTTAAAGATCACATCCTAAGTATAACATGCCTTACCACTTCAATGACTACTCTGAACTCTTAACATGAAGTCGGTAATGCATATTGCGACCTTCCACTACAATCCTAAAACGTTATTCAATCCTAATTTATAACCACATGTTAACTCCAAGGCAATCACCCATAAATACATACTTCACATAGTTTCTAAACTATTTTCAATATAATTCCCACACGATATCCTAAAAACATACACCCACACCAAATTTTCCACTAACCATCACGTGTATCAAAGAGTTGGCCCCAACTCTTACTTCATACTTATGGCCTTATCTAAGCAAGCATACTATGATCTTCTATCAACAATAACATTTACATCGTCACCACTATCATTGCATAGGGAGGGTCACTAAAAGGTTAAACATAAGATCCTGAAGCATGAAAATATTTTTATACTGGACTGAGCACACTATAAAGAGTGAGTACATGCGTCATTAGTTGCATCACCTCAACTAGAGTTCATAACATAAGGAATGTGATTTCGACTACTTGAATGAACTAGAACTGATTATCTTAGAACTGGAAGAGTACGTGACTCTCTATCAAATATCGGAATCACGAACTATGATCACGAAACTGAATCGTAAGGCATGAGTAAGCATCCGGATAAATTAAAAAATACTGAGGTAGGAATGGGTTGAGATCCACCCTCACTTTCTGATGTTCTAAATCATACTACATCACTACTAGAATCTGAGATCCTTACTTGGTCATTCGTTCAATCATCTCCCCCTTAGCTTCAAATCATCATCTAGAGTTTGGGAGATCCCTTACCAAATTCTAACTGAACTACACCTAACATGGATATCACCAAGCCTTTGATGAACCAAACCACTTTCGACATAGTGTACTGATATCGTGACTCCCAACTTATACCTCATTACTATGAGAACCAAGATCATATAAAAGGCTCAACACTATCAATAAAAACTCTTTAACCTAACTATTTAGAACCCATATAACATCTACTAGTCTTTCACCATCTAGCAACTTAACAGTACTACTAGGCACACGCAATATGTAATAGCCTTAGAAAGAATGTTGCAACCTCATGTCACCTTAGGCACACTTCTACATCACACACATACAATATCATACATCACTGCAAATCAAATAAACTTAATCTATTACATGCACCGTTCAAGCCTATTAGATCACTTCGATACAACTAGTATTCATTAACCAAGAAATCTTCACATCCACCCTCATGGACATCAACTATTCAAACTTAATATCTAGTGCTATGCATGATTTACAACCCAATCTTACACAAAACTTTTCACTTGGAAACTATAAATAAACATCACGAAACACTAATGCACTAGAACTTCATAACCAAAATAATTGATTATGACCTAACGATTTTACTTATAATAATCCATTAGCATGTACAATTTCAGCACCTCAATCCTACTAATTTAATCCCACAAAACATGCATCATCAAACTCTTGCCACTATTTACTACTAGACCATTAAAATAAAAGCCTATAGTTTAGTATCAATCATCTACCACCAATGAAGAATGCCACATAATATAAATATACTAATCCATCAAATTGGAACATTCTACCCAAATATCTCAAAAATCTACTACATACCTTCTCACAAGTAGAACTAGTTTACAACTACCAATGAAAATAAGGTCAAGGGGGTTAAAGACTTATAATAGACATGGTCAACCTTATCCTTATATTACAACCCCATACAATTGTATCTACTTATACTGCTTTCTCACATCATAATTACTTACCCAAGTATATATTTACACTACCTTCAAAGTCCACAACAACCATGATTCTATACTTATAACCTACTGTACTGGCTAATCTAGCCATTTTCATAATTCAAGCAAGGACAATTCACCTTGCCTAATAACTCCTACTCTATCTTCTACTAATAAACTAACACACAAGGACTAATCATCTCTTTACCGGCCCAATCTCATGCAACTACATTCAGCTATACATACATTAAACCTATATAAGAACAACAAGTTGGACAACAAGTTACTAGTGAATCAAAATAGGCCTCACACGGCTTCACTAGACTTTGATTTGGTATTTTAGACAAGAAAATGGGATGAATGACAAGTCAACTATGCTAGTGAATTGAAAGAGCCCCACACGGCTTCACTAGACTTTATTTTTCAACAACACTTTGATGACAATATTTCTTGAGATAGAGATTTAATACGCAATATTCAATGAAATAAGAATACACATCTTACTCTGTGGAAATAAAATCAGAGTCAAATACTTCCTCCATGGACTACCATACTGTCCACACATGTTGCTAGCTACCAAATTAGTTTATCACTATAAAGTGGTAAATCATCCTCACTTTGACTTCTAACTTTGTGACTTTACATCACCAACTTCTTGGTCTAATTTCATTACCAATAGATCATGACAACAACACTTTAACACACACTACTATTCGAGTAGAAATATAGTTCCAACACTTTATCAAAATCAAGGTTCACACTAGAACCAACACACTTTGAAGCACTAACGGACTCTTCTCAAGTCCTAGCAAAAATATTATATGATTCGATCAGAACGAACCATACCATTTAGACTCCAAACTTCTGTACTTGAATCGGCCCAATGATGAGACATGTCTAAGAATTTCCGAGTAATGAAAGAATTAGGATGACTATTATTTTTGTATGGGTGACACCGTAGCATGAATTTGAGTAGGAAAGAGGAACATTCTGACTTAATTGCACAAACTATAATATGAAGAAAGAGAGACATTCCAAAATGCCTAGTAGCCTCCTTCTTATAAGTGTGGCATGCTACACACCCATAAACAAGACTCTACCCAATGCAATTTCGTAGTTACCCTGGGACCATGAATCGTGCTTTGATACCAAGTTTGTTACGATCCAAACTGAGGCCCTAGCCGTGATGAGTATCCTGAACCATTAAATCCCGAAACACCCCTTATCTATCTGGTAATCATGCACATGAATTATATGAAAAAGAAATGCGAAAGATACACTATATAACCGATACATAGTCAAGAATCATATGAAAACAATAATGGGGAATAATGTCCCACAATCTCAATTAATATCTTTATAACATATGCAAAATCTCTACTACATGACTAAAAAAATTATCTATCTGAAAACTTGGACAAGGCCCCTAGTAGACCCAAAACTAATAAATGATAAATTAAACTGCACACATCAGGCCTTCTAAAATATAAAAGGCTCACCACTTGATTCTATGATCTGTCAGAAGGAATCTACTGGTTATCTGGACCCCTAGACTGTGCCTCCGAACCTGGGAGGAGAGGGAGTCAATACGAAAGTACTAGTACGTAGAGAAATAAAAATAGAAATATAATATTTTTACACAATATAGGTAAGAGCCATTATAAAGCAGCTTCATATCAAGTTATCTAAAAACACATGGGCATAATGTAATAGTTTTAAATAACAATATAATGTGATTGAGCTAGGTAGAATACCCTACAATTGTAATTCCACTCTATGTGGAATCCGCCTTTGGAGTCAATATACCTCCCAGTGAGTACACCGCAGGGAATACCCCCATGTGATATGTCCCAATTATTTTATTATTCTCTTATGTAGGATACAATATCATATAACCCGCATTGGCAACTACGGTTTCCAGCAATGAGCCCTTTCACTCAAATGCCTTTATTGGGCATCCACCTTTCTCATGAAAATCAATGCACTCATACTTTGTTCAAATCAATCATATGTCATACTCTGTAGGGTATCATCATAACCGAATTGCAAGCCATCAATATCACATCATTCTTCTCGTTCAACATTATATTCAACATGAATAACCTTCTCGTTTTCAAGTCAAAATTATATCAATTCTCAAAACATTTCATGTCATGCTCTTCGAGTTGTCTTCAAACAATTTACATCATATGAACATTTAAAACAAATTCACATCAAGAGAGGAAATTTCATCATATTCATGCTCTCAAGTTAACATCTTTTTGGAATACATGCATATACATATATCCTATAGCAAATCACATTGGGAGTAGGCCTAAGGGCCAAATCAATATCATAAAATGTTTAAAACATAATCATATTCATAATTTCAAAACCCCCATTTGAAAACATAAATTTTTAAAGCCTATGAGATTTTTGAGATAACCCCACATACCTCGATTACCATGAATATTAGGTGCTTCTTGAAGCCTATGTTGAGAGGATTCCAAATATACAATTAATTTCTAAAACCCATGGTTGAATCTTGAGTTGCTTGGGTTTTTATTTTGAAACCCTGCAGAGAGTTCTTTAATAATTTTGATGAATCAATGTGTATTTTGGGGTCTTTGGGAACTGAATTTTGTGTTTAGGGCTAAGTAAGGGTGGAAAAGGACCATTTTTCCCCAAAAATCGAGTGTTTAAGTCACTTGAAACCTTTACAAAGGCGCTGCCTATGCTATTGCCTATGTTTACATAGGCTCCGCCTATGCTATCAGCTATGTTTACATAGGCGCCGCCTATGCTATCACCTATGTTTACATAGGCGCTGCCTATGCTATCGCCTATGTTTACATAGGCACCACCTACTACTTTAAAAGGCCATTACTACTTGCTCGGGTGCTGGATTTTAGCAAAATTGGTATCATTAGAAATATAACTTGAAGACCTATCATTTGACACACAATAGGCACTCTAATTTGACATATACAGAGAGTTATGGTCGATGAAAGCTAACACAAATTAGAACAACCACTAAAACTTAATTGATCGAAATAGTTTCAACTCGTCCTTGAGTTGAAGGACCTCTATGGTATAAATTCAAGCTTGAATGGATTCTCATACTACACTAATAATTAACATGCTATATTGGCATAGGATTTATGGCTTTGAGATTATCAATGCATCAAAATCATGGTCTATATTGTAGCCCGAAATGCAGGGCATTACAAGAATAATTTAGTTCGGCTTTATATATGTAGGAACGATGGTCTAAAATCTAGACTAAAAATATGGGGTGTTAAAAAATTTAAAGCTACTTATTCTTGCCCCAATATTTCCTTTCTATCCCTTTGTGCTTCTTTGCCTCAATCCTGCACTCCTTAACTACTTCCTCAAAAACTCCTAACAAAAACTTATTGATCTTGGACCTAGAATTAGATACCATAGTTTGAGCATACCTCTCCAACTGGGTAAATTTGTGTGAGTACTCTATCATATTTATATTACCTTGCTTTAAATTGTTGAAATCCTAAACCTTATCCTCCCGTAACTCAAGTGGGATGAATTGGTCTAAGAAACCATTAAGAAACTAATCCCATTCTATAGGCCCTACTTCAATACTTTTGTCCTCCTTCCACTACTTAAACAAAATGTAAACTACTACTTGCAACTAATAAGAAACTTAGTCAACATTCTTACTAGAAGTGACACCCATAATACTGATCTTCTTCGATAGGCAGTCTAAAAACTCTTATGGATCCTCCTCAGACTCTGATTTATCAAATAATGGAGGAATCATCTGAGAAAAGTCTTAAAACCTAGCTATAATTGTATTTATTACTAGATTGGCTGGGGTAATAGACTTTTGATTATTTAAAGTATCCATAGATTAGGACTAAGTGGTGAAAGTGGCCCTAAATTAAGCGTGGGAAACATGCTCGTTCAAAGGATCTTCTTGAACAGGTAGTGGTGCAGACTGATCCCCATTTATTCTTCTATTGTTTCTTTTTGGAGGCATTTTCTTTAAATGGATAAATGGAAAGTTAGAAAAAGGAAATTAAATAGAGCTAATGCTCTTTCCCATAATAGGAACACTGAAATAAGGGAAATTTTCCTAAAATATTTCATAGCCACTTGCCCATAAGTATGGCGTGCTTCATACCCATGCACAAGACTCTACTCAATATGATGTTCAGATAGCCTAGGACACTTTAAAACCATAGCCTTTGATTTTATATTTTTTCACGACCCGAGGATACCCCCAATCATAACACGGTGCTTAAGGCCACAAATGACCCTAAGCTAACCCATCATTTGGTACCTGCTGAGCACTGAATAAGATTATAATGAAACATCATGCATAGAAGCTAAACTGATAAAATTTTGGTAAGATATAATACTGAAAAATATACCAACATCTCTTAGCTACTAATAGAAACTAACAACAACTCTGAAGATCCAAAAATCTGAAATCCTCAAAGACATGAAGAGTTGATGGGGCAGATCCCCAACTAATTTTGACTGACTTAAATAAGGGTAGTACTAAAAATAACTTCAAATAACATGTCCTAAATAGATGAGTACTCACCACAACTGCTGCTAAGTGGCACTATCTTACTAAGGGCGATCGAGGAACTGAGCATCCAAACCCATATTATGAAATTAATATAGCACAAATAAGAGTATGCAGTCAGTACTTGGAATGTACTAGTATGTGAGAAAGAGATAGCTGAGATATATATAAGTACTTGGCATAAATGCATGAAAATGTAAGGAGAATGCAAAACCATAAACTAAGATAATTTGTAAACTGAATAACTGATAAACTGAACACTTGGTCATACAAACCTAAATTGATATGGTATGAATACTGAATGGAGACTATGGGAGATAACTACAACTGACATACCCCAATTAGAACTAATCAAGTTCTAACCTATAACATCAGTTAGTACGGTGTTGCTACCTTGCTAGGGTTACCAATATATGACTAACGATATGGATCCTCAAGGCTAATGTCCCGAAGGATGAGAGTGGCATGCCTCCGTTGATAGAGGACCCCTAATAATCTACTGTGGCACTGTAGGTCTAAGATATAGGGTCTTCTACTAACGACTCATGCCTAAATAATAAATGGTCATCATCCCAGCATCACTCAATGATAAGTATTACTCCTAACTTAATGATAGTAGTATTATTATTTGTTTAACATAATGTAGTACTGATAAGTGCTCAGCATAAACATAATACTCTGAATATGAAAATAAAATCATGATCTAAGAGGCTTGTTACTTGAAAATGGAGACATATATATATATAGGTATCAGGTGTTGATAACCCTCCAGCATTGAAAAATACTTTAAATAAAATGACATCATTTAAGAACACTATAGTGGAATTCATAATTCAAAGACCCAAAATATAGAATATATACCTAACTGATAGAATCCATGATTATGAGTACGGGAACATATTAAACTTATGAGGACAAGATAATTATATGGTTTAACTCATGAATTGGTAAGTTAACATGATGTCAACTGAACATGATATGAGTAATTGAAAGTTAAAATAGATAATATCAAAATTAACATGGGAAATGATTTTCATGGTCTGAATTAAAAAATACTATGAGAACATTGAGCAAATTCATACATAACATTGGAGTTTTATAAAGAGAAAGAAAAGGGGATTATATATAAAATACAAGGGTTCTTGGGACTCAATGTGTGGAACAAACATATTGATAAATATCCCATATACTTGAGTTTCTTAAATTCTTGAAGAAGACTTAGAATTAGGACCTTGTGTGGTTGAATTCTATGAAGAAACTTGAAATTTTGAGTTCTCGGGAATGGGGATGATTTTTATGTTGTTAAATAATGAGGAATGGGGTAAATAATTCCCTTTTTGGGTTTTAGGTCATTATTTGGATGATTAGGGAGAGGGGGGAAAGACCAAAATTCCTTCATGGACTTTAAGTAAAGTTAAAGGAAAAACACAGACTCTATGGCATCACGCAGACTATCCTCCATGACACAGCTTATATCATGGATACTAACCTCCATGACAACCATATATCAGGGAGGTCCATACTCAATAAAATTCCTAAATCGTAGAGGCTTACTGCCTCTGTGGTCTAAAATTGGCCCGAACCTCTTCCAAAAATACCAAAACTCTCCCAGATGACCCTTTCAATATTCATATACATCTCTTAACTCATAAATCAATGTTTCAAACTTAGGAAGTCCATAAATAAAAAGCTATAAATCTTGGGGTCTTAAAATGGCTAATTATCTTGTACATAGTGTGAAATAAATGCCTTAGGGACTTATTAACATGACATGTATAGCTAAAAACTAGTTTAAGATCTTGTGGGGAATTATAATATCTCTCTCTTGGAATTATTCGTCCCCAAATAAAATTTTTTTAGCTAAGATACTAAAAATACTGAGATCATGTACTGAATATTTATAAGATGAGTTATGATTAAGTAACTGTACTTGAAACATGATACATGGACTGAACTGGATTCATGAATGCATGCTACGACACAAGGATAGTTTAATAGCTAGGATAGAAAAAGAGAGAATAAAATTAAGCAAAACAATTACCTCAAGAAAAATCTAAATTCATAGAGAGAAGATAGGGATAATTCGCTCACAGATTATACCATAACCCAGGGAACTTTTTTATTCCTTAGCCTATGAATCTGATGATCAAGAATCTCAACTGGGGCATCTTCATAGAAAAGGTTATTTCTCACATCCATACTCACTAAATAAATAAAAAAAGTTGAGTCACCAATAAACTTCTTTAGCAAAGAGACATGAAACATCGGATGCACCGATGCCAAATCTCCAGGAAACTCTAACTCATAAGCTACCTTACAAAATATGCTCAAGATCCTAAATAGGATAACGTGGTGTTGATCTATATTACCTTTCTTACCAAATCTCTTTACCCCTTTCATCAGCAAAATTTTCAAATAACTAAGTCACCAACGTCAAACTTAGGATCTCTTCTTCTTATATCCACATAGAAATTCTAATGACTTTGGGTTGTCTTCAGCCATTCTTGGATTAGCTGAAATTTCATCGCCTCATTTTGAAACCCTTGGGAGTTACACGAAACATCTTGGGTTTTGACCCTTAAAAAATTTCTTAGAATTTTTGTCTCTGGACCCAATACGACTCATGGGTCCGAGCCATTTATTGGGGTAATAATGGTATGTTCCAGTCATATGCTAACCAATTTTGGTTTATGGGATGGATTTTGGTCACTGGAGTAGGTACAACTTGAATGGTATGAGACGTATAATTGGATACAAATTATTTAGGTTGGGTTTTCCTTAGCTTAATCTTAAACTTTTTCGCTTAAGTTGAATCTGAGTACGAGTGGCATACCATGAGCCATAAGTTGGGGTACGAATCATACTAGAGACTAGTATGGTGGACAGTGTTAAAAACCTTCTGTGATTCTATCCTACCAAAGAATTAGTACTATGGATACAGGTGAAGGTTATAGATCATATGTTGTTAATACAACATAGGTAGGATGAATCGTACACTCGATAGTATTGAATCCAAGGGTTGAGCCTTAGTATATGAGTGGTGGGTACTACTAGTATTGAAGGGTACGAATCATGAGGGTCAATTGTACCCCTGTATCAGGATTTTTGTAGAACTTAAGTGGGGGTATTCTAGATATTTCCCCACTTACCCTAATAATACCCGATGGCTACTAACTAACTTGGGAGGTTATTTACCCTATTATTTTATTCATTAAACCTTATAAACTCTTCATAAACACTTTATAATTTTCTCAAGAGCTTTTGGGCATGGAAGCTAGGGTTTTAACTAGAGGAGTAATTTGGGGGTTCTTGTTGGTGGTTTCTCTCCGTCTACTTTGTCAATCAATGAATTTTCTATTCCCTTACTGTTAGTTCCATCTAAATACATGGTATTTATGAATGGTTTTCATGATTTCATTATTGTGTGATTTGGGGGTTTTAATTATAATTTGGGGTTTCTTACTATAAATGATTGGTTATGGTTGCCCATGGTATTAATTATGTATTTACATGGTTTTAATTATGTATTTACATGCTTAGTTTGTGGTTTTGGATAATTGTATTGTATGGGAATGGTTAAATGGTAATTGAAAATGTATTTGGTTATATTATGCCCCCAATGTGTTTGACAAAATGCCTATAAGGATATTTTTATTGTATTGATCATTTTAATGGAAATCTTTCTTATTTTTAACTTGGTAAAAGAATTATGCATGGTTTAAATAGTTTTTATAGGTAAAAAGGAGAAATGGTTATGCTTGTTGGTACAAGAGAATCCCTAAGTATTGTAATATGGTTAATGGAAGGGTATATGGACTCCTTTAAACATATATATGGTTGGCTATGGACAAAACTTGTAAGTATAGTTGGTATGCAAATACCACTACTAATGGACTTTCTTAATATATAATTAATGTATTGGTTGGTTTCTTTGTAATGGTTTTACTTGTGCAATAATGGCGAGGTGTGTAGAAAATCCATAAAAGGTAGAGATCCCGGGGGGACCAAGAACTGGAAACTAATATTTTCCAATGTGAGGTTTGGTTTAAGTGATCATGTGTATGATGTCACACTTTATATTTAGGGTATGTACTAGTCATCCCAAGTTTTCTTCCCTGGACGAGTAGCTTCACGTACTGGGCCCGTTTTACAAGGAAAGTTGAACCCCTATATCCCATGGGTAGTTTAGGACGGCAAAGCTACACAGACAAGGTAAAATTTTTAAAGGCATGGATACATATATATGTATGGTTTATATGCATATAAATGTCTTTATTTGGTTTTATAAATGGTATTATTTTATCCTTATCTTGAGTTCATACTAGTGTTAAATCACTAACCCATCTTTAGGTGGTTGTATACCCATACTATGCAGGATCCGACCGTTCTTCTCCTTCTACATAATAATTGACTCGGGGATAATTGTTGGATTGAAATGGTGATCCTCCATCTTTCCCAAAAGGCTCAATTTTATGTAATTGATATTTTTAGATATTTTTATTTATTTCTGAACATAGGTTTTAGCTATTATTGGGGGCATGTTCCAATTGGATATTGTTACTCTTTTGTTTAGAGGCTTTGTGGTACTGCTATGGGTTAGAATAGATAGGATCGATATTGGTGTTATACTTAGCATTGGTTTTGGTATTGGGGATGATACCAGTTGACGATATTGTTGGTTTTTCCATCCTCTTTTATTTTAGGATTGATCATATTATGTTTTGGAACTCATTTATTTATGTCCTAGTTTAAGGCCATCAAATCGATATTAGTTTGGCTTGGTAGTTTAGTTGATACGGTTTTCTAGACGAGATGACTTAGTAGGGTTGGTCTAGGAATAGACCTATCCCAAAGTCAACCCTTGTCCAGTTATGTTATCTTGTCATATGTTAAGAATTTAGCCGACTCAAAGTATGCTAATAGGTGGTTGGGTTGAGTACCAGAGTGTGCTCCCCGATCTCGGTTGGCTTGGGATTCCCATTATGAAAAAAAACATGGTATGGGCGTGTCATTGGTATAATAGCTTTTCATTCATGGTTAATTAGGAGTCCACAAAGCCGTGTCTAGTAGAGTCTCTTTTAGGGGTGTGTAGCACGCCACCCTCATAAGAGAGAAGCTACAGGGCATTTAGGAATATTCCACTTTCTTGGTATACTATTTTTAAGATTGGAGTCTAAGTCCTAGAATTTTTCTCTAATCTTTTGTTTTTCACTTTTCAGATCTTGCCTCGATGATCTGGAACACAAAAAAACTTTTCAGTTCCATCAAGGGACATTGTTGATGGGGTACGTCCTACATTTTGAGTTTGTCTTGAACTCAGGGTCCTATTCCTGATTGTTCTCGAGTTCCTCTAGTTGTTACTAGTCCTTCTCAGGGTGAGGTTACTAATGAGAAATGTTTCCAATCTATTCATAATATTGCTCAGATGGTTGTTGCTCAGGACGAATGGGGTGTGTATGGTTCTTTATCAGCTGAGGCCACAAGGGTTGGCCAATTTATAAAGATTGGTCCTCATACTTTTACTAGAGTGAAGGTCAAGAAGGATCCATAGGCTTTCTTAGATGAAATGGAGAATATATTTTGGGCAATGTAGGTACCAATGTGGAGGGGATAAACTTTGCATCTTATCATCTTAAAGACGTTTCATACCAATGGTATGAAGAGTGGGATAGGGATAGGGGTGATGTGGAAGAGTCAGTATTATGGGATACTTTCTCTAAGGACTTCTTAGATCGTTTCTTTCTTCAAGATCTGAGGGAAGCAAAGATAGAGGAGTTTGTGAATCTCGGTAGGGAAGGATGTCTATCAAGTAATATTCCTTGAAGTTTTATTAGCTGTCAAGTTATGCTCCTGATATAGTAGCTTACATAAGAGCGAGGATGAGAAAGTTTGCTTCTGTATTGAATTGTGATTTGATTTTGGAAAGAAAGATTGTTTTGCTAATTAAATATATAGACATTTCATATGAAGTAGGGGAAGGATGAGAAGAGAAAAGAGGCAAAGTTCAGAGATCGACAGGGAAAGAGGAGCATATTTTTTTTATCAGGGAGGTGCATAGCCTTAGGGTAGTCGGGATGGTGGCAAATGGAAAAAAAATAAGCAAGGGAGTTCTGGATCATTCTCTACTGCTAGTGATCCTTACTTGAAGCAAATCAATTGACGAGCATCATCAAGGTGGTAATAATTTTCAGGTACAGGGTGCCCAATTTCAGGCGAGTGAGGGTCATTCAATTTCTTTATGCCCACTTTATTGGTTTTGTAGTCATCATCCTCAATGGGTTCATTGAGATAAAGGGAGGGACAAATGCTTCAAGTATGGCGAGACAGGCTATCGACTCAGGGATAGCTTGCTAATCAGTTTACTACAGCAGCAAATAAGGTATCGATGGCCTCATCTTCTGTTCCTATACCTAGTGATACCGCGTGTGCTTTTGTTACTGCTCCTGGTTCTAGTATTGGTCATAACAAGTTGTATGTTTTTGCATGCTAACAAAAATCTGAGGGATCGCCTGATGTCGTTACTGGAATGTTACAACTCTTTTTCTTATGACATATATTTTCTTCTTGATTCGAGGTCCACTTTTTCTTATGTGACCCTATTTGTTGCTGTATGTATTGGTTTTGATCCTCAGGTTATTTTGGATCTTTTTTGTATTTCAACCCTATTAGTTGACTCAGTTATTGGTAAGAGAGTCAATAGGGGATGTGTGGTATCTGTTAGTGGTAGGTATACTTTGGTGGATTTATTTGAACATGATATGGTGGATTTTGATGTTATTCTAGGATAGATTGGTTACACTCTTGTTATGTATCCTTGGATTTTAGATCCTAGAACATTGTGTTTTGGTTCCCTGATGAACCAATTATAGAGTGGAAGTGTGGTTCCCTAACTCCTAGGGGTGGTTTATTTCTTATAATAGACCTTGGAGGTTAATCTCTAAAGGTTGTCTTTATCACTTAGTCCAGGTTCAAGATTCTAAATCGAAAGGTCCTTCTTTGTAGTTAGTTTTAGTGGTAAATGAGTTTCCTAAGGTATTTCTGGATGATCTTGTTGTTGTTCCACCAAATAGGGACATAGAGTTTGGTATTGACTTAGTTCCGAACACTTATCCAATATTTATTCCTTCTTATTGAATGGTTCCGACTGAGTTGAGAGAACTCAAGGAGCAATATAAGGATCTTTTGGATAAGGAGTTTATTTGTCCTAGTATATCCTCATGGGGTGCACCATTGTTTTCATGCACAGGAAAGATGGTTCCCTTAGGATGTGCATTGACTATAGATCATTGAATAAGGTGATGGTCAAGCACAACTAACCTCTCCCAAAGGATAGATAATTTATTTTATAAGTTGCAAGGTTCCAAGTTCTTTTCTAAGATAGATCTTCAGACTTGGTATCATCAACTAAATATTAAGGAGAAGCATATCCCTAAGACATTTTTTTGTACTCAATATGGGCACTTTAAGTTTTTGGTAATGCCTTTTGGATTGACTAATGCCTTGGCAGTATTTATGCATTTGATGAATAGCATTTTCAGGCAATTTTTGGATCTCTTCATTACTGTATTTATTGATGACTTTCTAGTATATTTTGAAAGTGAGGTGGATCATGCTAATCACCTCTATGTGGTATTACAGACCTTGAAGGAACAATAGTTGTATGCCAAGTTCTCCAAGTATGAGTTTTGGTTGAACCATATGACTTTTCTTGTTTATATTATTTCTAGTGAGGGGATCATCGTGGATTTGTAAAAGGCTGTTGTGTTTAGGAGGTGGCCTCGACCCATGACCCCAAGCAACATTTGGATCTTCTTGGGCTTTCTTGGGTATTATAGGCGGTCTGTGGAAGACTTTTCATCGATAGATTCCCCTTTAATTATGTTGACTCAGAAGAAGATGAAGTTTTCTTGGTAAGTGCTTGTGACAGAATTTTTAAGTAGTTGAAAGATAAGACAACTTCAACTCCAATTTTGACTTTGTTGGAAGGCAATGATGGGTTTGTAGTCTATTATGATGCATCTCTAGTAGGTCTTGGTTTTGTTTTGATGCAGCATAGGAAGGTAATTTCCTATGCTTCCAGGTACTTGAAGGTACATGAGGGGAATTACCCTACTCATGATTTGGAGTTCTTTGAGGTTGTGTTTTCTTTGAAAATATGGCAGCATTAATTGTATGGTGTACACGTGGATATTTTTCCTGAACATAAAAGTGTATTGTATGTGTTCACTTAGAATGATCTTGATCTTAGGTAGAGGATATGGCTTGAACTTCTCAAGGACTATAATATGAGTGTGTACTATCACATAGGTAGGGCTAACGTGGTTGTTAATGCTCTTAGTAGGTTGTCTATAGGGATTTTAGATCATGTGGAAAAAGGAAAGCAGGAGTTGGTGAAGGATATTCACAGCTTGGCTAATCTTAGAGTTTACCTCTTGGACTCCAAGGAAGGAGGTGTAGTCGTACAAGAAGTGGTTAGATCGTCTCTTGGTGTAGAGATCAAGGATAAGTAAGTGTTGGATCCTGTCTTGATAAAATTTAAGGGAGATATTGGTGGACAAAAGGTGATGTTGTTTTAGATCAGTGTTGATGGTACTTTTGAGATACCAAGGGAGGCTGTGTGTTCCTCATATCGATGGTTTGCAACAAAGTATTTTGGCTGAGGCACATGAGTCATGCTATATTGTTCATCCAAGTTCTATGAAGATGTATCATGATCTCATGAAGATGTATCATGATCTCATGAAGATGTATTGAGGCTAAGTGCTTGGTGTGTCAACAAGTTAAAGTTAAAACATGAGACCTTGTAAGTTATATCAAGAGATTGTTTTTCCTGAATAGAAATGAGAGGTAATCATTATGGATTTTGTTACAAGTATACCTCGGTCTCTAAATCAATATGATTCAATTTGGGTCATGGTGGATAGAATTATAAAGTCTACTCACTTATTGTCAGTAAGAACTACCTTTTTGATGGAGGATTATGTGAAGTTGTATCTTCAGGAGATTGTGAAGCTGCATAGGGTACCTGTTTTGATTAGTTTTGATCATAGGATATAGTTTATGTCTCATTTCTGGCGGTCTTTCCTTAAATGGTTGGGGACTAAAGTCATTTTGAGTACTGTTTTCCATCCGTAGACAGATGGACAAGCAGAGAGAACCATTTAGACATTGTAGAATTCGCTACGGGCTTGTGTGATTGATT
This sequence comes from Capsicum annuum, assembly GCF_002878395.1. Lineage (NCBI taxonomy): Eukaryota > Viridiplantae > Streptophyta > Magnoliopsida > Solanales > Solanaceae > Capsicum > Capsicum annuum. Next base: position 109,354,442 of record NC_061121.1, read on the forward strand.
ATGGTGACAATTCTATTGAGCATCTACCTTTGGTAGAGTTTTCTTACAACAATAGCTATCATTCTAGTATTGGTTGATTTGTGAGCAGACGCTAACACATTTAAGGATTTTAACTGAGAATAATTGTGAAATCATAAGGAACTTTTGTTGTTTTTGATCATTTTACTTTGATGTTGCATTAAAAATCATGATGCAAGGGAAATTTAAGGAAATGGAGGCAAAAGAGCTGAAAATTGATGCAAAAGAACTGCAAGTGTGGTTGACGATATTCCTTATAAGTCGTCAGCCCTATGAAAAGTTATCAGAAATCAGGTCAGGTGGCTGACGACATTCCTGATAAGTCGTCAGCCCTGTGATAAGTTATCAGAAATCACGTCAGGTGTTGCAGTGTTAGAAGGATTAAAGTGAAACTGTGATGACATTTCTGACATGTCGTCACAACTGTAATAAGGCGTCAGAGTCGCTATCAAGTATAGGCAGAGAATCAAATTTTAAATGAAGAAGTGATGACCTTTCTGATATGTTGTCACGTATCTGATAAGTCGTCAATATTTGTCATCAGTTAAAGTAGAAATTGCCAAGAATGCTAGAGGTCCTGACGACATTCTTGCTAAGTCGTCAGGACCCTGACATGCCGTCATAAATTTCGTCACCTATTTCGAAGGATTTTTTGAACATTGTGATTTTATTTCCTTATTTAGGATTAACTATAAAAATCATTATTTAGGATTTTTCTAAGGGTTGGCACTTGATTTTTAAGAGACGTATTTTGATATTTTCTCTCTGGAGTTTCTTGGCATGAAAAAGCAAATACTTTGAAGAGATTATTATTAGTATTTTGGGATTTTTCCTTTGTGATCTAATCTACAATTCACTAGTCATTATTCATCTCTATAAGTTTATCTTGCAAATCATAAATTCATTAATGTGTTTCATTTGTTACATCATGAGTAGCTAAACTCCATTAACCTGAGTTGTGGGATCTAGGGTTAGGTCTTGATGACGTGCTAAGTATTCAAGATTCAAAAGGTGGTAGGATTTCTTCATAATTATTAAGTTTTAATTAACGTCTATTGGTTGAAAACAGTAGACACGCCTTCTTTAATTTTCTTGAGAAAGAAACCAAATATAGTAGGAAGTGAATTATCAATAGAAACTCAGAAATACTTTGTTCAATAATCAGCGCTGTAACAAGGTTCGTTAACGTGAGGTAATATCTTGGCAGTAAATAGAAATTCCCGAAGTCCGAGAGGATTAGGGAATTAAATGCTTAAGTAGGTTGAGATATATTTAAGAATAACATCGATAAAGATATCTTGTTATCCTACCCACCGTGAGAATCTTGAACCACTTTTAGCATCTGTCATGTACCGGAAGCCCTAGTGCACATAATTCTGGTTATTTCATAAACTCTTGATTTACAAACACTGAAACTAAAGTGACCAACATTTATATGTTGATCATCAAAAACCCCTATTTTATCTTTTCGTATCATCTGTTTGAATTCAACTTGTATCTATAGTCTCAAATTAGTTTAATCACCACTCACATTGTTCCATGTGGATTCGACCCCGACTCCAAAAGTTGGGTAAATATATTAACGACGATCACCTTGCACTAAATTGACGTGTAAGTTGAGCGTTATCTAAAATGGCACTGTTGCCAAGGATTGAACCCAGGTCACCCACGTGATAGGTGGGAATACTTACTACTATACTAAAAGATTATAGATATGCTCAACTTATACCTCAATTTAGTGCAAGATTGTAGACATTCTTCTCAGAGAGAGATGTATGCACCATCTCCATCCTACTAGGAGTATAATTGTTCTTTATGCGGTGATCGAGATAGACATTAGATTGATTGCCTAAATGCCCCCTCCCCCCAATATGGTAACCCAAATTGTAGTTCTTCTTATGATATTGATAGGTCGTATAGTCAAGAATAGAAAGAATGAAGCACTAGAAAGAGTGGCATTATAGCTATGCTTTAACTAATGTTGGATTGTATGGACATAACGAATGATATCATATATGATATACATTAAGACATAAGGGAAAATAATGAGGAAAGAAGAATGATAGATCATATGGATATAGAGGTCAAGCATTCAAAGCACTTTTCCACATAATGTTTAGATAATATCTTATCTGTAGAATTATTTAACATAATGGAAGAGTGTGAAGATTAGGAGAAAGAATATGATGTTGATGATTATATTTATGGTGAGCAACCCTTGATGATTTCACAACCAACCAAACCATTTATGAATGCAGATGCAAAAGACAAGGAAATGATACTAGAGTCAAAAGAAGAAATCAGGCACAATCCTTGTGAAGACTCTAGTCCATTTTGGTGTAAAAATACTAATAGGGATGCTAATCCAAAATTGAGATTTAGTCCTCATTTGAACCACTTTTCAACATTATGCTTGGTGGATGAGATGAAAGTCGGATCACCCAAGAAAATGATGAATTTTGAAAATGAGGAAGAAGATTCTTACATTTTGGAGTTTGTCCTTCCAAAAGAGTATACTACAACCCCAATCTTGAAAGCCAAGAAGCTTAAATATCGATGTCCATTTAGTGGTTGTTTAAGATTATCACCGTTGCCAAATGAGTCCACATGAAAGTTCGATGCAAAATTGGGCAAGCAGTTTAAGTCTTTGAAGTGGCGTGACAGAACATTTCTCATTATCCCCTCACATTTGCCCAACACACCCCGAACATATATTAATCAAAGGGTGGGTTGATGTTTCAAATCCTCTAAGTGGATACATAAATAATTAACAACAAGGTATCTTGATGAAGTCTAAGTAGTCAAGATAACTGACTCGTGCCGCAACACTAAATTAGGCGCTTTTTGGGAGGCAACCTAAGGTATTTTGTTGTTTGTATTTGTATTAGTGATTGACATCATATCTTCACACCCATGGTGCCACAGGTATGTTTCTTACTCTCTTGTTTTGATTTGATGCAGTGGGGACATTTCATGATTTTAAGTTGAGGGAAGGGCTACTTGTGGGTGTTGATGCCCTCTTCGGGTTTTTGTTGTCATGCCTCTTTTCCCTGGAGTCTTGTTCCTGGTAGAGATGGCATGTTTTGATGTATGGTGTTTGTTTTGTGATGTGTATGCTTAACTGGGGGGAAAATAAGTATCTAGGATAGTTGATATATTTTTGTTGATTTTTCTTGGAATGATAAATGCCTCTCCAATTGTCTATCTGGTAACTGTGTATGAGCATCTATAGGTGACTATTGTGAATCTTTTTATGGCATTAGTATTAGGGACACGGTAATCACTGCTAATAATTGCATGAAAAAAATGGGTAGTAGCTTGTGATGTACCTTTGTTCCATGTGTATGTGAGACGCTACCAAATTCCCGTTGTGTGTTAAATCCAGAACATGCCCAGTTGGTCTTACCCTTACTGTAGGATAGCGGCTAGGAAAAGATCATAGGTTGTTGTTGATACTAGCCACTTTTTGCCTAAATGATCTTCTATGTATGAATAATATCCCTTGATCCTGATTTTGACTCTAATGCCTATTCTTTTTATTATACCTATCACCTTCCCATTTGTATCATAATGAAGCTATTTTGGCCCTGGTCCTCTTGGACAATTTGCACTTTGACTAAGGAAAATTTCCTAAGTTGAGGGTGGCTACCATAGGGGTGTGTGACGTAAAATTAGTATGAGGAAAGGTAGAATGAAAGAAAAGAATAAAAAGTTGGGAGCAGTGAAAAAAGAATAAGAAAAGAAAACTTATGAATAAAAAAGAAATGATTTTCAAAAAACAAATACCGCACCCATCCGGAGTATATGTGATCAAGAAAGGAGAGAATCAAGTAAAGGTTGATAAGTGAGACCCTAAAAATAGTGTAGTTCCAAGGAGTCTTAGTCAATTTAAATATCCTTGCGTATCATACCAGCCCCAAGACTACATTACAAAGACAAAGAAAAGACCTATAGTGATCCTAACTTAACTATCTGAAAACTTAGGCAATGAAAATAAGGGCAAGCATATGGTATTTGACATGCATTGATTGGAATTTATTTCAAAGAGTGAGTGTCTCTTAACCGTTCCTGCAATTAAATACTTGATTTTATATATGAGTGAGGAGGGACATCATTGTTGTAAGGGCACATCGGTTGCATTTCTAGTTGCCTACTTGTTTGGGTACTGTAATTTGTACATATGCATAGTTATTATTTCTAAGTTGATGCCATATCTAGATTCCTTTCTGTCACATTGTTGATCTTCATGGATATACATAGCTGGGTTTAAAAAGATTGAAAATGGAGAGAGTAATATATTTGAAACTAAAATTGATGATCAACTATCATAGGTATCTTATGTATCTCTTGGTTAAGCATCGTAGAGTTTTGTTTTACTTACTTTTGGACAATCAATTGTTTAAAGTTGAGGGTGTTGATGTGTGAGCAGACGCTAACACATTTAAGGCTTTTAACTGAGAATAATTGCGAAGTCTTAGGCAACTTTTGTTGTTTTTGATTATTTTACTTTGATATTGCAGTAAAAATCATTATGCAAGGAAAATTTAAGTAAATGGAAGAAAAAGAGGTGAAAACTGATGCAAAGGAACTGGAAGTGTGGATGATGACATTCCTGATAAGTCCTCAGCACTATGATAAGTTATCAAAAATCACATTAGGTGGCTGAAGACATTCCTGATAAGTCGTCTGCCTTGTGATAAGTTATCAGAAATCACGTCAGGTATTGTAGTGCTAGAAGGATTAAAGTAAAACTCAGATGAAATTTCTGACATGTAGTCACAACTGTGATAAGGCGTCAGAGTTGCTGTCAAGTGTAGGCAGAGAATCAAATTTTGAATAAAGAAGTTATGACCTTTCTGATATGTCATCACTTATCTGATAAGTCATCAAGATTTATCTTCTGTTAAAGCAGAAGATGCCAAGAATGTTGGAGGGCCTGGTGACATTCTTGATAAGTTGTTAGGACCCTGACACGCTGTCACAAATATCTTCACCTATTCCGAAAGATTTTCTGAACATTGTGATTTTATTTCCTTATTTAGGATTAACTATAAAAAGCATTGTTTAGGGTTTTTCTAAAGGTTGGCACTTGAGTTTTAAGAGATGTATTTTGATATTTTCTCTTTGGAGTTTCTTGTCTTGAAAACGCAAATACTTTGAAAATATTATTATCAGTATTTTGGGATTTTTCTGTTGTGATCTAATTTGTGATTCACTAGTAATTATTCATCTTTGTAAATTTATCTTTCAATTATATGTTTCATTCGTTACATCATGAGTGGCTAAACTCCATGAACCTGAGTTATGGGATCTAGTTAGGTCTTGATGAGGTGCTAAGTATTCAATATTCAGAAAGTAGTAAAATTTCTTGATAATTCTAAAGTTTTAATTAACATCTGTTGGTGGCAAACAGTAGACACACCTACTTTGATTTGCTTGAGAAACAAATCAAATATAGTAGGAAGTGAATTATCAATAGGGACTCAGAAATACTTCGTTTAACAATCAGCATTGTAACAAGGTTGGTTAGCCTGAGGCAAAATCTGGGCAGTAAATAGAAATTTCCTAAGTCCGAGAGGATTAGGGAATTAAACTCTTAAGTAGCTTAAGAGACATTTAAGCATAACATCGATAAAGATAGCTTGTTATCCTACCCACCGTGAGAATCTTGAACAACTTTTAGCATCTTTTATGTACCGGAAGCCCTAGTGAACATAATTTTGTTTATTTTATAAAATCTTCATTTACAAACACTAAAACTAAAGTGACCAACAATTATTTGTTAATCATCAAAAACTCCCATTTTAGCTTTTTGTATCATTTTTTTGAATTCAACTTATAGCTATAATCTCAAATTAGTTTAATCTCCACTAACATTGTTCCCTATGGATTCGACCCCAACTCTAAAAGTTTGGTAAATATATTAACGATGACTGCCTTGCACTAAATTGACGTGTAATTTGAGCGTTACCATAGGTATAGCTCTATTTGAGGCATTGAATAGTAATATGTATAGATGTCATATTGGTTGGTTTGATCTTGGGGAGGTGGATATTTTTGGTCCCAACTTAGTTTACCAAGTTGTGGAGAAGGTGAAGGTGCTTTGGGATAGTATTAATGTTTCCCAAAGTCGCTAAAAGTCCTATGCGAATGTTAGGCATAAAGACTTGGAGTTTGAAGTTGGGGATAAGGTTTTCCTCAAGGTATCTCTCATAAAGGAAGTGGTGTATTTTGGTAAAAAGTGAAAGTTCAGTCCCTGGTATGTCGGTCATTATTATATTGTGCGGAGGATTGGTAATGTTGCTTATGAGTTGGAGTTACCTTCTAGATTAAGCTCTATTCATCTAGTATTTCATGTCTCCATGCTGAGGAAGTGTCTTAGTGATCTTTCTTTGATTGTTCCTTTGGAGGGGTTGGGTGACTTGGATTCTCTATCATATGAGGAAATCCCAGTTGATATCTTGGATAGGTGAGTTTGTCGGTTGCAAACCAAGGATATGGATTCATTTATTGTCTATGGCAGAACAATAATGTGGAAAAAGCTTCATGGGAAACGAAGGATGACATGAAGTCCAAGTATCCGTATATATTTTCTGCTCTTAGGATTTGTACGGAAGGTATGTGTCTTCAAGATATCTTTATTTTTTGAGTTTGTTAAAGAAAAGACTAACATCTTTTCCTCTTTGTTTTCAAACTTTGGTAATGATTGGAAATATATTTGACAATGCAAATGAATCATGCATGTGGTTACCCCTACCTTATTCGTCATTCGGGGATGAATGTTCCTAGTGGGGGAGACTGAAACACCCTGGGTTTTGACCGTCAGAAAATTTCCTAGAACTCTGGTCGCTGGATCCAATACAACTCATGGCATTATTCGTAAGTTGGGGTACGACTGGTATGGTCCAGTCGTATGCGAACCAGTATTGGTTGGTAGGGTAGATTTTGGTCACTAGAGTGGGTAGGAATTGAATGGTACTAGTCATATGATTGGATAAGGTTCATTTAGGTTTGGTTTTACTTAGCTTAATCTTAATATTGTACACTTAAGTTAGATCTGAGCTCAAATGAATCACCATGAGTCATAAGTCAGGGTACAAATCATACTAGGGACTCATATGGTGGACAGTTTCCAAATCTTCTGTGAGTCTATCCTTCCAAGGATACAGGAGAGGTTACAAATCATATGCTATCAATAATACTTGGGTAGGATGATTCATACACTATATAGTGTTGGGTCTAAGGATTGGGGCTTAGGATACGAGTGGTACAAAAGGTATGACTCGTGAGGGTCAGTCGTACCTCTGTGATAGGATTTTTGTGCATCTTAAATCAGGGTATTCTAGATATTTCCCCACTCACCCTAATAAGGCCTCACAACCTCCAATTCATTTGGGAGGTTATTTACCCTGTCATTCTTTTCATTATACCTTAGAAATTCTTCCTAAACACTCAATAATTCTCTCAAGAGCTTTTGGGCAAGGAAGCTAGAGTTTCAACTATAGGACTAATTTTAGGGATCTTGTTGGTGGTTTCTCTCCATCTACTTTGTGAATCAAGGCATATTATCTTCCCCCACTATTAGTTCCATCTAAAAGCATGGTTTTTATAAATAGTCTTCATGATTTCATTGTTGTATGATTTTTAGTTTTCAACTATGGTTTGGGGGTTCTGATTATAAATGATTGGTTATGGTTTCCAATGATTTTGATTATGCATTTACATGCTTAATTGGTGGTTTTGGATAATTGTATAGCATGGGAATGGTTAAATGGTAATTGGAATTGGTTTTCGTTATATTATGCCCCCATTGTGTTTAGCAAAATACCAATAAGGATGTTTTCATTGCATTGATCATTTTAAATGGAACTCTTGATTTTTTTTTAACTTGGTAATGGAATTATACTTGCTTTAAATGGTTTGGAAAGGTATAAATACTAAATGGTTATTCTTTTATGGTATATAGGAATCCCCCAAGAGGTGTAATATGGTTAATAAAGGGTACATAGAATCCCTTATACCTATATATGGTTGGCTATGGACAAAGCTTGCAAGTATAGTCGGTATGACGATACCACTACTAATGTCCTTGGTTAATAAATGGTTAATGGATTTGTTGATTTCCTGGTAATGGTTTTAATTAGACAATAATAGTAGGGCATGTAGCAAAACCGTGAAAGGTGGAGGTCCCGGCGGGACCAAAAAATTGAAACTCATATTTGCTGATATGAGTTTAGTCCAAGTGACCGTGTGCATATTGTCACACTTTATATTTGGGGGATGTACTAGTCATCCCACATTTTCTTCCCTGGTCATGCGGTTTCATACACTGGGTCCCTTTCAGCAGGGGGAGCTAAACCCATATAACCCATGGGTGGTTTAGGATGGCATAGCTACATAGTCTAGGTAAAGTTTTTAATGGCATGCCAAACTCTGTTCCCTTTCTTGGCATTGATATATATATATATATGGTTTCTGTTTATATGGATAGTTTTACTTGGTTTTATAAATGGCATTATTTCATCCTTATCCTGAGTTCAGGTAGTTTTCACTCGATAACCCATCTTCGAGTGGTTGTATACCCACGCTATGCAGGAATTGGCCCTTCTTCTCCTCCTACATAGTTATTGACTTGGGGACAGCTTTTGGATTGAATTGGTGAGCTTCCATCTTTTTGGAAGGCTCCATTTTATGTTATGGATATCTTTAAACATCCTAATTTATTTTTGGATATTGGTTTTGGCTATTGTTGGGGGAATGTCCCAACTAGATACTATTACTCTTTTGGTTATAGGCTTTGTGGTAATGCTATGGGTTGGAATGGGAGAGATTGGTATTTGTGTTAGCCTTTTCATTAGTATTGGTATTGGGATTGATACCGATTGACGATATTGGTGGTTGTTCCATCTTCTTCATTTGGGGATTGATCATATTATATTTTGGTACACATTTGGTTATGGCCTGGTTTATGGCCCTCAGATTGGTATTCATTTAGTTTGGTGGTTTGATTAGTACAACTTGAAGGAAAAGATGACTTGGTAGAGTTGGTCTATGTATAGACGTATCCCATATTCACTACTTGTCATGTTATGCTATCTTGTTATATGTTTGGGGGTGGTCCCCGATCCCAGTTGGACTTGGGATGTCCATTACAACAAGGCCCCCCTATCGGGTTGTTTCATTACACCACACAGTGAGAGACCAGGTCCCTCGAAGTCAATCACAAGCAAACAAACACTAACTGTACAGAAAGACAAAAGCCAGTCTAGGAAGAGGTAAAACACACAGCTTTTATGTAAAAACCCAGGATGGTAAAAACCACGCCTTGTCCTCACAAGCACTAAAGAAATCCACTAGAATCAACCTACAGATTACATTGTAGAGTTTAGCCTACCTCTATAGTCCTTTTGCTTATAGGAACTCTACTAGAAGCTCATCATGGTAACTCTACCAAGGACCCTCTCTACTGATTAACTATAATTAGCAACTATCTTAGGCAACTCTACCAAAAGCACCTCTCTCAAAGAGAAAACAAGACATTACTCTTATAGCTTGAGTAATTCGTTTACAAATCAGCACTCAAGAACACTCACTCTTTCTTTATGCATACTGCAGAGAAACATGAATAATGATTGAGCAATTTTGAAATTGAGCTTTTGTTGCCTCTCTTTACTCTCTCAGATTTTGGAAAATTTGCTTGATGGAGTGGCAGATCTTTCCTCTTATAGTTGAGCGATGATTAGGGCTAAAATATCATTGGACCAATTTTCCTATTTAGTACAAAATAGCACCTGTAAGTTTGTTACACAAGAGAACAAAACTATGCACACAATGCATTCTGGCTGTACTGAATCTTTCACATAGAAGGACCTAGTCCCTTATAGTTAGCTGTGCATCATCAAAACTACAAGTAGCAATTTCCCCTCTTTTTGATAATGACAAACCAATCATTCATCTTTGAACTTCAGTGCATATTCTCATATTTAATTAGTGTGATTACCGTCTGAAGATGAATATTCCCCTTATCATCATGCTTCCTCCATTATGCAACACAGGGACATGGTCCCTTGTTGTCATTTGCAACCAAAACTCTAATTTGTTCCCCATGTCAATGTGACTACTTTATTCATCTATTTTGGCATATCACATACTTTAGCACTTCACATACTTCCCCCTATTAACTCAAATCTGCAACTAAAATTTCCTTGTATTTCATACCTTAAAGTTTGTTGCTTATCATCAAAACTACATATAGAAATTTTTCCATTTTTGATGATGACAAACCAACCATTCATCTTAGAGCATCGGCGCACATTCATCACATTAAATCAGTGTGATTACCACGTGAAGATGAATGTTTCCCCTATCATTATGCTTCCTCAATCATGCAACATATGGACCTGGTCTATTATTGTAGTTTGTAACTAAAAAATAATTTTTCAGCCTTTCATCTTGCACCTGTATTTTCACACTTCCCCATGTTATCTTGACTTATTTTATTCATCTATTTCAGCACATCACATAATTTTTCCCATCAGCTCAAATTTGAAACTCAAATTACCTGGTACTTAGTCCCTACTACATGAACTTATTATACCCTTTTTTAGCATCATTTAAGAGTATGAAAAGTAAACCAAGAATAATTTAAGAACACACTAGTTAACTCATGGCCACTGGGAGAACACAAACATGTAGAACAACTTTAAAGCAAAGGAAACAAATAAATATCACTAATAAAGATTCATTCATGATTAATCTGGCTAAGTACCAATACAGTTGTCTAAAATTATTACCATAAAACTAAGTGTCTTTAAAAGTCTTTATGAGAACTAGGATATGAAACTGACATAAGGCTGATGAGGGGATAAGGATAACAGGACTTAGGTAGAGGGAGGTTTTGTGGAAAGGGAAAAGCAACATTTCTAATCTTGAATTTCCAGTAATGTAATCATTCAACAATATTTTGGTAAAGTCCTACACTTTATCATTCAATACAGGAACTTCACTAGCTAGTTCTGCCACTCCTGTAGTTTTGAATTTTCATTTGTATGTTTATAAGTGGCACCATGTCCCTTAGCAGAGAACTTTGATCCTACAATTTTAGAACCCATATACCATTCCATGTTTCCATTCCTTTTCAAAGATTACCTTGTTCATGTTCTTTGATAAACTTATTAACTCAAACTTACTCAGTCATTAGATCAAGAACAAGTCAATACTGGAGGCAACTATTCTCTTTTCTACCCTTGATAGCAAGACCTTTTTGATGTACTCAAATACCAATTGATACTCATTTTTATGAACTTTCTTTTCACTGTAGTTTTTGATGTTTCTCCTATCGTTAATACATTTATCATGATCCCAGTTGAGGGTTACTAATGCCCTTACACCTAATATAGGTATATCTGAAACAAATACTGAATTATGAATCTGAAGAAATAACTATCTAAATATGATAAGATAAAGAAAATTTTAATAACTGACTGACATGCCAACTAATGTCTGAATACTAAATAACTAACTATAATGTTTGAAAGCCTCTAAACTGACTGACTGTGAGTTCATGGGACAGGACACAACTAACTACACTAACTACTGAACTAAAGACATAAGGTAAAATAATCTATCGTTAAAATATAAGGGCTCACTACTGCTACTGCTGAGAGTCTGAGAAGTCTAAGTGTTATTCGAGAGCTGAGCATCAGAACATATGATATAATACATCATAGTGCAAAAGAAAAGTACGCGATCAGTACTTTGAATGTACTGGTATGCTAAATGAGGTAGGCTAACGTACATGGTTTTATGAATAGGAATAATAACTGTCTAAATATATAGGTAAAGCATGGAGTATTGAATATAGAGCAAGAAATCTATAGATACTGAAAATATATGCAATCTGTAAATACTGTGTGTGCATGAAAGTCTGTAAATACTGAAGGTACGTGAAATCTGTAGATACTGAAGATGTATGAACAAGCATATAACATGAATTGTATAAAATTTTGTAAATTTAAATACTGAAATAATTGATATTTGTATGCCTTGGTCAAACAACACTGAGACTGAACTACTGGTCTAATTACTGGACTGAGACTATGGGAGCTATTATCTAACTGATATGCTCCAATCTGAGCTAATCAGGGCCCAATCTGTAACCCAGTTGGAAGGGTGTTAATACCGTGCCATGGATACTAACTTTGGCTATATGGATCCACTATTCTGGTATATTGTATTATCTAGAAGGATGAAGAGTGTAAAGCCTAATCTGAGAGGAGACCCCTGTGAGATAGTCAAGCCTATACTGACGAGTGACTTCTCATATACTATATTGGATACGTAGTTTAGGAGTATAGGGATTGCTACTAGCAACTCTGCCTATTTGAAGGAGAAGCCACCATCCCTACACTCACTCGGTGCAAAATTCTACTCCCAATTGAATTACATAGAGTTACTGACTATTTTTGAGTTTAACTAACATATCTAGTTATGCTCATGATGTATTCTGGAGTTGTTCTAAAGATAATGAGACGAGATAAAGAAATAGCTATGATTTTGGGGTATTTAATACCCCCAGGACTCAAAAGTAATAATAGTAAAACGACAATAAAGCTTGGAGGACATAGCATGAAGGATTTTATTAAATAATCATTTTTGTAAGCATTTTTATCAAACACTTAATATCCATGGTGTATATAGAGCATGGGAATTAGTTTAAAGCTTGTAGTAAACCACAACTTCAACACCATTATCACAAATCATTAATTAAATCAGTGCACAATAATATTCAAACATATGGAGTGTAATAATAGATATCGATTTCGCTAAAACATGATATAGAACAAGATTCATGGAAATTCATGGTTTAATCATAGTTTAAAATCAAGATAACTTGAAAAGATCATAATTTTGTAATTTAAATTGGATACTTGGACTCCATGGGTGAAATTAACCTATGGATGAACATCTAACATACCTAAGCTAATGAATTTGAAAGGATTGATGGAGAGTTCTTGAGATTTAGCCTTGAATTTGAGAGCTAGGGTTTTTGTTCTTGATAAAAGGATCTTCAATTTTTAAGAAGAATTGAATAATGATGATTATTTAGGTCATTAATAGGTTAAATCTCAGGTTTTACGCTGATTAGGGCCATGGTAAAAGACCCAAATACCCTTAAAGGAATTTAAAAACTCAAAATAGAAAGTGGGAAATCCTAATTTTTTACTTTGGCACGATGCGGTGTTATCGCTTCGGGCCACTAGAAATTGACAACTGGGACTTGAAAGTTTGATGCGATGAGATAAAATCGCAATAAGACTTTGGAATTCCATTTTAGATAACTCTATGATACGCCATGATCATGGAGCTTCAATGGAAAGGGACAATTGTGAGATAGGACATCACCGCGAAGTGGTGGAATCATGGAGTCTCACTGAAATTTGACAATTTTTATTTTACACTTTTCCACAATGCACTATGGGCCAAAATCATGGTTCTTTACGACTGAAACATAAAATCACCATAACTTTTTATCGGTTATCGAATTAAGGGAAATTTAATATCATTGGAAAGTTAGTTCAATTTCCCACAACTTGGTGGGCTCTAAACTGAGAAATAACAAGTTTTGAAAATTTCATATGTATGAATACTCATGTATTGAGACCTAAATTATGCTAGGGAAATACGGGATATTATAATATCTCCTACTTGGGATCATTCATCGTCGAATGAGATTGGTTAAGCTGAGAAAATTGATGGACTAAAATTACACACTGAACATACATATCTGATGCATGGAATACATGACTGAACAGATTCATAAATGCACGACTCACATGAACATGATATGCAACTGAAACTGGATATGATAGAGAGGAGTCTTACGAAGATTAATACCTTAAACCGAATCTGAATTCCTAGAGAAAAGATAAGGGTACCTGGTCTGCATATCTTCTCCTACTTCTCAAGTGGCTCCCTAGATGGACTGATTCCTCCAAAGAACTTTGAGTAGTTAAAATTCTTTGTTCCTTAGTCTGCGAACTTGACTATTGAGAATTTTGACATAGAACTTTCTCATACAAACAATTGTTCTGAATATACACCCTTTCTAAGGGAACAACTACAGCTGGATCACCAATACACGTTTTCAATAATGAGATATGGAACACTGGGTGCACTGAAGCTAGATCCAAAGGCAACTCAAGTTCATAAGCTACCATTCCAAAACAACTAAGAATCTTGTAAGGATTAACATATCGGGGACTGAGTTAACCTTTCTTGTTGAACCTCTTCACTCCCTTTATGGGAGAGATTTTTAAGTACATGAAATCACCAAACTCAAACTCGAGATCCTTTCTCCTCACATCTGCATACGATTTCTACTGGATTTGGGCTGCCCTAAGTCTTTCTCTAATCAATTGAACCTTTTCTAATGCATCAAACACTAAGTCAGGACCTACAACTATGGACTTACCTACTTCATACCAACCAATCAGAGATCTACAACTCCTACCATAAATAATAGTGGTTATTATATGCGAATTAGATCAAAGGCAAGTTATCATCCCAACTACCTTTAAAATCAACTATGCATGCTCTCAGTATATATTAAAGAGTCTGAATGGTCCATTCTACTTGACCATCTATCTGAGGGTGGAAGCTATACTGAGGTGGACTTGGGTACCAAGAAATTTTTGGAATGCTTCCCAGAAATAAGAGGTAAACTAGGTACCTCTATCAAAGATAATAGATGATGGAACACCGTGCAACATAACCAACTCTCTGAGATAGAGTTTGACACAGTCCTTGGCTGAATAAGAGGTATGGACTGGCAAGAAATGAGCTGATTTGGTCATCCTATTTATGATAACTCAAATAGGATTATGCTGATGACTAGTACGAAGCAGACCTTTCACAAAGTCTATGTTCACTTCTTCCCACTTCCAAGTAGGAATACTAAACTCCTGCATGGACCCACTAGGTTTCTGGTGCTCAATCTTAACCTGCTTACATGTAGAGCATTTAGCTAAAAACTCTACAATATCTCTCTTTATCCCACTCCACCAATAGATCTCCCACAAATTGTGGTACATCTTAGTGGCCCCTGGATGAATAAAGTTGAGCACGTCATGTACTTTTACAAGAATTTATTGTGTCAACTAATCAACAACAGGCACATATAGCCGACCCTGACAATGTAGCACGCCATCTCCCCCTTGGGAGAAAACCACCATCTTTTGATCTCTGGTTAATTCTTTCAACTTAAATAGACTGGGATCTCAATCCTTCTTTTCCTTTACTTTGGAAACTAGAGATGATTCTGAACTACTCTGCACCCATCCACTACCTTCTGCTGAATCGACTATACGAACAATTTTTCGGGCATGCTGATAAATTTCCTGAACTAACTTTTTATTATAATTCTCTAAATGAGAAAAACTACCCATAAATAGTCTATTGAGAGCATTTGCCACTACGTTGGCCTTGCCCATATGATACAAAACACTCATGTCATAATCTTTCAAAACTCTAACCGCCTCTTCTGATATAAATTCAAATCTTTCTAGGAGAGCACATACTGCAAACTCTTATGATCAGTGAACACATCAACATGTATCCCATACAAGTAATGCCTCTAAATCTTTAAGGTAAACACTATAGCTACTAACTCGAGATCATGAGTATGATAATTTGTATTATGAGGTTTAAGTTGTCTAAAGGCATAGGATATAAACTTACCTCTTATTATGAGGAAATAACCCAAACCTACACTGGATGCATCACAGTACACAACAAACTCATCTGGCAAAGTAAGAATTGGGCCTAAGGTGAGTCGAGTCTTCAACTCTTGAAATCTCTTTTCACAGGAATCAGACTACTAAAACTTGACTTTTTATGATTCAATCTGGACATAGAGGATATAATAGATGAAAAAACTTCAACAAACCGACGGTAATTGTCATCCAAACATAAGAAACTCCTGATATCTGATGAAAATATGGGTTTAGACCAGTTTATCACAGCTTTTGTCTTTTAAGGATCAACTCTAATTCCATCACTGGAAACAATATGACTAAGGAATACTACTGACCTTATCCAAAATTCCCACTTACTAAATTTGGAAAACAACTAATGGGTACTGAGAGCGTGAACTATAATTTTAAGGTGTTCTGTATGATCATTCTCTCTAAGAGAATAGACAAGAATGTCATCGATGAAGACTATAACAAACATGTCCAAGTACAGCTTGAACACTTAGTTCATCAAGTCCATAAAAGTTGTTAGAAAATTCATATGACCAAAGGACATGACTAGAAACTTAAAGTGACCATACCAAGTTTGAAAAGCTATTTTTGTAATGTCACATTCCCTAACTCTAAGTTGATATAGCCTGATCTGAGGTCTATCTTAGAAAAGTAACTGGCATCCTGAAGTTGGTCAAATAAGTCATTGATTTAAGGAAGTGGATACTTATTCTTGATGGTAACTTTGTTTAACTGATGGTAGTCAATATACATTCTGAGTGAACCATTTTTCTTACACATGAATCAAACTGGTGCACCCCACGGAGGGATATTAGGTTTGATAAATCCCTTGTCTAGGAGATCCTTCAACTATTCTTTTAGTTCTTTAAGTTTATCTTGAGCCATTTTGTATGGTGGAATAGATATGGGTTGAGTATCTGGGAGAAGGTCTATTCTGAAGTTGATTTCCCTTTTGGGAGGAACTCTGGTTAGATCTTTAAGAAACACATCTAGAAATTCCCTGACTACTGAAACTGACTCAAGTGTTGGAGTCTTTGAGTTTGAGTCTTTGACTCAAATAAGATGGTAAATACACCCCTTGGATATAATCTTTGTTGCTCTAAGGTACAAAACAAGCTGACCCATAAGACCTATAGTACTACCCTTCCATTCAAGGACTAGTTCATTTGGGAACTAAAAATGAACTATTTTGTTTCTACTATCAACTGAGGCATAGCATGAGTGGAGCCAATCCATTCCGAGAATGACATCAAAATTTCTCATTTCTAACTCCACATGATCAACTGAAGTAACTTTATAGGATATTATGACCGAATAGTTCCTACATACTTTCCTGGCTACAATGGAAACACCTACTAGGGTAGACCCCAAAAAGGGATCTATTAGAGTTCCAGGAATGACTCCAAAATTAATGGCTATATATGGAGTTATAAAAGAAAGAGAAGCTCCAAGGTCTAGTAAGGTATAAACTGTAAGCTATATAATATATTCAAATGTTGACCATTGGTAGCACTAGAAGTGGTAACCTGCTGAGTTGGAGAACCAGAGGGAACTGATGACTGATTGGACTAGCCATATTGGCGTACCTCTCTACCTCTCTGAGCAACTACCCAACACTCTCTAATCCAATGGCCTAGATTTCCAATCTGAAGCACACACCGCTACCCACTGTACACTCACCCTAATGGTTTCTACCATATTTCTAACATAGAGGATTCATAAGAGAACTATAAATACTATCTTGGGACATAGATCCTATTGACCTATCCCAATTATCATTTTTTAATTTGGGTACTGGGGTACTAGCTTAAGAGGGTGATGAGGCTGAAGACCTTTGATGAAATTAGTGATGGTTACCTCCTTCTGACCTTGGATAACTAAGCTCATGCTTACTCGCATGACATGAATACTGAAAGAAGGGAAACTTTTCCTAAACTCCTTGTAGCCTCCTTCCCATAAGTGTGGCGTGCTATGCACCCATGCATAACACTCTACCTGATGTGGCTTTAAGACTCTCTAGGACCCTTTAAAACCTTAGACTCTTATACTAAGTTTGTAATTCCCCGAGAGTATACCCTAGGCGTCACATGGAGCTTACACTCCCGATGGACCACAAGATAACCCATGAGCTGGTACCTAATGTGAGCACTGAATAATATAATCATAAATGCAGAAGAATAACTGATACACCATAAGGTTTTAATATTTGAAAAAGATTCTAAATTATGAAACTGAAGAAATAACATTAGAATCTGATAAAATAAAGAAAATCTAAATAACTCAATGACATGCCAACTGAAGTATAAATACTGAATAACTACTGTAATGTCTGAAAGCTTTTAAGCTGACTGACTTTGAATTGATTGGACAGGCCCCAAATAATTTTACTAACTACTGAACTAAAGACATAAACTAAAATAATTGGTCCTCAAAATATAAGGACTCACCACTTCTACTGATGAGAGTTTGAGAAGTCTAAGCGTGATCAGAGAACTAAGTGTCAGAACCTATGATATAATATATCATACTGCAAAAGAAAAGTATGTGATCAGTAATTTGAATATACTTATATGGTAAATTAGGTAGGATGACATGCATGGTTTCATGAATTGGAAAAATGACCATCTGAATATACCTGTAAACATGAAGTACTTAATAAAGACCATGAAATCTATAGATACTAGAAATAGATGTAATTCATAAATAATGTGTATAACATGAACTAAATAAAATTTACTAACTAAAATACTAAATTAACTAATATCTCTATTCCTTGGTCAAACAACACTAAAGCTGACATACTGGTCTAATTACTGGACTAAGACTATGGGAGCTATCATCTAATCGACATGCCCCAATCTAAGTTAATCAGGGTCCAACCTGTAACCCTAGTTAGAAAGGTGTTAATACCATGCCATGGGTACTAATGTTGGCTATGTGGATCCTCTAGTCTTGTATACTATATTGTCATGAAGGATGAAGGGTGTCAAGCCTAATCTAATGGGTGTCCCATGCGAGATGGTCAAGCCTATACTAATGGGTGACTTCTCATACCTACATTGGCTATGCAGTTCTGGAGTATAGGGACTTCTACTAGTGACTCTACCTATTTGATGGGGAAGCCACTATTCCTACACTCACTTGGTGCTAAATCCTACTCCTAAATGAATGACAATAAGTTACTCACTATTTCTGAGTTTAACTGACTGATGTAGTAATGCCCATGATGTATTCTAAAGTTATTCTAAAGTTACTAAGATAAGACAAAGTAAACAACTATGATTTTTGGGTAATTAATACCCTCAGGACTCAAAAGCAATAATAGCAAAATGACACTAAAGCTTGGAGGACATAACATGAATGCTTTTATTAAATAACCATTCTTGTAAGCATTTTCTCAAACACTAGATATCCATAGTGTATATAGAGCATAGGAATTAATTTAAAGCTTATAGTAACTCACAACATCAACACCATTATCACAAATTATGAATTAAATTAGTGGACAATAATATTCAAACATATGGAGTGTAGTAATAGACATCAATTGATCTAAAATATGGTATAGAACAAGATTCATGGAAATTCATGGTTTAATCATAATTTAAAATCAAGATAATTTGAAAAGATCATAATTCTGCAATTTAAATTGAATACTTGGACTCCATGGATGAAAGGAACCCATGGATGAATATCTAACATACCTGAGTTAATGAATTTGAGAGGATTCATGGAGAGTTCTTGAGATTTGGCCTTGAATTAAGAGCTAGGGTTTTTGTTCTTGAGAAAAGGATCTTTAATTTTTAAGAGGAATTGAATAATGATGATTATTTAGGTCACAAATTGGCTAAATCTCATGTTATAGGCTTATTAGGGTCGTGGGAAAACACCTAAATACCCTTAAAGGAATTTAAAAACTCAAAACTGATAGCTGGAAATCCCAATTTTTAGATCCAACGCGACACGGTGCTATCGTGTCAGGCCACTGGAAATTAATAACTAGGACTTGGACGTTTGGCGTGATGTGGAGAAATTGTGGTAAGCCTTTCGAATGCCATTTTGGTCACCTCCGTGATGCGCCATGATCGTGGAGCTTCACTAGAAAGGGACAATTATGAGATGGAACATCACCGTGATGTGGTGGAATCACGGTCTTACTAGAATTTGAAAATTATGATTTTACACTTCTCTACGATGTGCTACGGGCCAAAATCATGGTGTTTTACGATCGAAACTTAAAATCAACATAACTTCTTACTCGGTTATCAGATTAAGGAGAATTTTATATTGTTGGAAAGATAGTTCAATTTTCCACAACTTGGTGGGATCTAAACTGAGTAATAATGAATATTTCAAAAATTTTATATATATGAATACCCATGTATTAAGACCTAAATTATGCTAGGTAAATACAGAGTGTTGTAATAGTGATATAAAACACCCTAGTTTCTGAACCTTTGTAAATTTCCTAGAATTATCATCTCTAGACCCACTATGACCCGAGGGTATGAGTCATATGTTGGGGTATAGATGGTATGGTCCAATTGTATGTTGATCAATATTAGTTGGTGGGAAGGATTATGGTTATTTAAATATATATAACATAGGGGGTTTAGATGTATTGGTTGTTATGGATCATTTCGTTCCTTTACTAAATCTTAGAATTGGTTACTTAGGTTGAATATTAGTACTAATGGCTCATCACGAGCCGTAAGCCAGGGTATGAGTTATACCCAGGACTCGTATGAAGCATAGTGTCTAAATCTTTCTTAGGTTTAAATCTATGAGGGGTATGGGTGAAAGATATGGATCATATGCTGTGTTTATTACTTGGTTGGATGAGTCATATACTATACAATGTTGGATCTAAAGGTTGAGACTAGGATATGACTAAAAGGTACCAATCATATTGGAAAGGTATGACTTATAAGAGTCAGTCATACTCTTGTGATGGAATTTTGGTGAAACTTAAGTGGGGGTATTCTAGACATTTACCCGCTAATCCTAATAAGATCCATGACTTTTAGACTCTATGTGAGGTTATTTACCCTATTATACAATATTAACACTTAGAAACTCTTCTAAACACTCTATAATTCTCTCAAAAAATTTTGGGCAAGGGTAGCTAGGGTTTTATCTAGAGGATTGATTTGGGGCTTGCATTGGTGATTGTCTTCCATAATCATCTTGGTTTAAGGAATGTTTTCTCCTTCATTGTTAATTCTATCTGAAGGCATGGTTTTTATGAATGTTTTCATAATTTCATTGATTATATGATTTTGGTTTTTAAATATGAATTCGAGGTTTTGATATTAAATTATTGATTATGGTTTTCCATGATTTTAATTATGCTTTTGTATGCATTAATAGTTATTTTAGATGATTGGATTGCATGGGAATGGTTTAATGGTAATTGGAATTGGTTTTGGTTATATTATGCTCCCAATGTGTTTGAAAAAATACTTGTAAAGATATGTTCATTGCATTGACTTGTTTTAATAGAACTCTTACTTGTTTTAACACTTGGTAAAGGAATTATACCTTCATTAAATGGATTGGAAGGGGAAATTGCTAATCGATTATGCTTTTGGGGTACATGGAATCCATAAATTAGTTTAATATTGTAAATGAAAGGGCACTTGACAGTCCCCTTGAGCCTATTCATGGTTGGCTATGGATAATACTTGTAAGTAAGGATTGGTATGACGATACCAATTCATGGCCTTGATAACTAAATGAATAATGGTTTGGTTATTTGGAAAATGGTTTTAATTGGGCAATAATGGCAGGATCTATAGCAAAGCCATGGAAGTTGAATCTCCTGGGGGAAGCTGAACCTATGTATCCCATGGATGGTTTAGGACGGCAAAGCTACACAATCCAGGTAAAGATTTTAAAGGCATGGTAAACCCGATCCCTTTTCCTAGAATGGTTCTATATATGTATTGTTATGTGTATATGGATGGTTTTACCTTGTTTTATCAATGTAATGATTTTATCCTTATGTCAAGATCATGTTAGTGTTTAGTCGTTAACTCATCTACTGCGGTTGTATAGCCATGCTATGCAGGAACTGGCTGTTCTACTTCTCCTACATACTGATTGACTAAAGTGGTGAGCTTTCATCCTTTTGGAAGGCTCCATTTCATGTTATAGACACTTTTAGACATTCTGGATTCTTTTTTTATATAGGTTTTGGCTATGGTTGGGGGCATGTCCTAACCAAATTTTATTACTCTTTTGGTCAGAGGATTTGTGGTTCTTCTATGGGTTGGAATGGGTGGGAACGGTATTGGTGTCAGCCTTAGAATTTGTACTGGTATTGAGGATGGCGTCATGGACATAAATTCTCACTGTTCCATCATATCCTATTTTGGAATTAATTATATTATATTTTGAAACTTATTTATTTATGGCCTAGTTTATGGCCTATGGTATGGTTTAGTATGGTTGGATTATTGGTATGGGATGGTTGGAATTGATTGGCTTAGTCACCATTATGATTTTATCCAAGAGTCTTCATGTGAGCTATTGTACTATCTTGCTACATGCTCGAAATTCAGCCAATTTAAGGCAGGCGGTGGGAGGTTGGGTTGGGTAACGGAGGTAGTCTCACGTCTCATTCAAACTTGGGACACCCATTATGACAAGGCCCTCAATTGGTTCTTGTCAAGTTGCTATCAGAGCCTAGATTTATGGTAAATTGGGAGTCCACAAATCCATGTTGAGTAGAGTCTCTTTTAGAGGTATGTAGCATGCCACACTCATAAAGGAGAGGCTATAAGGAATTTAAAGAAATTTTACTTTGTTGGTATTCTATTTTCAATCTTGGAGTCTCAGACATGGAATCTTCTCTAATCCATATTTGTTCGTTTTTCAGATAATTCCTCATAGATCTGGAACACAAGGATATACTTTTAACCCATCTAAGGTAATGCTGAAAGGGTACATCCTATTCTGGGGTTCATCTTTGATCTTATGGTCCTATCCCTGATAGTTATAGAGTTCCATCGATTGCTACTAGTCCTGTTTAAGGTGAGGTGACTAATTTGGAATTCTACCAGTCTATTTATATTATTTCTCAGATGGTTGAGACTCAAGATGAGTAGGGTGCGAATAGTGCTTTGTCTACTGAGGCTATAAGGGTTGGCCAATTTATAAAGATGGGATACATATAACTCTTTCAAGAGTGAAGATGGACGAGGATCCACAGGGCTTCATAGATGAAATAAAGAAGATGTTTTGGGTGATATAGGCTACCAATGTCGAAGGGGTAAACTTTACATCATATTAGCTCAAGTAGGTTGCATATTAGTGGTATAAAGAGTGGGACAGGGATCGGGGTGATGTGGAAGTATCGAACTTGTGGGATACTTTCTCTAAGTGCTTCTTGGATCGATTCTTTTCCTAAGAGTTGAGGAAAGCAAAGATGGAGAATTTTATCAACCTCAAGCATGGGACAATGTCTGTCAAGGAATATACTTGAAGTTTCATCAATTGTAAAGGTATGCTCCTGTTATAGTGGCTAACATGCGAGTAAGAATAAGAAATTTTCCCTCTTGGTTTAATTGGGATTTGATATTGGAGAGAAATTCTATCATGCAAATTAAAGATATGGATATCTCTAGGTTAACTATTCATATATTGCAAGTAGAGGATGAATATAGAAAGCAGGCACAGTTTGGGGATAGATACAGTAAGAGGAGCAGGTTTTCTAACCAAGAAGGTTCACAGTCTTAGGGTGGTCTGGGTGGTGGAAAATGGCAAAAAAACAAGTGGGGGAGTTCTGCTTCTTAATTTTCTTTTAGTGCTCCTTACCAGTCGGGCAACAGGCGTCATCATGGAGGTGATAATTTTTGGGCACAGGGTACCTAATCTCAGGAAAGCGGAGGTCAGTTAGTTTTTTATGCTCTCTTTGTTGGTTCTGTGGTCATCCTCATTGGGATTATTGCAATAAAGGAAGGGATAAATTCTTTAAGAGTGGCCAAGTAGGCCATCGACTCAAGTATTATGCAGTTAATGAGGTTGCTATGGGGGAGAATAAGATTATTGTGTCGTTATTTTCTACTCTAACACCAGGTAGTGTTGCATCTACTTCTATTACTGCTCCTAGTTCTAGTGTTTATTAGAATAGTTTATATGCTTAGGCATCCCAATAGGAATCTATAAAATCACCTGATGTCGTTATTGGTATGTTACAGCTTTTCTCTTATGACGTATAATAGTTACTTGACCTGGGGTCCACTCTTTCCTATGTGACTCCTTAATTGGCCGTATTTTTTATTTTTGATCCAGAATTTATTTTGGATCTCTTTTTTGTTTCTACCCTAGTAGGTGACTCATTTATTACTAAGAGAGTCTATAGGGGTGTATGGTATTTGTTGGTGGAAAGAAGACCTTGGTAGATTTGTTTAAGTTAGGTATGGTGGATTTCGACATCATTCTTCTGATGGATTGGTTGCATTCTTATTATGCGCCCTTGTATTGTTGGACCCATAGGTGTATCTTTATGTCTCATGGTGAACAAGTTATAGAATGGAAAGGTGGTTCTTAAGCTCCTATGGGGAGATTTATTTCTTGTCTTAAAGCTTTGAGGCTTATATCTAAAGGTAGTCTTTATCACTTATTTTGAGTTAAATATTCTAACTCGAAAGGTCCTTCTTTTAAGATAGTTCCAGTGGTTAATGATTTTCCAGAGGTATTTCTGAATGATCTTCCTGGTGTTCTTCTGGATAAGGAAATCGATTTTGGTAGTGATCTAGTTCTAAACACTCATCCAATTTCTATTCATTATTTAGAATGGCTCCGACTAAGTTGAGGGAACTTAAGGAGCAACTTAAGGATATTCTAAATAAAGGGTTTATTCATCCTAGTGTATCCACATGGGGTGCACCAGTGTTGTTTGTGCGCAAGAAGGATGGTTCCCTTTAAATGTGCTTTGACTATAGGCAGTTGAACTAGGTGATGGTCAAGAATAATTATCCTTTTCAAAGGATACATAATCTATTTGTTCAGTTACAAGGTGCCAAATTTTTCTCTAAGATAGATCTTTGGTCTGGGTACCATCATCTAAATATTAGGGAGACAGATATCCCTAATACTGCTTTTCGTACTCGGTACGGGAACTTTGAATTTTTGGTGCTGTTATTTGGGTAGACTAATTCTCTTGAAACATGTATGTATCTAATGAACAGGGTTTTTCACAAATATTTGGATCTCTTAGTCATTGTGTTAATTGATAAAATTTTGGTTAATTCTAAGGGTGAGGTGGATCATGCTAATTACCTTTGTGAGGTGTTGTAGATGTTAAAGAAATAGTAGTTGTATTCCAAGTTCTCTAAATGTGAGTTTTGGTTAAACGCTGTAATTTTCTTTGGTCAAATTATTTCTAGTAAGGGGATCATTGTGGATCTACAAATTTTTTCTATGGTGAAGAGGTGGCCTAGACCCACGACTCGATCTAACATTCAGAGCTTTTTGGGCTTAGCCAAGTATTATAGGCGGCTTGTGGAAAGCTTTTCATCGATAGCTTCTCCTTTGACTATGGTAACTCAGAGTAAAGTTAAGTTTTCATAATCAGATGCTTATGTAGAGATTTTCGAGAAGTTGAAGGATAAGTTAACTTTGGCATTCTAACTTTGCAGGAAGGCAACTATGGGTTTGTCGTTTATTGTGATGCATCTCGGGTGGGGCTTGGTTGTGTTTTCTTGCAGTATGGGTAGGTGATTTCCTATGCTTCCAGGTAGTTGAAAGTACATGAGACAAATTATCCTACTAATGAATTAGAGCTTTTGGCGGTTGTGTTTTCTTTAAATATATGGCATCATTATTTGTATGGTGTTCACTTGGATATCTTGTCTAATAATAAGAGTCTACAATATGAGTTCACTCACACAGAGCTTAATCTTAGGTAGAGAAGATGGATTCATCCTCTCAAGGATTACGATATGAGTCTTCACTACTACCCTGGTAAGGCTAACATGGTTGTTGATGCTCTTAGAAGGTTATCTAAGGGGATTTTAGCTCATGTGGAGGAATGAAAGATGGAATTGGTAAAGGATATTCACCTCTTGGCTAATCTTGAAGTTCGTCTCTTGGACTATAATAATGATAGTATGGTGGTGAAAGAAGTCACTTGATCATCTCTTAGTGCAGAGATTAAGGAGAAGCAAGTGCTAGATCTTATCTTGATGACAATCAAGTGTTACATTGGTAGGCAAAAGGTAGTGGTGTTTGAGATAGGCGGTAATGGTATGTTACGATACCAAGAGGGATTTTGTGTTCCTGATGTCGATGGTTTGGAACAAAGGATTTTGGCTGAGGCGCATGAGTCACGCTATGTTGTTCATACTATATCTATTAAGATGTATTATGATCTCAAGGATATCTATTGGTGGAATGGCATGAAGAGGGATATGGCTAATTTTGTATCCGAGTACATGGTGTCTCAATAGGTTAAGGTTGAGCCCATGAGGCCAGGAGGGTTGTATTAATAAATTGATTTGCCTAAATGGAAATAAGAAACGATCAATATGGATTTTATTTTTGGTCTACCTCGATCTCGGAATTAATTTGATTCTATTTGGGTCATCGTGGATAGGATGACTAAGTCTGCTCACTTTTTGCCAGTGCTGACTACCTTCTCGGTGGAGGATTAGGCGAAGATATTTCTTCAGGAGATTGTGATGCTGCATGGGGTGCCTGTTTTGATTATTCCACAATGTGGCACATATTTTTTATCTCATTTCTGGCAATCTTTTTAGAAAACCTTAGGGACTAAGGTCAGTATGAGTACTGCTTTCCACCCACAAATGAATAGGCAAGCAGACAGAACTATTCATGCATTCAGGATATGCTTCGGGATGAAGTGATTGATTATGCTGGAAATCGGGTTGAGCATCTACCTTTGGTAGTGTTTTCTTACAATAATAGCTATAATTCTAGTATTGGTAATGCCTTTTGTATGGCATTGTATGGTAGGAGGTGTAGGTCTCCTATTGGTTGGTGTAAACTTAGTGAGACAGATATGTTTGGTCCCAACTTGATTTACAAGGCTATGGTGAAGGTGAAGGTGATTCAGGAGAGGTTTAAGGCTGTCAAAAGTTTCCAACAGTTCTATGCAGATGTTAGGCATAGAGACTTAGAGTTTGAGGTTGGGGATAAGGTTTTCCTCAAGGTATCTCCCATGAAGAAACTAGTGCGATTTGGAAAGAAGAGGAAGCTCAGTCCCTAGTATATGGGTCCTTATAAGGTTTTGCAAAGAATTAGTAATATTTATTATGAGCTGGAGTTTCCTTCTATCTTGAGCTTTGTTCATCCTAACTTTTATGTTTCCATGTTTAGAAAGTCCATTGATGATCCTTCTTTGGTTGTTCCCTTGGATGGATTGGGTATCATGGATTCTTTATCTTATGATGAAATCTTGGATGAGATCTTAGATAGGCAAGTTCGTTGGTTACGGACCAAGGATATGGCTTCGGTTTAGGTTCTTTGGTAAAACCATAAGCTACATAGGAAGCGAAGGAGGACATGAAGTCAAAACATCAGCATTTGTTTTTTGCTCTTGGAATTCTGGTCCCTGGACTCAATATGACTCTAGGGTATGAGATATATGTTTGGGTACAAAAGGTATGGTCCAGTCGTATGCTGACTAGTGTCGATTGGTAGGATGGATTTTTGTTACAGGAATTGATATGACTTAGAGGTACGAGTTGTATTTTTTGTTACGAATCATTTGGTTCCTTAACTTAATCTTAGACTTGGTTACTTAGGTTGGATCTGAGTATGAGTGGCTTACCAAGAACAGTATGACAGGGTACGATTCGTACCCAGGACTCATACGAAAGACAGTGTCTAAGTCTTCCTTAGGTTTAAATATGCCAAGGGTACGGGTGGAAGGTGCAGATCGTATGCTTTAGATACAACTTGGTTGGATCAGTCATATGCTGGACAGTGTTGGATCCAAAGGTTGAGGCTAGTATATGAGTGAAGGGTACTACTCATATTAGAATGATATGACTCGTGAGGGTTAGTCGTACCCCTATGTTGGGATTTTGGTGAACCTTAAGTGGGGGTATTCTGGACAATTTCCCACATATCCTTATAAGGTCTCAATAATTTTTACCTAATTGGTAGGTTATTTACCCTATTAATCCATTCATTAACACTTAGAAACTCTTTTAAACATTATATAATTCTCTCAAAAGCTTTTGGGTAAGAGAAGCTAGGGTTTCTACTAGAGGATTGATTCGGGGCTTGTCTTGGTGAGTTCTTTCCATCATCATCTTTGTTTAAGACACTTTCTCTTACCTCATTTTAAAATTTATCAAAAGGAATGGTTTATATATATGTTTTCATTATTTAATTGATTGTACAATTTTGGTTTTCATATATGAATTATGGATTTTGATAATAAATGGTTGGTTATGGTTATCCATAGTTTTAATTATGCTTTTATAAATTAATGGTAGTTTTGGATAATTGGATTGCATGAGAATGGTTTAGTGATAATAGGAATAGGTTTTGATCATTTTATTCCCTTAATGTGTTTGACAAAATGCTTATAAAGATATTTTCATTGCATTGACTACTTTTAATGGAACTCTTGCTTGTTGTAACACTTGGTAAAGGAATTATGCATGGTTTAAATAGGTTGGAGTGGCAAATGACTAAATGGTTATGTTTGTAGTGTACATGGAATCCTTCAAGTGGTTTATTATGGTAAATGGAAGGGCATTCGAAAGTCCCCTTAAACCTATACATGGTTGACTAAGTATAATACTTGCAAGTAAGGATTGGTATGACGATATTAATATTAATGGCCTTAATAAGTAAATGGATAATGGTTTGGTTATATGGAAATTAGTTTTAATTAAGCAATAATGGCAGGATGTGTACCAAATCTGCGAAAGGTGGAGATCCTGGAGGGACCTGGAAACTCATAGTTGCCGATATGAGGTTGGTCTTGGTGATAGTGTGCATGATGTCACACTATATTTTTGTGGAAGTACTAGCTATCCTAGGTTTTCATCCCTGGTTGTGCGGCTACACGTACTAGGCCCTTTTTGCAATGGAGCTGAACCTATATAGCATGTCGGTGGTTTAAGAAGACAAAGCTATACAACCTATGTAATGGTTTTAAAGGAATGCTAAACCCGGTCCCTTTTCCTCGCATGGTAATATTTATGTATTGTTATGTGCATATAGATGGTTTTACTTGGTTTTATAAATGGTAGTATTTTATCCTTATCCTTAGATCATACTAGCATTCACCCGCTAACCCATCTACAAGGGGTTGTATACCCACTTTATACTGGAACTGAACATTCTGCTCTTCCTACATAGTGATTGGCCCAGGGACAACACTTGGACTGAATTAGTAAGCTTTCATCTACTCAAAATGCTCCATTTCATGTTATGGGCACTTTTTGACATTTTGGTTTTTTTTGGATATTGGTTTTGGCTATTGTTGGGGGCATGTCCCAACCAGATTTTATTACTCTTTTGGTTAGAGGCTTTGTGGTACTTTTATGGGTTGGAATGGGTGAGATCAGTATTAGTGTCAGCCTTAGCATTGTTATTGGTATTAAGGCTAGATCATCGAACATAACTTCTTACTATTCCATTATAACTCATTTTAGGATTAATTATATTATGTTTTGGAACTTATTTGGTTATAACCTGCTTTATGGCTTTTGGTATGGTTTGTTATGGATGGGTTGTTGGTATGGGATGGTTTGACTTGGTTAGGTTGGTCACGGTTGTGATCTTATCTCGGTGTCCTCATGTGAACTTTTGCAATATCATGCTACATGCTCGAAATTCTGCCAACTCAGGGCAGGCGGTTGAAGGTTGGGTTGGGTGATGTTGGGTGAATTTATGCATTCTAGCGCTACTATTCTATCTTATTTAGACTTTTTTTGAGGATGATTTTTATTATATATGTGTTAATAATGATATAAATGAGCAATTATGTGTCCAAGTATGTTTTTACAATGTTTAATGGTGTTTCCACACAAGTTTTGATTCAATTCAACCATTTAGAGTTCAACTGAGAATACTAGTGTGACTAGCTTGAGCTAGGTGTTTTTCTAGTCAATTTGTGTTTAGTTATAATGTGTTTTAATGATTTACTATGGTTTTTATTATGTGTTAATATGTGAAACAACTTAGTTATAATGTTCAAGGGTCATTTGGATCAAGAAAAGAGTGAAAACAATTAGTTAAAGCTCAATATGAATTTAGCCTATGCTTAGCTCGTGTTTCTAGTTCATCGGTGAGGATATTGTGTTGTTTTGAGATCTTAATTGATGTTTTTAATAATTTAGTATGCTTGTTTCATGGATTATTATGATACATTAAGGATATACAAGCTTCAAATCAAGTATAAACAACACAATAAGGCTCAGAATGCTCAACAAAAGCACAAGACGCAAGTTGGATTTAAGTTGGACCCCTGAAAAGTATTGGGTGAATGCTGACAGTACAGGTGGCCAATGGAGGATTTCAAAACATCACTGGATTTAGAAGAGGCCCAAGTTTTTGGAAATATGGCGCGTGTAGATTAATTTGGGGTTTCTAGAGGCCCCACGACACGTTGAAATCTCAAACAGCTACTGGAATTTGACAGATGTTTTGATAATTGTGAATTTTCATGTCTCCATATCGTGCTGATGCCCAAAATAGGGATAATTCTGTCCAGATGAAGTAAAATAGCATGGAAATCAAATACAAGTCAGTTTATGGCTTGTATACTATAAATATAATGCCTCAAACCCCGTTTTGATCATCTTGGGACCTCTTGGAAACCCTAGATCAAGTTGGAACATCATTGGAGGATACCACAACTTATTTTTAGGTTTTTTCATTCTTTAATTTAGTTTTTTTTCTATGGTTTGTATCATCATTCCAAGGGATTGGATGATTAATATTTCTATTAAAAGCTAAAACCCTCTTTCTGGGGTTGAGGCCAAGAACATGAATATTTTTTAATATTCTTTATTGTATTTTAATTTTGGATTATCAATTGGGTTGTTCTTAATTTCTTGATCCTATTATTTTAATGATTAGCAACCATTATAAGAAATCTATATTTCTATGTGGATCCGAAAGGAGAATCATATGATAGAACGAAGAAATTAGGGAGCAAGGTTCTTATTCTTTTAGAAAATAAGGAATTTGAATTAGCATCTAGGATAGGGATATACCTAGAAGCCTTGCTTGGTTCACTTGCAAGAAGACAACTTCGTCAATCTAGAAGAATGTTTGTATCTATGAG
>NC_061121.1:109701933-109705360 GCF_002878395.1 Capsicum annuum
ATATAGTAGTAAATACAATAGTTACACATGCTTATGAGTTTTTCCTTATATTTATTAGTTTAGTCCTCATTTTATGGTGCAATAAAATGGTTCCACATGCATGTTGCTTTTTTACTTTACTTTATTACTGTATATAAGTGAAGATTGGGGTGACTATCAAGGATATTTCAGTAATTTTAGTCATCTCAACTTCACTTATATATAGTAGTAAATAAGGTGTGTTTGGTATGAAGAAAAACATTTTTTCAGAAAATGTTTTCCAATTTTTTCATGTTTGGTTGGCTTAAAGGTATTGAAAAATATTTTTCAAATCAACTTATTTTCCTCAATTCTAAGGAAAATGACTTACCTTCAAAAAGTAAGGAAAATATTTTTCAAAACTCTCTTTCAACCTCACTCTTAAGTTGAAATATTTATACAACTCTCAAAATCATTCATCCCTACTCCGACCCTCAATCCCCCACCCCACCCCTCCCCCTACCATCCCTATTAAAAAAATATTTTAAATTTTTTTCTTACCTCATCCCCTGCCCAAAACCCAAACCCCTACTCCCTTCAATTTTTTTTTTTTTTAAATTCAAACTTTTTTCTTACCTCTCTTAATTGACCCCCTACCAACCTCCTCCTCCCCGCCACCCCCCCTCCCAAAAAAAAAAATTTGAAAATTTTTATTTTTTTTCTTACCCATCCTCACTCCCCTACCCCGACCCCCACCCCCTAATACTCCCCATTTAAAAAAAATATTTTAATTTTTTTCTAATCCTACTCTTTCTCCCCTACCCCCACCCCCTACTAGCCCCCGATCCTCCAAAAAATTAATTTATTTTTTAAAATGTCAAAATTATTTTCTTACCCCACCCTTATTACCTATTTTGACAATCCCAAACCCCACCTACCAACCCTCTTTCTAAAAAAAATTAATATTTTAAATTTATTTTTTTAAAAAAATTCAAAACTTTTTTCTTATCCCACCCTTTTTATCCTATTCGTTACCATTATTTTTGTTAAATATATACAAATACTTTTAGAAAAATATACTTATCCAATTTGCATAATGATCACATGAATATAAGTAAGAAATAACTTATTTTTCTAGAAAATATTTTTCCTCCTTCATATCAAACGCATCCTAAAAAAATAATTTTTGAGATCAAAAATTATTTTTTTGAAATGTATTTTTACGCTTTAGCTAAACACTAGAATGTATTTTCTGAAAAATATTTTTTCATTCACCAACCAAACACTATAGAATATTACCAGAAAATATTTTCCATCCACCAACCAAACATAGGAAAATAAGTAAGAAATCAACTTGTTTTCCAAGAAAATATTTTCCTCCTTACCAAACACACCCTAAAATGGTTACTCTTTTCTTTTACTCCTATACTAAACAATTAAAACAAGTAAAAAATAATCTTTTAAAATTGGATCTCTTTTACACATTAGTGTTACCAAAATGCCCTAAGTGAGAGTTTGGTGTACTACGAAGGGCACTTTTGGTATTCAATTTTATTACAATCTAGGGAACAACCAAGGGCATATCTGGTAATATACATCTTAAAATGAGGCTCATTTGTCTTCTCCATACGTGTCCATTGATAAAAGACCCACATGGGCTATACTACCCTTTAGTACATCTTTGTAAGTTTCATCTGTCTGCTTTTTTATTTGTGAAACCAAAAATAACACCATCGTTATTTTTTTCTCCGACCTTTTCTTTCCGGTTGGATTTTGGTTCTAATTCCTCTTATGATGTTTA
The DNA here is from genome assembly GCF_002878395.1 of Capsicum annuum. NCBI lineage: Eukaryota > Viridiplantae > Streptophyta > Magnoliopsida > Solanales > Solanaceae > Capsicum > Capsicum annuum. The sequence goes on from NC_061121.1 coordinate 109,703,693, forward strand.
GCTTCCATCTTACTCGTTACATCTGGTAAGCATTTTCTCGTTCTTTTCCTTTCTTGAAGGGATTTTTTATCATCATTTTTGTTTCAACTTTTATTTTTTATGTTTTCTTAGAATCTATTGCTAAATTTCTTATATTCTTGTCAGTAATTCTATCTGATCCACACGTGCATAGTTGAAAATAGATAACTATTGCATGTAATTGTATGTTATTTTGGATTACTGATTCTCGCTGTCTTTTCGACTTTTGAAACTGATTAATTGTTGCAAATCTAATCATCTCTTGAAAAAATATGTAATATTAAGCTTGATGTTTTCAGATTGGGTATTTGGTGCTCGATTTTTTCCACATATTTAATGTTACCTGAGAAGAATGTGAAAACAAAAGGTAACTAAAAGGCATCAAGCTCTGCTGGCTGGTGGGGTGGTGTACTCAGATAGATGGTCAATTGAGAATTTGTGTGGATAACAATATGATGAGTTTGATGATTAATTACACACACTGAGTTAACTACTTTGATAAAATTTATTACAGTAGCATTTTTGGATAAAAATTCACCAATTAATTAATAAGAAGTCTTATTGTGAAAGCTTATGCAGCTTGACTGTTCTATTTACATTCTGTCTCAATTGGCACTAAATGAACAAACTCTTCACTTTTGATGCCACATTTATTGTTGAATTCTCCAAAATTACACTATTTTTGAATAATTTGATACCCACCCGATGACTTTAGGCTATTCTTATGCTTCCCAAAAAAAGAAATTTTACTGCAGTATTTGTCAATTGACATGCCTGATTTTTTCCAACATATGATGAATTCATGTAGAATTCAGCAGAATGTGCCTGCACACGTCCATCTATTCCAAGGAAAACAATAGAAAATTCTTTAATTTGATTAAAAATCTCTGTGTAAGTGATTAGAAGGTTTTGTGGAGCGGTGATACGTGGATGATATGAATGTTTCCTTCTGCAGGTATTTACTTCTCAAAATTATTTTTTTAAGCATTTTTTCATTTACCAAGACTACTTCTGCTATCTCTACTGTTTCATCATTCATCCCTAGAAATGATTTATCATGGCAGTTTAACCTTATCAAAATTTGAGGAGGAATCATTCATGAAAAAGGTAATTTCTACCCAGTTATTTAGGATAAATAAATTGTCTTACTTTATCTTCTCTTGCATGATTTGTGCCTTTGAGCAATGTTGGTGGTCTGCTTTTATGAAGATTAGGGTTATCCTCTGTCTTGAAGAGCTGACTAAAGCAGAGTACATGTGAAATATACTTTAAAATAGTGATCATCTTTTGGAATTTGTTAGCTCCCTGATCTTATGTTAGAAAGAACTTACTTAATGAAGCTAACTTTCTCTTTGTATCTATTATTAAAGAAAAATATTGAGAAAATGAAAATAATTTGGTTAATCTTTGTTTCAACTTGAATAACTGTGTATCTGTCTGCGTATATTCTATTAGTTAAGTCAATATTCCATGTAAGCTGCAATTCCTTTTTCTAAATTTTATTTTGAAACCGAGGCAGTAGATTAAGAAATTTGGTAGCTTCCTATGTTCCAAAAATGAATTCAATTTGGAGTAAGGATCAACATAGTAAAACTTAGTTTTTATTTAAGTGGCCTCTCATTTCATTGATTTTAGGATAATACATATTTA
>NC_061121.1:109708360-109739291 GCF_002878395.1 Capsicum annuum
CATCTTACCCCCCCAGACCCCACTAGGTGGGAATACACTGGGTTTGTTGTTGTTGTTGCTTCTTTTTTTTATCTTTTACTCTTTTCACATAGTCTTTTGCTGGCTATTTTATATGTATGTCACTAACTCTGACTGATTTGCACATGTATAATTGAAATTAGATAGTTGATACATGTAATCATTTACTTTTTAACATTGCCATTGATATCTTTAAATGTTTGAACTAATTATTTAGACTTGCCAAGTAGGATGTTGAAATTGAAAAACTTACTAAATGTAGAAAGAAATATTATTTTGGAACATACCAAAAAGGAAAATAAGACACTTAAATTGAGACTAGGGAAGTAGTAACCAATGTCTGTATGTTGTTTTAGTTTATAACTAAAGACTAGGTAGTAAATTGGTTTATAACTAAAGACTAGGTAGTGAATTGTTCTTTCTGTATGTTATTTTAGTTTATAACTAAAGACTAGGTAGTGAATTAGTCTTTTGAAATTTCTTTTAGCGTAGTAGGTTGGAAAGCTTAAGTTTTGAATTTTCCCTATGATTCTTACCTTAGATTATAATGCTTTTGGAGTTTCCAAGATTAAAAAAGTTTGTTCCTTTAGTCATCTTATCTGTTGTAATTATCTATTTCTATTGATAATCTTTGCTTTCATGTAAAATGCATTGTTGCAGTTTGGCCGGGAAGCTGATAGTTAACAATAGTTGCTTACAAGAGTTGCAAGTTTTTAATTTGTAAGGACTTGAACTCATTTCTTTAGAAAATTTCACTTCTATGTTTGGAATGCAAGCTTATGGAGGAAGCGAATATGCATAAATGCTCAAATTTTTCTTTGTTTTTCCTACATCCCAAGTATTCTGATGCTATAGTATATTTTTATCAACTATTGTATGTCTGATTTTCTATTTTCATTCTGAAGGAATGAGTGGTTGTCTAGGTATATTGACATGGCGGAAACGTTATGCCAGAAACGTGCTTTAGAAGCATTCTGATTGGATCCTGCGAAATGGGGAGGTAATTTACTAATTAACTTCTGCATAGTCTTGAAATGGCTTATATTTCAGAATTTTGCAGGCCACAACACTTGAACTACTGTTAGAAAAACTATATTTTCCTCCAACTATCCTTTCTGATGGAGTGAATATGCAGCCTCTGTCAGGATCACCTGTGTAACGACCTAAAAATTTGATGAAATATGTAAAAATTTGTGATTTTATGTAATTTAACTATTTTATTCCTTCCCGTAGTTGTATTATGATATTTCTGGGGTGTGGGGGTGATTGACATGATTTTCAATGCATTTTGGTATCATTTATGTGATATTGTGATTTTTGATGACTTTGAGAGTTTTATTTTGAACTTATGTGGATATCTTTTGATTCGTACAACGGATGGCCAAACGAACTGTGTCAGCAGCTCCAGAATATCAATTTTAGGCTAGGTAAATCTTTGGTTTGAGTCTCGGTGCATCCGAGCTCATTTCGACCTATTGATCGGAAAGTTAAAAAATTGAAAATATAGGTGTGGGACCTACATTTGATCAAAACAACTTCGGATGAAAAATCTGACTTCGCCAACAGATCTGGAATGTTGATTTTAGGGTGTTAATATATTTGGTATGATTTTATGGCTTTTAATTCTTATTTCGATCCTCCATTTGAAAACTTATGATTTCAGGGGTCAACTTTATGAAAACGATGTTTTTTTGAAAATCTGACATCGTCATCGCGTCTGAAAAATTGAATTTAGTATGATTGCATAGTTCATTTGTTTATATAGGATTCCAAAAAAATCACGAGTACCCCATCGAAATCCATTTTGACTTAAAAACCAGCACTTAATATTGCAGAAAAACTGCAATATAACAGTTTTTTCCATCTATTTTTGGCCCATTTTGCACATTTTCATCTTGCCTCCTGAGAGTTAAATCCTAAAATAGTGCGGGAGCTTAAAAGTAGAGTTTGTGGGACCTTGGGAAGCTAGATTAACATCTATTTATTGATTTTATTATGGATTTAAGGTAAAAATTCACCATTTTCTTAGCAATTTCTTAATTAATTTCTCAAAACCCCAAAAATCTTAGGGCTTGATTTTAAATCTCAATTTCACTCCTTTTCACTTGAATAATATTTTTATCTTATAATTAATAGTTTTTCATCAATTTAACCTTCAAAACAACTTCGATTCTTGATTTTAACCTTCAAAACAACTTCGATTCTTGATTTTAACCCGGATTTCAAAGATTTTAGTCGGTAAAGCTAAAAAATGGTTTTTCTTCGATTTGAATCTCGTTTTTTACTCGATTTAACTTGGATTTTCAGCTGTAGGTTCCTAAAAATATGGGGAATATGTTTTTCAAGTAAAGTTTTGATTTTGCCTTTCTTTTATGGAAACACATTTCGGGGGTCCGTTTTGACCCCGAATCAAAAGTAGTCAATATGGGTGTCGTTGATTTTGTTGTGATGCGTAAGTTTCATATTTGATATTTTTAGTGGAGTTCAAGATTGTTTGTTAAAAGTAAGGTCGCAAGTTCAAGTGTAGCGGACCAGTTTTGACTTTCGAGGTAAGTTATGGATTAACTCTTTCAGATTGGGTTGAGTAGTAAATGATGGTACTCAATGCATGCTAAGGGTGAGAACTAATCATGAAAAATGTTTATCTATGTGTTGTGCCCGTGTGAGGGCTTATATGTGATGAAATTGTCAAAACTGAGATATTATGTAATGTGTATGATCGTGTGGGGTCCTATGTGATATTGATAGCCTTGAATACATATGAATAATTGTATTGTGCTGTTAAAATGCTTGATGTGGTACCATTGATGTATTGTGATTATATTCATACTTTATTGACAAATGAGACATGTGAAAATTCATGGAAGATATGAAAATAATGAGTTGCTATTGGCTCATGTGGTTGTGAAAAAGTATCATTGTGGTTGGTTGTGGAAATATATTATGTGGTTGTTTGTGGAAAAACTCATTGTGATTGGTTGTGAGCGTTACATCTTCATATCATACTCATTCATGAAACATTGGTACCATTGTGGCAACATCTGAGAAACACTGGCAACACCTTTTTAAGAGATATTGTAACACCTTATAAAACTCTTTCCGAAGGATGTGCCGGAAAAAAGATATGAGATATGTGGATTGTATATGGGTTGACGAACCCTCCATGGGTCTTACGTCAGAAAGCTTTAGCTCCGTAGGTGTATACGGGGATTGTGTGATGATTCCGGAGGTTGTGCGATGACCTCATGCATCATTATCATCATCGTCATATATATTGCACTTACTTTATTATGTTTATGTTGTGTTGTATTGCTATATTGACTTATCATCTATGTATTTGTCTCACCTTCCTTTACTTGTATTTGATGATCTTGTATCTACATGTTCTATCTTGTTTTATTTATGTGTGACATAATGTATACTTGTGTTCTATATCTTGGTGTGTTATTGTAATATATGTGATACACATTAGAACTGTTAGTGTAAGTGGTGTGGGCTACTGTTGTGGGATATTTTCTGATTGCAAGTGACATGCCCTTATTATGTATTTTGTATGCTTTGTTTACTACTTTGATTGGTCGGCCTATGATACCTACTGAGTACAAGTGGATCGTACCCATGCCTACTGTGCCCTTTCGTTGCTGGTCCTAGCTCAAGTGCACCTCGACTTGATTGACTCGAGCGATTGTTGGAGCTTTCAAGGTAGCGGTTGGACATTCATGCATTTGAAGTTCACCTCTATCTTTTTATAATAGTTATGTCTTTATTAGTATTTGAAGACAGTTATTATTCCTTTGTGATTATTTCTCTGATGTATTTGACTCTTGGATTGTATTAGTAGTTCTTACACTATTGACACCTGATTTTGGGCATGATTGGTATTTTGGATAAGTTCTTTCCGCATTGTTATGATTACTTATATGGTTCGGCTTCGTTCTAGAAGCCTTACCTTGGGATATTTTTGTCTTTTTCTCTTTTCATATCAGTTTGGGTGATAGGCTTACTTGTCAGGGTACGACACGATAACTGTCATCATGACCCTTGTTTTTGGGTCGTGACAAGCTGTTATCAGTGCAGCCAGGTTTCATTAGTCTCAATGGTGTAAGAATGAGATATCTAGTAGTCTCACGGATCGGTATGTAGACGTCCGTATCTATATTTGAGAGGCTATAAGATGTCTTTAGGAAACTTCCCTCATTTTATTCTTTATCGTGCGAAGTTCTTTCATACCCTGTGTTCTGAGTTGTGTTTTACTCTTTCTACGCGAATGGAGTTGCTTATACCTCTTATCAGTTGAGAGATGCAGCAAGAGATTGGTGGAGGTCACTTGTCTGTTGTAGACCCCATAATTCTCCCGAAATGAGTTGGGATCAGTTCACTGAGGCTTTCCTAGAGAAATTTGTGCCTTTCAGTTTAAGAGATTTTATGCAGGACGAGTTTGATCATTTGGAGCAAGGCTCCATACAGTTGTTGAGCATAAGGCAAGCTTCTATGCCTTGTCCAGATATTTCTATGATAGTATTTCCACCGAGTTTGAGCAGATACGAAAGTTTGTAAAGGGTTTGGATGTCTCTCTTCAGTTGGCTACGTCTCAGATGGTTATGTTTGGGGCTCTTTTTAGAGTATTGTGGATCATGCTAAGATGACAGAGGGTATTCTTAGTCCATCTCAGGGAGATGCCAAGAAGGCGCAATGTTTTGGTGAGTTCAGGAGTCAAGCCTATCGAGGTAGAGATTTTAGAAGTTCTCATGGATATCATAGTAGGCCAGTGTAGGTGATTTTATAGAGTTCAGCTGGTGCATCTTTTAGTTCAGTAGTTCATGGTGCCTGTTTGGGCTTAGTTATACTTTCTCTTATTGAGATTGGTCGTTAAGGTTACTATGTGTGTAATGAGATTGGCCATATGGCCAAGGACTGTTCTCGCCGTGTGTTTAGAGCTACTTCTATTTCAGCTGTGAGAGGTAAGGGTTCTACCAAAGGTGTAATAGGTAGAGATGGTAGAGCCCGTGTTGGTGGTCGTGGGGCTACTCAACCAGTTGATAGTCGTGGACAGTGTTACGCTATACCAGTCAGATCTGAGACAGAGGCTTCAGATATTGTGATCTCAGGTACCATTCTTTTTGTTTCAGACTTGCATCTGTATTATTTGATCCTGGATCGACTTTTTCCTATGTGTGTGTATTTTGCTTCAGATTTTGATTCTCTTAGTGAGCCTCTTTCCATGTATATTTGTGTATCTATCCCGGTAGGTGATTCTTTAGTTTTGGATTAAGTACATCAATCTTGTGTTGTGATTTTTGCCGGATGTGAGACTTTGGTAGACTTGCTTGTGTTAGATATGATCGATTTTGATGTTATTTTGGGTATAAATTGGTTGGCTCATTATCATGTTGTCTTAGATTATTTTGCTAAGGCTGTGACTTTAGCTTTGGTTGGTGTGACATGGATAGCTTAAAATGGTGCACTTTATTCGGGTTCTAAAAGGATTATATCTTATATTCAGGATCGTAAATTAGTTGAGAGGGGATGTTTATCTTACTTGTCCCATATTCGTGACACCAGTGTTGTTTCACATCCTTCCTTGGATTCTGTCCATGTAGTCCGTGAGTTTATGGATGTGTTCCCTACGGACTTATCTGGTATGCCTCCGGATCGAGATATTGATTTCAGTATTGATGTTGAGCTGGGCATCAAGCCCATTTTTATTTCTCCTTATAGGATGGCCCTAACAGAGTTAAAAGAACTGAAGGATTAGTTGGAAAAGTTGTTGGATAAGGGATTTATTCGACCTAGTGTTTGACCTTGGGGTGCGCTTATCTTGTTTGTGAAGAAAAAAGATGGGTCTATGCGGATGTGTATTGATTATCGATAGTTGAACAAGGTGATGGTTAAGAATAAGTATCCTTTTTCTCGCATAGATGATTTGTTTGATCAACTTCAGGGTACTGTGGTGTTTTTAAAGATTGATTTGAGGTTCGGTTATCATCAGTTGAGGATTAGAGCTTCGGATATTCTAAAAACTTTTTTTTGGACTCGATATGGTTATTATGAGTTCTTGGTCATGTCCTTGAGGTTGACCAATGCCCCTGTCACATTCATGGAGTTGTTAAGACGGGTGTTTTTACCATATCTGGATTCATTTTTTATTGTATTTATAGATGATATCTTGATTTATTCCAAGAGTGAGGCTGAGTAGGAGGAGTATTCGTGGATTGTGCTTTAGAGATTGAGGGATGAGAAATGGTATGCTAAGTTCTCTAAGTGCGAGTTTTGGTTAGAGTCTGTTTCTTTCTTGGGTCATATGGTGACTAAAAAAGGTACTATTATTGATCCAACCAAGGTTGCAGTGGTTCGTGATTGGGCTAGACCTACTTCGCCCACCGAGATTCAGAGTTTTGTTGGCTTGGCAGGTCATTATCGGTATTTTGTTGAGGATTTTTCATCCATTGTAGCTCCATCGACCAAGTTGGCTCAGAAGAAGATTTCCTTCCAGTGGTATGATACTTGCGAGGTGAGCTTTCAAAAGCTCAAGGATTTGTTGACTTCAGCTCCTATATTAGCTTTGCCCAAGGAGGGCGTGGGCTTTATTGTCTTTCGTGATGCTTCAGGTGTTGGGTTAGGTGTTTTATTGATACAGGAGGGCAAGGTAATTGCGTATGCGTCTCATCAAGATTAGAGCCTTATGAGAGGAATTATCCTACCCATGATTTGAAGTTGTGCGCAGTTGTGTTTGCCTTGAAGCTGTGGAGGCACTACTTGTATGGAGTCCGTTGTGAGATCTTCTCAGATCATTGTAGCCTTTAATACTTCTTCACCTAGCGAGATCTTAATATGAGGCAACGCCATTGGTTTGAGTTTCTTAAGGATTATGACTTGTCTATTCTCTTATATCCGGGCAAGGCTAATGTGGTTGTGAATGCCTTGAGCCGAAAGTCGACTAGCATAGGTAGCTTGGCGCATCTTTTGATTCAGGAGAGGCCTTTGGCCTTAGAGGTTCAGTCTTTAGCTAACCAGATGGTTAGACTTGATATTTTAACACCGGGACATGTTTTGGCATTTGTGAAGGCTAGATCTTCTTTGATGGAGCAAATTCGAGCTCATCAGTTCAACGATGTTAGATTGAGGTTATTTCACAATAAGATGTTGAGTGGGGAGGCTAAGGAAACCTCACTTGATTCAAATGAAGTTTTAAGGATTGGGGACTGAGTTTGTGTGCTGAGAATGGTGATTGGATTAGGTTGATCTTGGAGGAGGCCCATTGTTCTAGATATTTTATCCATCCAGGTGTGACTAAGATGTATCATGATTTGAGACAACACTACTGATGGGGTGGTATTAGGTGATATATAGCGGATGTTGTGACTCGTTGCCTATGTTGCCAACAGGTGAAAACCGAGCATATGAGACCTGGTGGTTTGCTTCAAAGGTTACCGTTCCCGAGTGGAAGTGGGAACGAATCACTATGTATTTTTATGACTGGGTTACCTTGTACTTCTCATGATTTTGATAGTGTTTGGGCCATCGTGGATCGATTGACTAAGTCATCTCATTTTATTTCGGTTCAGGTCTCATTCAGTGCTGAGAGGTTAGCCCATATCTTCATTCGTGAGATTATGCGTCTGCATGGTGCGTCAGTGTCTATTATTTCAGATTGAGATTTTGTGTTCATATCTCACTTTTGGAAGGTTTTTTTAGGATGATTTGGGTATTTAGGTTGATCTTAGCATAGCTTTTCACCTCCAGATTGATGGCCAGACAGAGCGGACTATCCAGGTTTTGGAGGATATGCTTCGCGCATATGTGATAGATTTTGGTGGCTAGTGGGAGTAACATTTTACTTTATTTTTGTTGTTGTTGTTGTTGTTGTTACTACTACTACTACTATTACTTTATTACTACTATCAAGGGTATTTCGATAATTTTAGTCACCCCAACTGTCAGTTATACATAGCAATAAATAAAATGGTAACACATGCATATGGACATACATCGATTTCAAAATATTTATTGCACCATAAAATTATCAAAATACCCTTGGTAGTCATTTAATAAGGAACAAAAAGATATTTATAAAAAGTTACTATCATGTATAAATCAATTCTAAAGGTCTAAATAAAAATATTATTAAAATAATACATGAGGAAAAAACTAATAAATATAATAAAAAAGCAATGTGCATGTGTAACCATTTTATTGCACCATAACAATTATGACAAAACTAATAAATATAAGAAAAAAATAATATGCATGTGTAACTATTTCATTGCACCATAAAATTATCAAAATATCTTTAGGGTATAAAAAACAAGCAATTTAATAAGGAACAAAAGATATTTATAAAAAATTACTACCATGTATAATTCAATTACAAAGATCTAAAAATATTATTAAAATAATACATGAAGACAAAACTAATAAATATAACGAAAAAATAATATGCAGGTCTAATCATTTTATTGCACCATAAAAAGGACAAAACTAATAAATATAAAAGAAAAACAATATGCATGTGTAACCATTTTATTGCATCATAAAATTACCGAAATATCCTTGGTAATCATTTAATAAGGAACAAAGAGATATTTATAAAAAATACTATCATGTATAATTCAATTACAAATGTCTAAATAAAAATATTATTAAAATAATAAATGAGGAAAAAACTAATAAATATAAGAAAAACCAACATGCATGTGTAACCATTTTATTACACCATAAAAATGAGGATAAAATTAATAAATTACCATTACTACTATATATAAGTGAAGGTTGGGGTAACTATCAAAGGTATTTGGGTAAGTTTAGTCACCCCAACCTTCTCCTACATATAGTAGTAAATACAATAGTTACACATGCTTATGAGTTTTTCCTTATATTTATTAGTTTAGTCCTCATTTTATGGTGCAATAAAATGGTTCCACATGCATGTTGCTTTTTTACTTTACTTTATTACTGTATATAAGTGAAGATTGGGGTGACTATCAAGGATATTTCAGTAATTTTAGTCATCTCAACTTCACTTATATATAGTAGTAAATAAGGTGTGTTTGGTATGAAGAAAAACATTTTTTCAGAAAATGTTTTCCAATTTTTTCATGTTTGGTTGGCTTAAAGGTATTGAAAAATATTTTTCAAATCAACTTATTTTCCTCAATTCTAAGGAAAATGACTTACCTTCAAAAAGTAAGGAAAATATTTTTCAAAACTCTCTTTCAACCTCACTCTTAAGTTGAAATATTTATACAACTCTCAAAATCATTCATCCCTACTCCGACCCTCAATCCCCCACCCCACCCCTCCCCCTACCATCCCTATTAAAAAAATATTTTAAATTTTTTTCTTACCTCATCCCCTGCCCAAAACCCAAACCCCTACTCCCTTCAATTTTTTTTTTTTTTAAATTCAAACTTTTTTCTTACCTCTCTTAATTGACCCCCTACCAACCTCCTCCTCCCCGCCACCCCCCCTCCCAAAAAAAAAAATTTGAAAATTTTTATTTTTTTTCTTACCCATCCTCACTCCCCTACCCCGACCCCCACCCCCTAATACTCCCCATTTAAAAAAAATATTTTAATTTTTTTCTAATCCTACTCTTTCTCCCCTACCCCCACCCCCTACTAGCCCCCGATCCTCCAAAAAATTAATTTATTTTTTAAAATGTCAAAATTATTTTCTTACCCCACCCTTATTACCTATTTTGACAATCCCAAACCCCACCTACCAACCCTCTTTCTAAAAAAAATTAATATTTTAAATTTATTTTTTAAAAAAAATTCAAAACTTTTTTCTTATCCCACCCTTTTTATCCTATTCGTTACCATTATTTTTGTTAAATATATACAAATACTTTTAGAAAAATATACTTATCCAATTTGCATAATGATCACATGAATATAAGTAAGAAATAACTTATTTTTCTAGAAAATATTTTTCCTCCTTCATATCAAACGCATCCTAAAAAAATAATTTTTGAGATCAAAAATTATTTTTTTGAAATGTATTTTTACGCTTTAGCTAAACACTAGAATGTATTTTCTGAAAAATATTTTTTCATTCACCAACCAAACACTATAGAATATTACCAGAAAATATTTTCCATCCACCAACCAAACATAGGAAAATAAGTAAGAAATCAACTTGTTTTCCAAGAAAATATTTTCCTCCTTACCAAACACACCCTAAAATGGTTACTCTTTTCTTTTACTCCTATACTAAACAATTAAAACAAGTAAAAAATAATCTTTTAAAATTGGATCTCTTTTACACATTAGTGTTACCAAAATGCCCTAAGTGAGAGTTTGGTGTACTACGAAGGGCACTTTTGGTATTCAATTTTATTACAATCTAGGGAACAACCAAGGGCATATCTGGTAATATACATCTTAAAATGAGGCTCATTTGTCTTCTCCATACGTGTCCATTGATAAAAGACCCACATGGGCTATACTACCCTTTAGTACATCTTTGTAAGTTTCATCTGTCTGCTTTTTTATTTGTGAAACCAAAAATAACACCATCGTTATTTTTTTCTCCGACCTTTTCTTTCCGGTTGGATTTTGGTTCTAATTCCTCTTATGATGTTTAGCTTCCATCTTACTCGTTACATCTGGTAAGCATTTTCTCGTTCTTTTCCTTTCTTGAAGGGATTTTTTATCATCATTTTTGTTTCAACTTTTATTTTTTATGTTTTCTTAGAATCTATTGCTAAATTTCTTATATTCTTGTCAGTAATTCTATCTGATCCACACGTGCATAGTTGAAAATAGATAACTATTGCATGTAATTGTATGTTATTTTGGATTACTGATTCTCGCTGTCTTTTCGACTTTTGAAACTGATTAATTGTTGCAAATCTAATCATCTCTTGAAAAAATATGTAATATTAAGCTTGATGTTTTCAGATTGGGTATTTGGTGCTCGATTTTTTCCACATATTTAATGTTACCTGAGAAGAATGTGAAAACAAAAGGTAACTAAAAGGCATCAAGCTCTGCTGGCTGGTGGGGTGGTGTACTCAGATAGATGGTCAATTGAGAATTTGTGTGGATAACAATATGATGAGTTTGATGATTAATTACACACACTGAGTTAACTACTTTGATAAAATTTATTACAGTAGCATTTTTGGATAAAAATTCACCAATTAATTAATAAGAAGTCTTATTGTGAAAGCTTATGCAGCTTGACTGTTCTATTTACATTCTGTCTCAATTGGCACTAAATGAACAAACTCTTCACTTTTGATGCCACATTTATTGTTGAATTCTCCAAAATTACACTATTTTTGAATAATTTGATACCCACCCGATGACTTTAGGCTATTCTTATGCTTCCCAAAAAAAGAAATTTTACTGCAGTATTTGTCAATTGACATGCCTGATTTTTTCCAACATATGATGAATTCATGTAGAATTCAGCAGAATGTGCCTGCACACGTCCATCTATTCCAAGGAAAACAATAGAAAATTCTTTAATTTGATTAAAAATCTCTGTGTAAGTGATTAGAAGGTTTTGTGGAGCGGTGATACGTGGATGATATGAATGTTTCCTTCTGCAGGTATTTACTTCTCAAAATTATTTTTTTAAGCATTTTTTCATTTACCAAGACTACTTCTGCTATCTCTACTGTTTCATCATTCATCCCTAGAAATGATTTATCATGGCAGTTTAACCTTATCAAAATTTGAGGAGGAATCATTCATGAAAAAGGTAATTTCTACCCAGTTATTTAGGATAAATAAATTGTCTTACTTTATCTTCTCTTGCATGATTTGTGCCTTTGAGCAATGTTGGTGGTCTGCTTTTATGAAGATTAGGGTTATCCTCTGTCTTGAAGAGCTGACTAAAGCAGAGTACATGTGAAATATACTTTAAAATAGTGATCATCTTTTGGAATTTGTTAGCTCCCTGATCTTATGTTAGAAAGAACTTACTTAATGAAGCTAACTTTCTCTTTGTATCTATTATTAAAGAAAAATATTGAGAAAATGAAAATAATTTGGTTAATCTTTGTTTCAACTTGAATAACTGTGTATCTGTCTGCGTATATTCTATTAGTTAAGTCAATATTCCATGTAAGCTGCAATTCCTTTTTCTAAATTTTATTTTGAAACCGAGGCAGTAGATTAAGAAATTTGGTAGCTTCCTATGTTCCAAAAATGAATTCAATTTGGAGTAAGGATCAACATAGTAAAACTTAGTTTTTATTTAAGTGGCCTCTCATTTCATTGATTTTAGGATAATACATATTTATGCCCTTTAACTTAGCCTTAACTCACATCTATGACCTCTAACTTTGGATGTGCATAAGTAGAGGCACTCAAACTTGTCTAAAGTTGAACAAGTAGACACATGTAAGTAGACACATGTATGTGGCATAATATATGGAGAACATGAATTAGACACATGTTTTTATACAAGTTTAAATGCCTACTTGTCACAACTGAAGTTGGAGGACATAGATGAAAGTTGAAGTCAAGTTAAAGGACACATTTATGTATTATTTCTTGATTTTATGAAAAAATGTACATTCTAAAGTTATATGAGAATTTCAATAAACTGGATGTTTATAAAGTAAAATGTTCTTAGATATGGTCCATAAGTTCATAGTCAGTTAAAAGTTGAGTGTATTGATGTTGACAAAACCAATATACTATAGTTTTTGATTAAATCTTGTTTTCAACGTATATTACTCATGAGGAGATTTCTTCTGTTGTTGACTGATTTATGCAGGTTATTATAAAAACATGCCCTCTGAATAACTTTGCGATATCTTTACTATGCAGGTTATTATAAAAACATGCCCTCTGGTAATTGTGTAAGACACGAAAGCTCTCAGACAATCACTTGGACAACACACCCATATGGTGGTTGCTGATCAGAATATTACTCAGGTTTGTTTTTCTTAGCTATAATTGTTTGTACTTTGGCATGTTTCTTTGGTGTAGTCTGTTTTCACATTTCACTTCTTTGGTGGGTTTACCAGAAATGCTCTCCAATATTAGCTGTCAGCAATAGTATTGCACAATTTTCACATCGGAATAACTTTATATTAATTTTGTATTTAGCAACTCTATGTCTCCCTTTGCATACTGAAAAAGGCTAAAACACACACTATGCTTGAAAATATTGAAGAAGGCACCGAAAGGCATCATATAAATTATGGGATGATGCCTATGATGTTTGAGTACTTGTTTTCGAATAATTTCAAAGGTATAAATATTGCATTTGTAATAAATGATTATATTATTACATTTATTACAAATGCAATATATATATATATATATATATATTTGTTTTGGCAAATGAGATGGGTGAGGGATTCAGGTAGAGCATTTGCAATAAAAAAGTGATATCTACTATCAAAATATTTTCTGATTCTATCTAGTTAAATATTATAATTTTTTTCTTTTAATAGACTAACTTTTTCAACGAGATGACTAATTTACGTGGGAGGGGAGATCTAAATCAAGTTTTACTTTCCTAAGATGTCTATCTAAATCAGTAGAGCAGGTGAGTACCTATGGGGATTATTTTTGTAATAATGCAGTAGGAAATGACTGTTGCTACATATTTGTCAAGATAATGAAGGAAAACAATTCAGTTATTTAACATCTTGCTAAGGAAGATAAAACATAGTAGAAAGTTGAATGAGATAGAGTTGGATGCACTCCCACTCAGAAGTTTTGAATCTTGTCTTTGCTATTTGCTGAATACTGTTAGTTTATTCCTTTAACTTTTTATTTCTCAGGTCATGAAAGAGTTCAACAGATTTCGAAATTTTTCACCTATTTTTCGGGTGATATGAATTTGCTAGGTTGCACTCATTTTTGGTAATGAAGATTTGCTCGGATGATCTCTTCTTCCCTACTCTTCCGAGATTCAAAGTGGTATCCTCTTTTTGGTGAGTTTTTCCAACTTTCTCAATACTTCTATTACTTCTTTGATCTTTCAATAACGGAGTTCAAATCTGATTATGAAGACAAATTTTGGAGTTTTGATAGCTTATTTTGAATGATGGTTTGCGTTATGTCATTTTTTAAAGTTTTTAGCTGGTAACTTTAGAAAATTAATTTATTTTGCTTTGATTTTTATGTTTTTCGCTGCACGAGTAAAAACGACAACCCGATGTTTAAAGCTCCCCTTATATGTGAGGGTGTTCTGTGAAAGGTGTGAAAGGACCAGACCACTAGGGTCTATCGGCCATAAATGGTCTATTGCACCTAACATTATATTGCAATTTTGCCTCACAAGTATGTTGGGTAATTTAATACTCATGGTACTGACTTAGCACCATAACATCATTATGTACAGAATGCATCGAAGGTACGGAAGATAAAATCATAGGAGAAGGTTGAGTGAGATGGAGTTGGATACAGTCCCACACAAAAGTTAAGAATCTTGTCTTTGCTATCTGCTGGATACTGTTAGTTTATTTCTTTAAAAAATTTTCATGTCATGAAAGAGTACAACAAATTTCGGATTTCACCTGCAACAAGCCACTGCAACATCTCTCATTGTTCACCCACCTCTCTATTTATCTTTATAGCAAGCTTCGTTTGACTTTGTTCCACAAATTAATATAAAGAAATGAACATCTCTCTTTATTTGTATCTCAATAGTGAGAAATGTCCGTGATTTGCACGGACACGAGCCATATAGTTATTACTACTATATAGAAAAGCCAAGCAAGGGACGACCAAGGTTATTTAAGTCATTTCATACTTAAGGG
The DNA here is from genome assembly GCF_002878395.1 of Capsicum annuum. Taxonomy (NCBI): domain Eukaryota; kingdom Viridiplantae; phylum Streptophyta; class Magnoliopsida; order Solanales; family Solanaceae; genus Capsicum; species Capsicum annuum. The sequence goes on from NC_061121.1 coordinate 109,723,110, forward strand.
TAATATGGTATTGCACAACCATTTCAACAACGTTCCAGAATATGAAGATATTTCAACATTGCTCAACACCAACAACCGCCCAGTTGTCTTTCATTTCCACCACAAATGCAAAAAGATCAGGAAAAAAAAAATCTAGAAGACAGCTTCACTTGAATAAGTAAGACTATCTTCTCAAAAGTTCAACTCTTGGTTCAAAACTCATCAGTAAGCTCACAGGTATGCTTCTCTGCTTTTAAAGTTTCTTCATCTTCAAAAATCCGTTTACAATTGTTGGGTGTAAATGCTCAAACTACTAACAATTGAAAACTTCAATTTCCAAATGTAGAACTAAAAAAAAATATTATGTATTAAAAAAAATGTGATTTATGCATAAGAAACAATCAAATATGATAAAGTAGATGAACAATCAAAGTTGGGGCTTTGTCAATTTACTTGAATTTGTAAATCAAGACTTCAATTTTCAAATATAGATCTAAAAAACATAATTATTTATTAAAAAAAACGATTTATGCATAACAAACAATCAAATATGATAAAGTAGATGAACAATCAAAGTTGGGGCTTTGTCAATTTATTTGAATTTGTAAATCAAGATTAAAGTTGCTTTTCCGATACCTGTTACTTTTCCTCTTTAGAGTTTGTTTCTATTTTTTTTTTCTTTTTTGGCTTCATAGATCTAAAAAAAAATAATTATGTATTAAAAAATTGCAATTTATGCATAAGAAACAATCAAATATGCTAAAGTAGATGAACAATCAAAGTTGGGGCTTAGTCAATTTATTTGAATTTGTAAATCTAGATTAAAGTTGCTTTTCCGATACCTGTTACTTTTCCGCTTTAGAGTTTGTTTCTTTTTTTTTTTTTTTTAAATTCTTTTTTTGTGGCTTCATGGATTGGTCCGTTAATCTTTAATCAGTATATATATGAAGACAAATGAAGTGAGGTTTTGCTAGAATCGTTTATTTTTTATGAATCGCTTTTGAACAGGAAGTATATATATTGAAGGTTCTAGAAGTAATTGGAATGTGAGGCTTGAAGATTTGAGATTTTATGCAAAGTTTTTAATGGTTTAGTTGATCTTGAATTGGTTGAAAATGGTAAAAGTTTTCAGGTAATTAGTTTATTAGCCTATGTTGAATTTGTTAATTTTATGTTTTTTTTTTTTTTGCGAAAAGCAATTTAAGGCAACAGTTGATACAGTCAAACTACATTCCCAGGTACTTTTCCTTTGTTAGTTTTGTTTCCTCTGTTGCAAGTTTAAATTATGGAAATAGCTTTTGATAGAAATGCTAGGTAAGATTGCGTAAAAGCGATGTCTAATGAAGGATCTTATAGGAGTCAACCGAAACGAAAGTTTTGAGGTAACACAGTAAAGTTGTTGTCATGTGTATAGAAGATTACAAGTTTAAGTTGTGGAAACAGCTTTTGATAGAAATACAAGGTAAGATTACATAAAAATAAGGTTTTAGCTAGTCATTTATTTTCCATGAAGTGATTTGAAAAGGAAAAACTTTGAAGGTTCTGAAAGTGATATAGAATTAGTATAGAATTAGTATCTTTCTGTAATTATACCCATGTTTACCATTTGATTCAATTTTTTCTATCCAAATTGAAAAGGTAAAATATAGGTGATTAGAATTGTTGTTCTTCTAAATTCATTATGTTTGCTTTCCTGTTCATGTCAATGTCTAACATAACAGTTACGAAATACATGAAGATTTATATTAAGAAAATTTTAACAAGTTTTTAAACAATAAACACATTATAAAAATCTTCATATGTCGAGTGAAATCCAACTTAACCAGCCCAATTTTCTCACTCGTGTGTTAAAGTTATAATATATAATACCGGAGAAAACTGAAATGATCATATGATTTTGTTGGAAGGTGGATTTTAGTGGGGCGGATTGGTCGTATGGGAATGTGAGCATAAACAACTATGTTTTTAAAATCAAGGACGGACAAAATACTGTATCTATAGAGAGAGTCAAACTATCTAATGAAGGATCTTTTATGAGTCAACCGAAACGAAACTCTTGTAGTAACTGAGTAAAGTTGTTTTCATGCGTTTAGAAGATTAAAAGTTTAAATTGTGGAAATAGTTTTTGATAGAAATGCAAGGTAAGATTGCATAGAAGCAAGGTTTTCGCTAGAGTCGTTTATTTTCTATGAAGCGATTTTGAATAGGAAATACTTTGAAGGTTCTGAAAGTGATATAAACTGAGTTTATATCACAATTAGCATCCTCAAACTTGAACCACACATTTACTAATATTTCATCTTTGAAATTGTTTATTTTATGACTTTTCTCCCCAAATGACTATCTATTTCTACTAATGTAATCTAACATATGTCGACCTGTTCATTTTGCAGATTCCTCTTTTGGGTGATAACTAAGTAAACGTCCGTGCCTGCATTTCATTGTGTGGTAAGTACTACTTATTTAATCTTCTTTTTGAAATTAATTATAAATAAATAGTTTTACAAATAATTTGACTGGTTATTCAATCCTCCTATTAAAAAAAACCTCTCACATCTTTACAAAAACTACTCCGTCTAACACAAATAAAATTATTATATTACTTAATATGAAATGTGTAATAAAGTTTTCCTATTGTTTTTTTCCCCCAAGACTCCATACAAACAATTGAATCACACAAATGCCGAGTTATACAGATTCTAAAAATCGTCAAACTTCTAAAAAAAATAAATGCCGACAAAAATGTAAAAAGACATGAATTATATAGAAAAATGCCACTTGACCAAAAAGAGGTCCTTTTGGCACATCGACGAGCTAGAAGATCAGAATTAAAAAGACAACGATTATCGGAAATTCAATGAACAATGATTCGACAACAGCATCGTCTAGCAGATCTACGAATATTTCAGATGAACAAAGGTCTCTTATAATAGAATCAACACCCTCATTAAAACCAGGTAGAGATAAATAGGCATAAGTAATTATTACTTAAAATTTATTTAACATTAAAAATAATGCTATATTACTAAAATAACTAATTCCTTATTTTGGAATTCTCCTATACAGGATATACTTTCATGGAATCTAGCAGCTCAAATATTTTGCCATTAGAAACGAGTTACATTAAATTAAATGATGTTCCAAATTGTCAATTTTGTAAAGCCAAAAAATTCGAATTTGAACCAATTGCATTTTGTTGTAGCAATGGTTCTATTCAATTAACTTCACATGAAATTCCAGTAGAATTGAAAAAACTTTATCTAGAAAATACAGAGGAATCAAAATATTTTCAAACTTATATTAGAACATACAATAATATATTTGCATTTACCTCTCTGGGTGTATCTTATGACAGAATTAGCAAAACAAACTAATGGTATTTGCACTTTTTGGGTTCAAGGACAAATGTATCATTTTATAAATGACCTAATTCCTACAAATCAGAAAGTAAAAAATCTGCAATTGTATTTCTTTGATAGTGAAAATGACGTAAGAAATCGAATGGCATGTTCAAATAAAATGAATGAGTGTATCATTATAAATTTAATGGACGTATTAAAAAAAAAATCCATATTCTATGTTTTTGAAATCTTTAATAGATGTTCCACAACCATCTGATTTTTATATAGCACTTAAAATGTGATTCTGGTTTAAATCAATGAATATATAACTTACCAACTGTATCAGAAGTTGCAGGTATATGGGTAGAACAAGATATTAATAATACTATATCTACACCACATATTCAAATATATACAAAAAGTGATAGAAGTCAATTAGTAAATTATTATTATAGATGTTATGATCCATTGCAATATCCTTTATTATTTTCATATGGTCAAAATGGTTGGCATTGTGGTATTAAAAAAATTAAACATCCGTCTAGCGCATCTATAAGAAAATATTGTGAGCAAGAACACTTATCAAATGTAATAAATATCTAGCGCATCTATAAGAAAATATTGTAGGTATATGGGTAGAACAAGATATTAATAATACTATATCTACACCACATATTCAAATATATACAAAAAGTGATAGAAGTCAATTAGTAAATTATTATTATAGATGTTATGATCCATTGCAATATCCTTTATTATTTTATTATTTTCATATGGTCAAAATGGTTGGCATTGTGGTATTAAAAAAATTAAACATCCGTCTAGCGCATCTATAAGAAAATATTGTGAGCAAGAACACTTACCAAATGTAATAAATATGTCTTCAATTGATGGACTTCTTGATATGGAAGCTGAAGTTATGCAAAAAGGAAAACGAAAAAGAGACGCTGTTTCTTGTCGTGATTATTATTGTTACAAACTGCAAATAAGAGATGATGTAAATATTATCTTACACTCGGGAAGATTATTTCAACAACACAGTAGATCAATGGATAAAAGTTGAAAGTCAAAGATTAGATTTTGCTTCTTTTAATCAAGATTTATTTAGAGTAGATGTATTAGAAGGAATCTTAGATATTTTACGACGTGGCAAAAGAGAAGCTTCAAAAATAGGAAAACAATGCATACTACCTCTTAGCTTTACAGGAGGCCCAAGGGACATGCGCAGACGATATATGGATGCTATCACATTAGTACAACGTTTTGAAAAACCTGATATATTTTTAATTATGACATGCAACCCTTCGTGGCTTGAAATAGAAGAAAACCTTTTGTCAAGTGATGAATTACAAAATAGACCTGATTTGGTTAGTCCAGTGTTTAGAGCAAAGTTAGAAGAATTGAAAAATGATATACTGAAAAAACATGTATTTGGAAAAGTTGCAGCATTTATGTATACAGCTGAGTTTCAAAAAAGAGGACTTCCTCATGCTCATTTCCTTATTATACTTGATGAAAATTATAAATTATTAACGCCCGAAGCATATGATCAATTCGTCTGTGCTGAGTTACCTGATGAGAAAACAAATCCCTATCTATACTCACTTGTTACACAACACATGATGCATGGTTCTTGCGGTAGTTTTAATCCAACGAATTCTTGTATGAAGAAAAAAGGTTATTGTAAACATAAATATTCTAAAGAGTTTATAGAAAAAACAACTAAAGGAAAAAATTCATACCTAATTTATAGAAGACGAAATAATGGAAAAAATGTGAAAATTAGAGGGCACTTCCTTGATAATACATGGGTTGTTCCTTATAATCCAGTTTTACTCTGTAGGTTCAATAGTCATATGAATGTAGAGATTTGTTCAGATATTAAAGTTGTAAAGTACATTTATAAATACACTTGTAAGGGACACGATAAAATAGCATTTCATATACATTTTAGTGATACGAACATAGAGATAGATGAAATAAAAGAATATCAATCCGCTCGGTGGGTATCACCGCCTGAGTCTGCATGGAGAATATTTGCTTTTCCCATTAGTGAAATGATGTATATCATCTTCAACTACATCTTGAAGGGCAACAATTCGTTTCTTTCAAAAGTACAAATAATATTAAAAAAATTGTAGATAATCCCATGATTAAAAAGACAATGTTAACTGAGTTCTTTTTAATGAATAGATTAAACAAAGATGCTAGGGACAAATTTGTTATATCGCGAATTTCCAGAATATTTTGTTTGGTCAATAACAGAGAAAATGTGGACACGTCATAAACGCAATCATGTTATTGATCGTGTCGTGACATGTCATCCAACTGAATGAGAAAGATACTATCTTAGATTACTTTTAATGAATGTAAGAGGACCAAAATCATATGAAGATTTACGAACTGTAAATGGAGTACGTTACAATACCTTTAGACAAACTCTTCCGGTTCGCAGTGGAAAAAAGGAAAATTTTATTCGTGAAAGTTTATTTTGCTCTGAAATTTGGAATCAACTTGAAAAATTACAACTTACGAAGAATATGCGTGCCAAAAAGGATCTTGCATTTTGTGAATATTTAATGAGAATTGATGGTAAAGAAAAAAAAATGATCGTGGAAAAATTGAAATTCCTTCCTCTCTCATTATTCCATTTACTTCTGAAAAAGAATTCTTAAATCAGCTCTTTAGAGTTACAAAAACAACAACAAACCCAGTGTATTCCCACATAGTGGGGTCTGGAGAGGGTAAGATGTATGCAGTCCATACCACTACCTCTGGAGAAGTAGAAAGATTGTTTCCGATAGATCCCCAGCTCAAGACAAGGAATAATAAGCAAATCCATAATAAAGCATGGAACAAACGCCACCCACAAGGAAAAATATAAGGAGTAGTAAACAAATTCGTAATAAAGCATGCAACAAGGTGGCATAACAAGAATAATACATCTACCAAGTAGTGCACTACCCCAACGACCCAAATGGCACTAGTCTTCTATCCTAATTCGTGTTCTTCAGATCTTCCTATCTAGAGTCATGTCCTCAGTGAGCTGTAACTGCTCCATGTCCCGCCTGATCACCTCTCTACAATATTTCTTCGGCTTACTCCTACCCCGCCTAAAATCATCCAAAGCTAGCCTCTCACACCTACGAACCGGCACATCCGTGCCCCTCCTCATCACGTGACCGAACCATCTCAATCGAACTTCCCGCATCTTGTCCTCCACCGAAGCCACTCCAACTTTTTCCCGAATAGTTTCATTCCAAACTATATCACCCTTAGTAAACCCACACATCCAACGCAATATCCGCATTGCCGCTACCCTCAATTTTTGAATGTGAGAGTTCTTGACTGGCCAACACTGCGCTCCATACAACATGGCCGGATGGACTGCCACCCTATAGAATTTGCTTTTAAGCTTGGGTAGGACTTTCTTATCACACAACACTCCCGAGGCGAGCTTCCACTTCATTCATCCCGTCCCAATACGGTGGGAGACATCCTCGTCAATCTCATCATTCCCCTGAATCATAGATCCAAGATACTTGAAACTATTTCTCTTATACACCACCTGAGAGTCCAACCTTACAACCACCTCGTTTTCCTACCTCAAGTCATTAAACTTGCATTCCAAATATTCTGTCTTGCTTCAGCTCTTTAGAGTTACTTATCCTGAATTATACACATGTTATTCAAATCCTTCCTTCGTTATTTCACGGGCTATTTTAACCACAAAAAATGATTTTATTGATGAAATAAATAATATGTTGATCTCTCAATTTTCAAACGCTGAAAAAATTTACATTGCTATAGATGAAACTAATGATCCAAAAGATCAAAGTGAGTATGAAAATTTCTTACACACTTTAAATCCTGCTGGTTTGCCTTCATACAAATTAATTTTGAAGAAAAAATGTCCGATTATATTATTAAGAAATTTGAATCCTTCTAAGGGTTTATGTAATGGGACACGATTAATATGCAATGATTTCAAAACTCATGTCATTAGTGCAACAATAACTAGCGGTGATTTTAAAAATACACATGTATTCATTCCACGAATACCACTTATGACATCAGAAGATGAAAAACTACCGCATCCTTTTAAAAGGACTCAATTTCCAATACGATTAAGTTTTGCCATGACAATAAACAAAGTGCAAGGACAAACTTTAGATTTTGTTGGTATATATTTGCGTGAGCCTGTCTTCTCTCATGGTCAACTATATGTTGCTTTGTCAAGAGCCAAAAGTTCTGAAAATGTTAAAGTTTTAATTAGATCATCTACCATTGGCGACGATGATGATCACTCTCACATATAATGTTGTGTATGAAGAAATTATTGAAAAGGCTTTCTCTTGAACGTACGCTATTATATTTAACGGTAAATCTAATAAATAATATAAATAATTTGTTTGTTCTTTCACTTTGCATTATGTTCGTTGATATTTTACATATTTATTTAACATGCTATAATCGTAGATAGCTTGAACATGGCCGAAAGATTTCCAATCAATATGATCACACCTACAATGCAAGATTGGATGTGTAAGGTTAAAGTGGTAGACAAATGCCGACCAAGGGACAACAGGAATAGGAATGGAAACAGAAAGTATCAGCTATTGATACTTCAAGATGAAGAGGTATGTGCTTCTCTATACTCCCGGCCTTTTATCAATCCTATGATTTCATCTTAAATATTGAAGGGACATACTTAATAAAACACAATACTTTCAAGCTATGTTTCTGCATGATGTTTTTTGGTGGAAAACTTATACATTATATTGATAAGACAATATAGTTCTATCAACATCTTCTTAACAAAGAAGTGGAAAGCAAAGAGTTCTCATGACATACAGAAGGAGACTACAAATTCTCTAACTGCTTCGTTCTGCTTTTGTAATGTCATAAACTTAAAGAATCGGGAATGAGATTTAATGTGGATGTGTGAGTGCTTTGCTAAAAGCCAAATTGGTGCTCGATTCTGAGATGCAGCTCTCTAACAAGTACTTCAATATACTTTTTACATGACCTCTTAACATGAATGCACACAAAAATATACCAAACATTTTTTTTATCCGGTAATAACTAAATATTACAACTTTATATGCATGATATTTGTTGTAACGCCTTGTGGTTGACGCAGATCAACCATTAGTATATGCAGAGGAAGGTGTGAATAAGTCTCCACCACAGTTCATTCTGTTCGCTTTCTAATATCTGGGGGTTGTCCAACGTGTCAGTTTACATAAGTGCCTTATATAATGGAAAACCTCCAGGAATAAGGGTATATGGGTACCTCTGCTAATACCTCTCATTATGCAAAGAGATGCAGTCCGTTAAGATCTATCTTCATTGAGGAATTGAGTATTATCCTTTTTGAGAGAATTAGTAAATGCATAGGTGTATATTGAATAAATTAATTATTTTAGTTATTCAAACCTATAGTTTAGGCAGGTGTGAACTAATCAGTTCATTTGTTATTTTATATCACAGTTTTGCTGATGTTGTTGTTGTTGGAATGTATTGAATGACTGATGATAATCTGTCCAGCCATAGACAAAGAGATACCTTGGAGAAATACAAATAGTCTCCATAGCAAATGTTTTTCACAGATTATTGATGCTATCGATTCAGACAAATCAAAACTGTTTTGTTTATATGTGAATAAGAGGTTTTGGTGTTGTTAACATTTAGAAACACTTCAAAAGTGTATTCCATATATCTGAAGTGCAGTCTTTATAAGTAATCTCCGTAGCCAAAAGTTCATAACAAGGACAACCCCAACCCTCTACAAGTGCTCTCTTAGATGCATTTGGCTAATTTTTCAAATGTTTCCTATAGTTTGTGCGGCCTTAAGGCCAAATTTGTTGCAGTGACACATCAAAGGACACAAATATCCCTTCTATACCGCTTGACTTGCTTGCTCTTCATAATCATCACATGAAAATATTTTGCACAAAATATGATATGTATCGCACGTCAAAACGAAAAACAACATATGTTGTTTAGTGATTACAAGTTGGGAATCGCGTAAAATGAATATATCATTCAAAAATTAGTGGATTGTAAATTGTGGTTAGAACTATTATGCAGGAAACATTACCGTGTCTTATGTTATAACTGAACATTTTTATCAAAGAATATTTGCAAGACTGCTGGCCTATTGTAAAAGATACCTTTAAAGAGCATGGAATTACCTGCAAACTGAACTTGGTTGGTCATTATAACCTCCATCTCTCTCTAATCAGGTTCAGGCGATTATGTTCGGTACTGATATAACACATTTTGAAGATGTACTTGCACTTTTCAACACATATTTGGTGTCTATTGCGCAAGTAAAGAAACCAACTTCTGAATATAAGAGTGCACTTAATGATTACATTTGGACAATTGATAGAAGCACAATAGTTGAGCTCATTGAAAAGGTTACTCCTCCGGAAGATCCGTTACTGCAGCCAACGCGGTTAACTCTTACCACATTTGACACCTTTGAGTATCAACCCAAAGAATATGAGTTTGGTATTTAAAAGTGCATTTAACTTTTTATGTATTAAAGGCAATTTAATTACTATTACAATACTATAATTCTAATTATCTAATTAGTTTAACATTTATTTCTTTTATTAATAATGCAAGATGTACTTGCCATTGTCATCAACGACAACCATCCTACAAAGACAGCAAGCGGAAAAAGAGTTCAGGAGTTCATTATCATGGATGAGCAGTAAGTAAATAAACCACACAACCTCCCTACTTCTCAATAGCGTTCGTGTGTTTCTTATTTACGTAGGTAAAAAATCTGACTCTAAAATAAATTGTACTTGATAAAAAAGTTAAATGATCTAACAACAACAACAGCAACATGCCTATGTATTCCAATCTAACTTAAAAAAGAAATAATTATAGACAAAAAAATTACTAAACTTAATAGATACAACAGGTTCTATAATTTAGTATTAGTATGAGACTCTCTTATGTAATAGTATGTAATTAGCAAATGATACTATTATGTAAGTAAACTAATGCCTCTACTTACATAATATAAACTATCATTATATGCAGAAAGAAGCCAACAAAATTGGCACTTTGGGATAGTTTCATTGATCATGATGAGCCTAAACTTTTAAATCAACTTCACACGTACCCGGTCATTCTTGCGAAGAGTTTCAAAAGCAACCATAGGTGAAACTACAATCATTATATGTTTTTCTATTTTAATAATACTATTACATGATGGATTTTTATTAAAAACAAACATTCTAATGCATGCAGGATCAACAAATAGATTCAATGGTTTGTCAAACAGGTTCAATTCAACAATTGAGATCAATCCTCCATATCCACAAGCGGCCGCATTGAAGACATGGTAATATGCATTTATTTTTTGATATTTGCATTCAAACTGTTAAGTAGAAAATACATCTCATGCTTTCAACTATATAGCGTCAAAACAATTGAATCAGAGCTTGTCGCTTATAAGATGAAGAGTACTACTGCATTAGGCTCTATTCTGTTGGTTTCCTTTGAGGATGAAATTATACCTGTCGCTAATATCCAAGGACAACTTCCGGTAATGAAAATAATTTTATACTTTCAATTCTCTCAAGTTATATTGCAGTAAATAAAAACTAAAATTGTGTCATTCTTAAATTTTTAGGGACAGGTATTTTATGTCGAAGCTGAAGTATCTCTCGCAACTAAGGAACAACGCTTTTGTGTGTTAGATTGCCAAAGATGTATGACATTGTTTCCAAGATACAATGTGCGAAGGAAAATCTACTGCACAACTTGTCACCGATCCACATTATTGACTCCCAAGTATAAATACATTTCAAGAACATAATTTGCTTATTTATATTACTGTTTATATATAATTAAACTGATTGATCATTAAATTTAAATTACTTTAAATTCATTTTTAATAGGTGTCACTTTGAAGTCATTGTTAAAGATAATAGCGGTATTGCAACAGCTACAATTTCAGATGAAGTTGCAGAAAAAATATTGTTTCTTTCTGCAGAAGAGATTTATGAGATCACATTTGTCAAGGTACCTAAAACTTTGCCTCTTAAAAAGTCGTTGCACTACTATTTTAAAATAAATAAATATGTGATTCAAACTGTCATTTGTTAATCAAATTAAAATACATAAGAAAACTTTTGCATATACTTTCTAATGTTTATTCCATAAAATTTCAAACTACCTATTGAATGACAATGACTTAACTTCTTCTATGCATTGTTATTATTATTGATACCATATTAAATCAATTTTTACGCTTTTAGAAGGACACATCATCTCTACTACTTGTCCAAAATCAAGTCAATGGCAAGATGTTCAAAATTCAAATGAAGAGGTTATATCCAAAAAATCAAGATTCAACACCAAACTTTTCCATTTTATCTTGCTTGGAGAAAAAAGATGCAGTTCATAAATCAACGCTAGCAACCACAGTTGATGTTCCAGAGCTGAAAAACGCACAATTGAACATCTTACCTCTTTGACAAGCAAGCATCAAAACGCATCAAACAAATGCAGTCCGTCCTCTCAGAAACATAGCATGACAATGAGAACTTCTTCTATGAAGAAGAACTGAAAGGTAATACAATTTATTTCTCTGTTGAGTTTTCAATTTTACATGCTACTTCATTGCTTAAAATTTCTTCTTTCACCTTTATAATATGTATATTCCTTTACTGTAAGTGTAAAGATTTGAATGCTGATTGTTGTACAAATCAGCTTTTACATACTCACAAATAGAACTTTCTAACGAATACTATCCATTTTTAGTACAATTTATTATGAAACAACTTTTTCAGTATTATTGTTGGAATACAAGTTATACTGAACAAATTGTTATTTAGCTATTGAATCTTTAATGCTGTTAAATATGATGATTATTGTTCTTTTAAACTGCAGATTAAATACTTTTGTTGCTATTTTTGGGATCAGTTGAAATTGTCTGTGCTACTACTGGATGCCTTTTGGGTTGTAATTTTCCTCCTTCTATGTTTTTCTTTTTGGAGATTCAAAACATTTTAGCAGCTACATTTTAGCAGCTGTGATATAAGGTTAGTTTATATGCATTTTTATTCGTCTGATTCATTGGAAAAACTTCAACATATTTTGAGTTGAATTTCAATTTGAACCAACGCATGCTGAACTTTTTTACATTTGTTCATCAAATAATAGCTTGTTCGTAATTTATGCAGGTGCTTTTTGGATCTAACTGAACAGGTGAAAATATGGAGAAGATTCATTTTCTATACATTTCATAAAGTAATTTAAATTGTGGTCTAATGTGTTGCATTATTTTGTAAGGATCATGACTAAGTTATTTAAAATAAAGGAGCAACAAGAAAAGAAAGTCGCCAGTTAAGAAACAAAGATTATACAGAGTTGCGTCTTCATAACTGTATTTCTATTTTCTAAAACTATAACTGGTAAAGGTTGGCAAAACGCAGCAGATACCCATTTGAATCTCTGTACTTGCAAACTGTAATCTAAGCTCAAATTTTTGGAAAAACTAATTTATGTTCATATTAGACCACTCTTTCAATATAATTCCCTCTTAAAACCTTAATTTGTTCCTTCACCTCTTTATTTTTGGAACCACTTATTCATATTTAACTCATGGATTCTCTATCTGTGGTCTATATCATCTTTGTATTCGTTGCCTAATGAATCATTTCATAGTTGGCATGAATCAGTTTCTTTGTTTGTAAAATTGATTCACATTCAATTTTTTCAGCAAGGAATATTTTGCTATGAGCTTATTCATTCTTCTCACTAATTTACAGAGAAGGGCTTGGAGAGGTGATAGAGACCTTGCTTTTGCCAGTTCACTTGAAACCATTGGTGGAGGGCTTGATGATCCATTTCTGTTATGGAGGTTTTCCCTTACTCTCTTTACCTTTTCAGATCAAATTGGTTACTATTTAATGTTATGCTTTGTCTTCTCTTCTTTACTTCTTTCTCCAGATGTTAAGACCTCATCTTAGCTTAAAATATGATGATCCATATATTGATTATCAAATATCTGCTGCAGGTTGACTTCTCTTAAGTACCAGAGAGGGTAGAATACTTAAAAAGTTATGGCTTGTGTCTAGGAATTGAGAAATTGTTTGAAATAATTCTATGATATAGACTTGAGAATATACACATTCCTGTAAATAAAACAATTTGGAATATTTATTCATAACACTATTTGTATTCTTAACCTGAGATGTGTTGAAAACCTGATTTGCTTAACACCCAAATCTAGGAGAAGTAGCTAAAACACTAGCCATTTACTATGAAGAACGAATTGAGAAATACAGAAGAAATGAAGGGAGTTGGTTTGTTTCAAGATTCAAAGATGGCTGACTATTTCAACATTATCCAGATAAGTAGATAAAGGCATAGCAATTATAATATTCGTATAGTTGTTATTTATCTCTAGCGTCGTGTATTATTATAATTTTATGGTTAAAATGGTTTTCTTGGCATGTTTATACACCACCAAAATGTGTGATGGAGCCTAAGCTGTGTGCTCCTTAGATATATATACATGTATAGAGAGAGGAAGTAAAGTGCGTGTAATGTATGAATTAATTCTGCCCTTCTCTTTATTTTGGCAGAATACAATCTAATCCCAACACAAAGAACCGTATCCTTGCCATCACTCCCTTTGTTTTGTTTCCTATTCTCAGTTTAATCACATGGCTGGAGAAACTCATTCAGTATGCATTTTGTTTTGTCATCATATGGAATATCTTGGATGCTGGCATGTAGCTGAGTAACACAGTATTCTCAGTTCGTCTTGTGCTACCAGTTTTTTTTAAGTGTTGCACATTAATGGGTTCAATTTTGTCTCTTATAGCTCTTACTTGTATTGTACTGCCTACCTATATGTCGGTCGTGCCAGATGCTGATATTTTTACTAATTGAACTTCTTTTCATTTTGCTGATTGACAGCAGACTTATGACAAACCTTTGCGGTCAAATCATGCATATTCAGTTGTGAATTGAGTCTATCACCACAAATTCTTTTGTTGTGCTTCAAGCTAACATGGTAGTTACTTTACAGTTCATTATTTATGCATTTCAGTCGTAACAAGTTATGAGCTTTCATTTTGTCTCAGGCAGTATTTTGTTGACATGGATGATACTGTCCCGAAAAGGTAAGTCCTGCTTCTTTACTTGTTCCATTGGTCTAAAATTCTCTGCACACAAAAAAATGTTCAGTGTTCAGTTGAATACAGAGACATTACATTTAGCTATACAGCAGTAAACTCTTGCGAAAGTTTGGCTGGGCTTAGGGGATTCTCAATTTTTTCTGGGGTGCAAGTAATCATCATAATAGGAATATCTCTAGAGATAGATTAAGGACTATATAGCTGAAAAAAGAACTTGCTGATGAGCCGATCTGGCTCTTGAAAATACATACAAACTGTACCCTAGACATCGACCCTTCTAGCGCCATATAACCTGCTATGGCCTGGCCGTTCTGACTTAATAACTATTGTGTTTGTCTTCGTAACGAATAAAGATTTGTTCTACTATCACATTTTCTACTTCTGACCTAATTTAATCTTTAAATCTCATTTAACAGGTATTTGATTGAGAATGCCTGAGAGATTGATCACAACAACAAAAATGCATCTCCTATCGTAGAATCTTTAAATATTATCAGTATCAATGTAAATAGACTACATTTACTACCATATGTGAATATGAGCATCCAGAGTAGTATGTTATTTCCACGATTGTATAAAATATACATTTGCAATCATTTTTATCAATTGATCAAATCAAATGGGATAATCCCTTTCTGTTGTATCTATATTTTATTCTACTATACACGTTGGGTCCGTTCAAAGCACGGACATACTTATCTAGTATATATATTATACTTATCTAGTATATATATTATATATAAGTGAAAGTTCTTGGTACTACTAATTTGTCTAATTCTCTTTCTTTCACTTTTTTTTTTTACTATTATTATTATTACTACTATTATTTCTATTTTTATTTTATTTATTTATTTTTATTATATTATTATTTTTTTACTACTATATATAAGTGAAGGTTGGGGTAACTATCAAGGGTATTTCGATAATTTTAGTCACCCCAACCTTCACTTTTCTCTTTCACTTTTTTTTTAAATATTATTATTACTACTATTATTATTTCTATTTCTATTTTATTTATTTATTATTATTATTATTATTATATTATTTTTTACTATTATATATAAGTGAAGGTTGGGGTGACTATCAAAGGTATTTCGGTAATTTTAGTCGCCCTAACCTTCACTTTTCTCTTTCACTTTTTTTAATATTATTATTACTACTACTATTTTCTATTTCTATTCTATTTATTTATTTATTATTATATTATTATTTTTACTGCTATATATAAGTGAAGGTTGGGGTGACTACAAGGGTATTTCGATAATTTGTCATCCCAACCTTCACTTATATATCGAAGTACATGTATTTGTTTTTTTTTCTTATATTTATTAATTTAATTCTCATTTTTATGATGAAATAAAATGGTTACACATATATATTATTTTTTTCTTATATTTATTAATTTTTTCTTCGTGTATTATTTTAATAATATTTTTATTTAGACCTTTGCAATTGAATTATATATGGTAGTATTTTTTTATAAATATTTTTTTATTCCTTATTAAATGACTATCAAGGGTATTTCGATAATTTTATGGTGCAATAAGTGAAGGTTGGAGTGACTATCAATGGTATTTCGGTAATTTTAATCACCCTAATTTTTATTTATATATAGTAATATCTTTTCGTTTCTTATTAAATGACTATCAAGGGTATTTCGGTAATTTAATGGTGCAATAAGTGAA
>NC_061121.1:109742291-109967931 GCF_002878395.1 Capsicum annuum
CTACCAAAGGTATTTTGATAATTTTAGTCACCCCAACCTTCACTTATATATAGTACTCCCTCCGTTTAAAAAAGAATGATCTACTTTTCTTTTTAGTTCGTTTAAAAAAGAATGACACTTTCCATTTCGGTTATACTTTTAATTCAACTTTCCACATGACATGTTTAAGATTATAAGATTAAAGGGCATTTTGATACATTTGACATTACTTTAATTTAGGAGCACAAGATTCAAAAGTCTTCTTTATTTTCTTAAACTCCGTGTCAAGTCAAACTAGGTCATTCTTTTTTAAACGAAGGGAGTAGTAAATAAAATGGTTACACATGCATTTGTTTTTTTTTTCTTATATTTATTAGTTTAATCCTCATTTTTATGGTGCAATAAAATGGTTACACATGCATATTTTTTTTTTTTATATATTTATTAGTTTTGTCCTCATTTATTATTTTAATAATATTTTTATTTAGATCGTTGTAATTGAATTATAATGGTAGTAATTTTTTATAAATATCTTTTTGTTCCTTATTAAATTACTTATTTTTTTTATACCGCAAGGGTATTTCGATAATTTTATGGTGCAATAAAATGGTTACACATGCATGTTGCTTTTTCCTTATATTTATTAGTTTTGTTCTCATTTTTTATGGTGCATTAAATGGTTACACATACATATTATTTTTTCTTATATTTATTAGTTTTGTCCTCATGTATTATTTTAATAATATTTTTATTTAAACCTTTGTCATTGAATTATACATGGTAGTAATTTTTTATAAACATCTTTTTGTTCCTTATTAAATGACTATCAAGGGTATTTCGATAATTTTTTGGTGCAATAAATATTTCGGAATCGATGTATGCCTCCTCAACTTATATATTTGAAGCTTTCAAATGAGTCGTGCATCATGTACTTTTTCAGGAATGTCCAAATGAAAGACGTGTGGCCAACTGTAGTTGCAATAATCTAGCTAGATTTTTATCCACTTGTACAATCACTTTTGTATTGGTTGGATCAGTCTAGCAAGCTCAATTTTATTCCACATTGAATGTATATATTATGTTAACATCGATTCATTATACTACATTTCTTTTCTTTTACTTCTATACTAAACAATTAAAACAAGTAAGAAATAATCTTCCCCAAAGTTGAATCTCTTTGCACATTACTGTTGCCAAAATGTACGTGCCTTGCACGGTGTGTAAAGACTTGATTCATGTCTCTCTTTTATTCATAATATCAAAAGAAAATCAATGATGTCTTAGAAATATAAACCATAGGTCGTTACACTTTTTTCCATAAAATGCTGGTTGTAATTTAGATGTATGAATTTTCGTTAATGTCACCTTAATTGAAATTTAAAGATTCTCTTTCTTGAAAAGTTAACCTTTATTTTCTTTTGTTATATGGATTAGTATTTATGTTTGTTCAATTTTAGAAGTCATGAGTATTTTTCTTGTTGCCCCATCCCTTTACTTTTGCAAGCTTACGTTGTTTGTTTCTCGTATTAATTCTTTGAATAGGACCTTTTACCTTTTACCTTTATTCATTTTTTATATGAACACAAGTCATAAGGCATGCAAGTGGATGTCTTTGCTTTGCATTTTATCTATTAACTCTCGCTCTTGTTATACGTGTGCAAGTGTGCATATCATTGTAATTAAAAAATTGATTCTTGATATTTTCTTTTGCTTTGAAATATGTAACTATTATGCTTTGAACATATATTAATTTCTTATCTTTTCTTTGCATGCAAAAAATATCTCGAGTCCAAATGGACTCCTTTCCTCTTGCATTTCGTAATGGGTCAATGAGACTCACCTCTTCGAGTCAAGTTTGAAGTTTAAACCCAAATTCCACTACATGGCATGCGGTGCTAGAAGATAGACGAAGAAGGAAAATGAGTCAAAACTCATTGATGAGGTCACTAAGAGACTTGAAAAGTCTCAATTTTTTATTATTGTCTTCTTTTTATTTATTCATTTATTTGGGCCTCAAAGCCAAGTTTTAATACAGGTATGACAGATTTTGGGCCTCAAAGGTCCGAAAACTAGCTTAGGACAGGTTGTGGGCCGAAAATCCAATATTTAGATCAGAAAATTTCAGAAATAACAACTATAGAGTCTTAATTGTAACTTTTATAGCAACAGTTTTATAATTACAAAAAATAACAAATTGTATTTTGTATTTAAGTAAGCTATTGCTATACAAATACATATACAATAAGATTTACTTTCCTTGTTTTACTCAAATTAGTTGAGTTAAATAAGGAATAATTATCTCATCTAATTAAATTTTCATAAATTACTCTTATTTAAATTAGTATATTCCTTTTCCAAATCAAACTCAAATATGAAGATATCATTTCTATTATCTTCAAAATTTTAAAATATCATTCTCTTACATCTCTAACTATTTTTTCTTATCAGTTTTTTCACTTTTCTTATTTTTTTTTAATTTTAATTTCTTTTTCTTTTTTATTTTTTTCTTTCCACTTTATTTTCTCTCTTCTAATTCTGTTCTTTTTTTCCCTTTTCATTTTTTTTCTTTTTTCGTTTTCTTTTTTTTTCCTTTTCTCATATTTTTTTGTTTTCCTCTTCTTCTTCTTCTTCTTTTTTTTTTTTTTCTTTTTTTTACATTTTTTTTTCTTTTTTTTTTTTTTTTTTTTTTTTTTTCTTTTCCTTTTTTCACTTTTTTTTTTTATTTTTTTTTATTTTTGATTTTTTATTTTTTTACTTTTTTATCTCTATATTTTATTTTTAAAAGACAAATATCTATATCATACAAACATATTCAAAAAATATACAAAATAAATAGACATACAGATCTGCATATGTATTTACGGTAAAAAACATACATATATATCTGTATATGTATTTACAGAAATACATATCTGACTCACATGTATATATAAACATATATGGAAAAAAAATCTCAATAACAAAAATGACAATTTATACATATACATATAGGTAATAAAAAAATACATGATACATATCTTAAACAGTAAAAGAAAACAAATAAGTACATATGTTACCCTAAAAAATGACATAGTATATACAGTTCAAAGACAAACCCAGCACCGTATAAAATACATATTGCTCTGCATTTGTATTTACAGAATACATACCTGATCCATATGTATATTCTTATTTTATATGAGTCACCTTTGTATTTCGCAAATACATATGAACATATATAGTATAGTTATGTTTATTACTGTTTAATATGAATATGATATGTATTTCGTAAATACATATGTATATTTTGTACTGTAAATACATATCTAGATCTATATACCTATGTATTTTATATGTTTTTTGAGTATGTGTATGTGATATACATATTTTTCTTTTCAAAATAAAAGTTAGAGATAGAAGAGTTAAAAAACGGAAAAACAAAAATATAAAAAAAAAAAAAAAAAAAGAAAAAAAAAAAAAAAAAAAAAAAAAAAAAAGAAAAAAAAAAATGAAAAAGGAAAAAAAAGAGAAATAGAAGAGAAAAAATAAAGTGGAAAGAAAAAAATGAAAAAGAAAAAAAATCAAAATAAAATAATAAAAAATAAGATGAAAAAAAGCTAACAAGAAAAAAAAGATAGAGATATAAGAGAGTGAGAGACAATAATGATGTTTTATTTTGAAATCTTGAAGATCATGGAAATAATTATATTCAAATATGATAAAAAAGAAAACAAAAAATAATAATAAAAGAAACGAAAAAGGAAAAAAAGAAGAGAAATAAAAGAGAGAAAATAAAGTAAAAATAAAAAAATAAAATAAAATAAAACAAAAAAATAAAATGATAAAAAAAATAAGATGAAAAAAAGGGGTAAAAGATATGGCTATATTTGGGGGAGGTGAAATAGTGTAGTGAAAATAGAAAAATGTAAAGTAGTGAAAGTAAACTTGCCTAATTAATGAGTAAAATAATGCTACTCTTGTTATAAACTGTAATTTTACAAACGCGTTGCTATTTATTGTAATTATAGTCTTAAATATGATACTTTCTGTAATTTTTCCTATTTAGATTAGGATAGGTGCAAGTGGGTCAAAAGCCCAATTAGTTTAGGACATGGTCTATTGATTTAGGCCCAATGGCCTAAGTCTTTTATTTTCTCCCCTTTTCCTTTTACATGCTTTGTTATTAATTTGTTTAGATTTAGTTAAAATCCCTACTAAGTCGTCCAAATCTATTTTACACGTCTTTTCTTAAAATCAATTACTTTTCAACAATCAATCTTTCTTTTTGAAGTTAGTCAAAAGGTATTTTCAAACAGTTCGGATAACCGCAAGTTAGTGGATACTCTTGGTGCCTTAACAGCCTTTCAAGAGTATTAATAAGAACCGCTTACTCAGAATCTTCAAACTTAAATGATTTTTTTTGTTTTGAATCATTTAAGTAACTTTCAAAGGTTTTCTTAATTCTTTTTCAAAATAAATTATGTGGTGACTCTAAAAGAGTCAAAATTTTCTCTGCAAAACAACTGTCTTGATCACGACTTAGTCCTCATGAGTCATAGGGTAAGGTCAAGAGTCATGGTGAGAGACTCGTGACCATAACAGTGAAGGTGCCCAAGGTTTCTGCCCAAGCTATGGTTCAAGGGAACGACTCGTGACCTGTCACCACAAGTTGTTACCTGACCTGTAGCGACTGTGAGCTATTTTCATGCACGTTTTTAATTATGGGTAATTTGGTCTTTTCCTTTCTTTACACTCTACCCACGACCTTAAAACATCTAAGGGACCCTATTAACATTAGTTAATCAAATCAAACACTACTCTCATCATCTTAAACTCCCCAAAGTAAGAGAAAACTCGAGTTTTCAAGGAATTCAATCTTTGGTGTTCAGGCATGTCTCTCCTCCCTAATTTTATTTTTATAAAAGGACATATGTTTAATCATTGTTCACGTGAATTAGTTCTGGATTTGTAATTAGGTTGAGGATTTCAGATCGTTTACTATTGGAATTGCTTTCCCCGTGTTTGAATATAATATTCATGCTTTAAATTATGATTTTTGTATTGAATGAGTTCATGGTTATGGGAATTTGAAAAGGGGAACATGGGTTTCCCCAATTTGTTGGATTTTGGCTTGATAATAGTAATATCCTCAACCCACCTTCATGAACTTTAGTTTTAAATATGAAATTTGTATGATTTAACTCACTTTTGGAACTAGTGCATAATATTAATGGATAAACGGATTAAAATGGATATGAAGGGCCTTGATGGCCATGGTTTGGTTTTAAAATGAAACTTGGGAGTCAATTAATTTAATTGGATTGGAATAACATAATTGGACTTAGCTTGCAAGCATAAATGGTATGGCGATACCAAGTGGCAGATGCATTAATAAATGACTCTTGGGCTAACATTTGGGATTATGTGTAAATATTTTAATTTGGACTTAAAGGGGTTTATGTAGCCGTGAAGGTGGAGGTTCCAAAGGGACCAATATTGAAAATCACGTTTGCCGGTATGGGGATCTTTATGACTGTGTGCATAGTTCACACACACACACACACACAGCCCATGGGTGGCCATAGGATGGATAAAGCTACACAACCCAAGTTAATGATTTTAAAATTTTATACTTATAATCCTGTTCCCTTTACCGACATTGTATGTGGTTTTGTTTGATTTTGGACATGGCATTATTTTATTCCTTCCTCGAGTTACATGCTAGTGCTCATTCCACTGTCTGTCCCTGAATACTGCATCATTTCATGATGTAGGGTCCTAAGGTTTTTCTATTGCCTTATGCAGTGTTAGGTAATTTAGTTCATCGGTTGGTCTGCTTTGAAGTGGTGAGCCTTTATCTTCTGCAAGGCCAGTCATTTCTTTAGCTTTATTATATTTCCTTCGTATCCTTTATGAATTCCTTTTGACCATAGTCAAGGACATATCCCGACCTAGTTTGATATTCAATTTTAGAGACTTTTAAGGACAAGTGTGGGATTGTTTATTATTTAACTCCTAGATTTCATTTGAGTTATATTATCTATCTTGTTTATGGTTTGGTTATCTTTTGCTGTTTATCTTGGTTTTGCTCTATTGTTTATTCTAGAGAGGTAATCTCTAGTCCTCGGTGGACTTGATATACCCGTCACAACTAGGCCCTGGTCCGGGTCATGATAATCTAGGTACCAGAGCATGGTTAAGGGTCTTTGAGTGTCCACAAAGCCATGTCAAGTAAAGTATCTTTTATGGGTGTATAGCATACCACACTTATAAAGGAGAGGCTACAAGGCATTTAGGAATATTTTCTTTTCTTGTGTTCTAGTTCGGGCTATGGAGTCTAGTGTCTTGAAAACTCTTTAACTTTTGATTTGCTCATGTTTTAGATCATTCCTCCTTGAACAATTGATGTCTGTAGAAACTCTGTTGGACCCTCTGTCCTACCTGAGGATAATATGGAGTGGACTCACCCTATTTATAAAGTGCAGACTCGGTCTAAGGTCTCTACTCCTGATTGCACTACCACGCGTGGAGTTACACCTATCCCAATTAGTCTTTCTCGGGATTCTCGGGCTGGTGATGCTTATAATTAGCTGCCTCAGGGGACATCTCTAAGATAGTGTTCCGCAGGTCTATTCATTTGCTTACTCAGTTGGTGACATTTCAGTCTTATCAATCGAATCGTGTTGGTTCTGTTGGTTCTTCTTCTAAGGTCACTTGGGGTTTACCAGTTTATAAGGTTGAATCCACCAACCTTTACAATCTTTAAGGTTGAAGAAAATCCTCAGGGGTTTATTAATAAGATGGAGAAAATCTTTTGGGTGATGTATGCTACTGATGTAGAGGGTGTGGATTTTGCTTTTTTTCAGTTAAAGGATGTGGTTTATCAATGGTATGAGAAATGAAAAGCTATAAGGGGTGTGATACTGAGCGAGCATTGTGGGATAAGTTTTCAGGTACCTTTCTCGATTATTCTTTCCTCAGGAGCTGAGGAAAGCTAAGATAGAGGAATTTATGAATCTGAAGCAAGGTAAGATGAATGTGAAAGAATATGCATTGAACTTTTAGCAGTTGTCTCGTTATGCTCTAGATTTTGTGTCTACTATGAGATCCAAGATGAGGAAGTTTGCTTCTGGTTGGTCCCATGACTTGGTATTGAAGTGTAAGGGTGAAATGTTGAACAATGATATGGACATATCCAGACTTATGGTTTATATTCATCAGGTAGAGAATGAAAAGAAGAGACAAGAATAAATAGGAGAAAGGCAAAATAAGAAGTTCAGATATTCAGAGTAGGGTGCAAATCAGCAGAATAGTGAGAGGGACGACATGCAATGGACCAAAAAGAAGACATGGGAAAATTCTAATTCATATTCTTTAGCTAGTGCCCCTTATCCTAAGACAATTAGTGATTGTTGTTTTTAGGCTAGCAGGGTCCTAAGGCACAAGGTGCCTAGTCTTAGGCTGGTGGAGCTCAGTCGACCCCCACCTTATCCTCCTTGTAGATTTTTCAATCAGCTTCACTGTGGTTATTATGATGAGGGAAGGAACTTGTGTTTATGTTATGGTTATCCTGGACATATTTAGATGAACTGTCCCACAGCTAGGGTAGACATTGGGGCTAATAAGGTTTTGGTTGCTACTTCTTCAGCTTTTACACCAAAGGGCGCCACTTTAGGTATTGACACTGGCAAGAATCATCTCTATTCACTTGCAACTCACTGGGAATTTGATCCATCACCTGATGTTGTTACTGGTATGTTATAACTCTTTTTCCGTGATGTTATTGTTTGCTTGATTCGGGTTCTACCCTATCCTATGTAACCCCTTAAGTGGTTGTGCATTTTGGATTTGGTCCTGAAAGTATTTTCGATCCCTTTTCTGTGTCTACTCCGATGGGTGATTCCATTATTGCTAGAAAAATCTATAGGGGGTTGTGTGGTGTCCGTATTTCATCGGGAGACATTGGTGGATTTAATAGAGCTGGATATGGTAGATTTTGTCATGATCTTGGGGATGGACTGACTTCTTTCATGCTATGCTTCTCTGGATTATAGGACCCAAATGTCAATTTTCAATTTCCTAATGAGCCGATATTAGAATGGGAGAAAATTTCCTTAGTGCCCAAAGTGAGGTTTATTTTCTATCTTAGAGCTCATAAATTTATTTCAAAAGGGTATCTATATCATCTAGTTCGAGTTAAAAATTCTGAATCTAAAAGTCCTTCTTTGCAATCTATCCCTATGGTTAGGGAATTTCCTAAAGTGTTTCTTGATGATCTTCCCAGAATTCGTCCCGATAGGGGAATAAATTTTGGGATTGATCTTCTGCCTTGTCCAGTTTTAGGTGATTCAGTTCGTCGGTTGGTCTGCTTTGAAGTGGTGAGCTTCCATCTTTCAAAAATCCTATCATATCTTTGGTTTCATTATGTTTCCTTTGTATCTTTTTTTAGATTTCTTTTGGCTATAGTCGGGGGCATGTACCGACCTAGTTTGATATTCGGTCTTAGAGGGTTTTGTGTACAAGTGTGGGATTAGTTATTGTTTTGACTCCTAGATTTCATTTGAGTTATCTTATCGATCTTGTGTATGGTTTGGTTGTCTTTCGCTGTTTACATTGGCTGTGTTGGTTAGGCTAAGAGAGTGATCTACGATTCTCAGTGGGCTTGAGATACCCATCACGACTAGTCCCTAGTTCGGATTGTGACACGAACAATGTTGGCTACCAACATTTTTCAATGATATTCACTAAAATGAACATGTTACAATAAATTATAGCCAAAAAACTAGTTAAAATGTAAGATTCAAGGATATATGGTCAAGATATAACATTAAATCTGACATGACAATTGTCATGATCCAAAAATAAGGGTCATGATGGCACTTGTCATGGTATACCTTGACAAGTAAGCCTATCACCCAAACTGATACAAAAAGAAAAAAAAGAAAGAAATACCCAAGGTAAGGCTTCTAGAACGATGCTAAACTATACAAGTAATCATAACACTGCGGAAAGAACTTATCCAAAATGCCAGTGATGCCCAAAACCAGGTGTCAATAGTGTAAGAACTACTAATACAATCCAAGAGTCAAATATATCAAAAAAATAACCACAAAGGAATAGTATCTATCTCCGAATACTAATAGGGACATAACTAATACAGAAAGATAAAGGTGAACTCCAAACGTATAAATGTCTAACCGCTACCTTGAGTAATTTGAAAGCGCTCAAAAATTAACTAGTCTGAGGCGCACCCAAATCTGAAGCTGCACCAAAAGGATGAAGTAGAGGTAACACGGTTCACTTGTACTCAATAGGTATCATAGGCTGACCGAGCAAAGTAGAAAATAAAACATACAAAATACACACTAAGGGCACGTCACCTGCAATCAAAAAATGTCCCACAATGGTAGCCCACACCGCTTGCACTAAGAGTTCTAATATATCACATATATTACAATAACACACCAAGATGGAATACAAGTATGCATTATGTGACATATAAGTAGAACAAGGGAGAACATGTGGATACAAGATCATCAAATACAAGTATAGAAAGGTAAGACAATTACATAGATGACAAGTCAATATGACAATACAACACAATAAAGTAAGTGCAATATATATCATGATGATGATGATGCAAGAGGTTATCACACAACCTCCGGGATGGTCGCACAATCCCCGTATACACCTATAGAGCTAAAGCTTACCGCGTAGGACCATGGAGGTTCGTCAACCCATATACAATACACATATCTCATGTATCCTTTCTGACATATCCTTCAAAAAAGGTTTTATAAGGTGTTACAATATCTTCTCCCCGGCACTTCCCTCGAGAAGGATTTTATAAAAAGTGTTGCTAGTATTTTTTAGATGTTTCCACGATGGTACCAATGTTTTATGAATGAGTATGATTTGAGGATGTAATGCTTACAACCAATCACAATGAGTATTTACACAACCAATCACAATGATATATTTCCACAACCAACCACAATTATACATTTCCACAACCACGTGAGCCAATATTCACTCATTATTTTCATTTCATCCATGAATTTCCACATGCCTCATATAACAAGAAGTATGAATACATCATAATACACAAATCATAACACATTAGGTATTTCAACAACATAATATAATTATTCACATATATTCAAGTCTATCAACATCATATAGGACCCCACACGGTCACGCATATTATATAATATCTCAATTTTAATAATTACATTATATACAGGCACCCCACACGGGCACAACACATAGATAGCCATTTTTTATGATTAGTTTCCACCCTTAACATGCATTTTGTACCATCATTTATTACCAACCCAGTCTGAAAGAGTAAAGTCATAACCTACCTAAAAAGCCGAGATACTGCAACCAAGACCTTACTCCCAAAGCCTTACTCCTCAAGAACGGTCCCGAACTCCACTAAAATATCAAATATGGAATCTACGCGTCAAAATAAAACCCACTATACCCATATTGACTATTTTTTATTTGGGGTTAAAACAAACCCCCGAAAACCAATTTTCAAGAAAAAGGGAAAAATCGTAAATTTATTTTAAAAATATGTTCACCATATTTTAGGAATCTACAGCTGAAAATCCAAGTTAAATCGAGTAAAAAATGAGGTTCAAATCGAAGAATAACCATTTTTAAGCTTTATCGGGTAAAGTCTTTGAAATTCGGGTTAAAATCAAGAATCAGAGTTGTTTTGGAGGTTAAATTGATGAAAACTAGTAATTATAAAATTAAAATAATATTCAAGTGAAAAAGAGTGAAATTGGAGTTTAAAATCAAGCCTTAATATTTTTGTATTTTGAGAAATTAATTAAGAAATTACTACGAAAAGGGATGAATTCTTACCTTAAATCCGCAACAGAATCAAGAAATAGATGTTAATCTAGCTTCCCAAGTACCCACAAGCTTCACTTTTAAACTCACATATTATTTTAGGGTTTAACTCTCAAGTGACAAGATGAAAAATGACCCAAAATGGGTCAAAAAGGGGAGAAAAAGTTGCTATAAATAGTGCAGATTTTCTGTACCAACTATAGCAAAAAAAATATTTTTTAAAGTCCAATTCAAACTTCGACAGGGTGTCCGGGATTCATTCAGAGTATGATATATGCAAATAAACTATGCAACCAAATAAAATTCAATGTTCCAGATGTGTTGGCGAAGTCAATTTTTTTCTATAAAAAATATCATTTTCACAAAGTTGACCCCCCACACCTGAAATCATAATTTTTCAGATTGGGCACCGAAATGAGATTTAAAAGCTGTAAAATTATACCAAAAATGTTACCGCCCTAAAATCAATGTTTAAGATCTGCTGGCGAAGTCGGATTTCCATCTGAGGTCATTTCGAACAAATATGGGTCCTACACCCATATTTCTAATTTTTCAACTTTTCGACCAATAGGTCAAAATAAACTCTAGTTCATCAAGACCCGAACCAAAGGACTACTTAGCCTAAAGTAGATATTTCGGAATTGCTGGCACAGTCCATTCAGCCATTCGTCACACGGATCAAAAGATATCTACATATGTCTAAAATAAGGCTCTCAAAGCCATAACAAATAACAATATTGCATAAATAGTACCACAATGCATCGGGAACCATACCAATCACCCTACACCCCAGAAATACCATAATGTAACTGGGGGGGGGGGGGGTAAAACAGTTAAATCATGCAAAAACACATAATTCACATATTTCATCAAAAATTCGGTCGTTACATCATCCACCACTAAAAACTATCATCCTCAAATTAAGGCAAAGAAATAGCTAAATCAACAAAGATCTGGGATAAGAACTATGCATATCTTAACCTCCCAAATATCCTCATCTATAGGTCTACCTACCACTGGACCTTAACCACATGGATCACTCTAGAGTGTAAACGCCTAACATCCCTAGCCAATATGGAGATCGACTCCTCAACAAAAGACAATTGCTTATCTAAGTGAACTGAATTCGAACTAATAACGTGTGAAACACCAAAAAGTGTGGCCTTGCAAAATTTTTGGGTGATTGGTGATGATCATGATATGTGTTGTGTTGTGTCCCTGTGGTGTGCTTGTTTCTAACTTGTGTAAGGGTTGGTCGATGTATGTTGGTGTGTTAAATTTTGTTTATGCTTGCATCACCCCTTATTCAAGGATGCATAGTCCAAGGGGGAGGGGGAATTGAAGCACCTAGACTTGAACCCTTTAAAGAACAACAACTTTTGATGTCACTAGAGTGGGTACAGTTGGGTACATTGAGTCGTACCCTAGGTTACGAATCGTACCCCTCTCCCCCTCCCCTTTCATAACCTAGATAAAATATTAGGGTAGTATACTTCCTTTTATATGACAAGACCATCCATTGGTCATAACCAATGCATACAAGTCGTATACTACTCAACTGTATAGAGTAAAGCCCCAAACCGTGTAAACTGTTTTGGTTATTAGTGGAGCTCACAATTGGGGCATGAGTCGTACCATTGGTTATAACTTAAGGGTGCCCTTTCATACCCATAAAAGTATGGTTGACCTAGGAGAATCCTAGGGTACTAGTTAGGGTACCACTTGTACCCTAGGTAACAATTTCTATGTGAACCATAAGAGGGAGTCGTACCCAAATTCAGCTTTTAACCAAGGACCTTTTGGTTATTTCCCATGCTTAAAAACCTAAACCCTCTAACTATATAAGGCATTGTAGTCTAATAAGTCTTTATTTACAAGACTTAAACACTCTTAAATACTCTAAAGGCTCTTGAAGCAAGATTGGAGGCTAGGATTTGATGGTGTTCATCTTGTGGCAAGAAGAAAGAGTCAAGATTGTTTGTGTGTCATCTTGTTTAAGGCATGTATCTCTTTCACTTTCTAAATAACTCTAAACCCATGTATTTAACACTTGAATTAGTAAGTGTACATTGTGGTTTTGAATTAAATGAAAAGGGTTTTGTTACCTAGCAATGAATAATAATGATTCATGCTTGTACTTGTGTTGATTTATGTATTTAGTGGTAGATTATATATATGGGTGCTTGTTGTATGTTATTTAACATGAGGGTCTTGATTAACCCTAGTCTTAATGATTTCTACCATGAAATGACCTTGTCAAAGATATGAAAACAAGGTGTTTGTTAAAATATCTAAGTGAAATAACCAGTTGTATGATTAACAATGTGCAGAGCTAGGGAAATGACCTCAATGAGTATGAATGATATTTTGAAAGTATTATGAGTCATATATTGTAAAATCTATAAGCTTGTTGGTTGATGGCTAATGAGAGGGTGAAACCCTAGACATAAAAATGAACTTGAATTATGTATGGAACCAAGTGTGGTGAAAATATGATAGAATGTTGTTAATGACATGTGAATGGCTTGTGCGGGTCTTAATGACCACAAATTAAATTGTATGATGATTTGAATGAAGGTATTGTCCTATTGAGATGGTTTATCAATGAAGGCTACAATGTTTCACACCTCAAATACTACTGGGGCGGGCAGGCACCCGTAGCCGTAAAGGCTTAAGAGAACCAATCCATAACCTTGTACTTATCATGCATGTAACTATGACAACCAAGGGTTCATACAAACATGACATTATGCATCATTGAGAATAACTAGGTAGGCAAGCACACAATTATATATTCAACAATTGGCCGTTGGGGTCACCACATCTAAAAGACAAGACAGTACCATGTTTAACTTTACATTAGTCTACAAAGCCTCTAAAAGATACATAGACTTAGTTAGGGTCGGGACAAACCCTCGCCCTACTCTTGACTACTACATAATACCAAAATATATGGAAAACACTCGAAAAGCCCCGAATCAACTTGGAGCTCACCAATGGTCACTGAATAGCCTGTGCTCCTACTAGCGAGGTATATTAGCTGAAGTACCTATGCCTGAAGCATGAAATGTAGGTCCTCCGTGAGGGATGTCAGTACAAAAATATGTACTGAATATGTAAGGATGAAGGTAATATCACATGATAAAAGAGCTCAATAGAATTCAGATACAAGTGTATAAGTAATACTAGTATAACACCTTTATATATACTTGTGGGACTACGTACATTACATTATTTTCTTCATTTTTACCTTTCTTACTTCATAATCTTTGTAAGCCATATAATGAAAATGACCAGCTGATCATTTATAAATAGATAAATCGGGATCGGCCTATGCTAGGCTTACGCTCCTGAGCTACGACTCACATATGATCATTGGGATCGGCCCATGCTAGGCTTATGCCCCTAAGCTACCACTCGTTTTGCAGATTGCGTTACTTAGTTTATTTAGCCTTCTAGATTGTTACTTTGGTGGCCATAATATTATGGTACCTTGAAACAATAATATAATAATAAGATACATGTAAATGGGCACTTAATTCAACAACAATGAGGCGGGGAGATTCTGGCACACAAATGAAGTATTTAGGAGCTGAAAATAACACATAGGTCTTATTTGAGTAAACGGGGAACTCCTGAAGTTTTCTAGTGAAAATAGACATGCAGTCTTCATAATAAGCATGTATTGATGTGTTTTAACACGTTAGAGAGTGGGAACAAGTTCATTGGATAGATGGGATATAATACGTTCCTATTTTGTATCACTTGTATATAGGATAACCTTGGAAGCTTACTTGATGGAACAAATGTCCGATTTCATGACATAGAGTACAAAATAGAGTATGCCTTACATACCTGGTTATATAACTTCGAAACTAACCAAACTTGAATTCCCGCCTTTTAGATTACTTATCTACAATATAATATATGGTAAACTAATATTAGCAACCAACCGACATGTTTGGGCTATTTAACTTCACAAAAATAGTTACCGGGCAGCAAGCCCTTAATCTATCAATCAAGGGTGTTATTTTAACCCTTTTCTCCTCCAATTACACCCACATAGCTTACATGTTCTTATAAGATTCACCGAAATCACCTTGGCTTCATTACACTCTCCAAATAATATGCAAAATAGATTGGGCAGTAACCAAAAGCAATAATTAGTTCGGTGATGTACCACAACACTTTTCCTCTATATTTCAATTTGAACTAGTCACACCTTTCTCCAATATCAACTTGGCATCCTATAACATATACATATAAAATTGTTCATAAAACAGCCCCAGATCCCTTTTATTGTAGCAATCATTATTGAACTCATCATCTCTTGAGTTCTCAATAACAACACATCCATAACCCTTTCTCAAATTCATATATAAGGAGAATAAAATAGAGTAGTCACCTTACCTCAATTCTGCAACATATTATTTTAATTTGAACTCCTCAAGAACTTCAACTTTCACTTTTCTTCACACTTTAAACCAGAGAAAAAAAGAAATCTCTTAATAACAAAGAAAAAAGTAAGCAAGTAGCTTGTTCTGTATTCTTCCATGACTTAATAATTAAGCACTTATAACATGTTTTCCTAATCTTCCATGAGATAATGTAACTCCCCAAATCTGGTACCCAGAATGCTACATGGTGCTCATGACCTCGAAGGACCACAAGCTAACCTATGACTGATATCTGTACCTGTATACTACATAATATGACATAATAATACGGAAACATGCACTGAAATGCCATAAGGTTCAATACTGAACATAATATGAATGATATAACATCTGTGTGGGGGTAATAGAATACCTAAAACAAAAATAAACATACTGAAGTCTGAAACATGATAGTCTAAGAAGCCTCTAACTGACTGAACTGTCTGAGTAAGGACTGATGGGACACATCCCCAACTAAATCCAACTAATAAACTAATTAATGAGATAATAGGGAATAATCATGTCCTCGGATGATGAGGACTCACTTCTAACTCTGACTACTGAAATTGGAATCTATTGCTGATCTGGAGCTTGTATCTCTGAACCTATGGTATAAGACACCATAGCGCAAATGTGTCAGTACTTTGAATGTACTGGTATGCATATGAGGTAGGCTAAATGCATGGGGTTCATATGCATGAACAATAATAATAACTGACTATCATGAGCGTGAGAATATATACATGAGACATAACAACTGACAATAATACTGTGATAACATGATTACTGAATTTGAATATAACTGATAACATAAGTGACTGTATCTGATAGTCCTAAATCTAATAGAACTATCTGAGTTCCGTACTGTGTCTGAGTTGACTGTATCTGACAGTCCTGAATTCTGAAGAACTATCTGAGTTCTTTTACTGAGACTGTGGGAGGTAGTCATCTAACCGACATACCCCATATGTGCTATAATAGCTAAACTGGGATCCAATCTATGCCCTGATTAGAAGGGTGTTAATACCGCGCCACTGGTAAGGACAACATGTGAGTAACCCTCATATAATAGCTAACTCTAGTGAGAATGGTGGGAACCCTCCTATAATAGGTTAAGCCACCTCATCTACCATCATATAGTAGGCTATGATGTCTCAACCTATGTTGGATACATAGTTCTGGAACACAACAATTTCTTCTAAGAATTATACCCTCATATAACTGGTGGGTTCCCATCCTTGGGTTCACTCAGTTCTAATTTCTACTCCCATCTGAATAGACACTGAACATAATTTACTAAACTAAACATAGACCGAGTTACTGAATTCCATTAATTGATGAAATATTACTGATATCTGACAACTGACTGAGTTCATGAGATCATGGAGATTTCTTAAGTCATAAGACTGTCTGAAGTCTAAGGATTCATAGCCTAACTGAGAGTATCATGAAAACATGATATGGCTCTAGGCACACAACTAATATTTCGGGTACAAGTACCCCCAGGACTCGATGAAAGGAAAACTGACCAAGCATAACTTACTTGAATATATAACTAACATCATAATCCATAATACATTTGTAGGAGCATTTCATCAAAACATGTGATAGGCATAACTTGTACATACATGAAGATTTCATGATATCATACTAGTTGGGCATTATTCTTTCATTTAGGCATTTAATCAAATACATGGTAGGCATAGCACGTGTAGACAACATTATACAATAATTTAATCATCCTGATTCATCTCTAATTTCATCATCTAGGGTTATTCATAGGTTCACATGAATATACATCTGTACAAATCAATTACACATAAAATTGATCACCCAACATGGATTTGCATTCAATTGATCCTTCTCAACATAAACAAAACAAACCCAACATGAAATTCATAAAGAAATCCATAAAATTAAACTTAGAAAAGAGATTCTTGGGCTTTATGGGCGAAAATATTCCATGAATGAACACTATGCATACCTTAGTTTGTGATTTCATGAAGATTGACGGAGGAAATTCTTAATTCTGAATCATCTATGAAAAGCCCTAGGTTGTTCTTGAGAGGTTTTTAAGAGGTGTATTTGGGTGAAAAGTGGCTGAATCACGTGTTAAAGGGCTTAAATAGGGGTGGGAAATTAACCCTTTTAACCCTGGACACGTCTTGTTATTTCAGTAAAAATTTCCCGAATTGAACCCCTGGCGCGACGCGGCACTATCACGCCGTGTCACTGGAATTTGACAATTGAGAAACTGAGGGATGGCGCAACGCGGAGCCATCGTATTGCCCCTTCTTTTGCGACTTGGAACTTTGGCACGACGCGGAGAAAATCACGCTAAGACACTGGAAAAGGACAATTCTGAATTTGGGCCCTGACGCGTCGCGCCATATCGGGGACCCATACTGGAATTTTCTAAATGCCATTTCCTCTTGTGGTGCGGCACGCCACTAACTAATATGGCACTGTTTTACGATGTGAACTTGAAATAGTCGTAACTTCTGATCCGGTTATCGGATTTGGCCGAATCGTATATCGATGGAAAGCTTATTGAATTTACCATATGTCAAAAAGTGAAAATCTTGAAAATTCCTCATGGAATAACCATCATTCAATTTAAAACCTAATACTAGACATTCTTGAGATGAAATTATCTAGGAAAAAATATGAGGTATTTCAGATCATTAAGCTAAACCATAAGTGTTTTCACTTACCTTGGGCTGCAAAGGTTGGGGTTTCTCCATGAATCCTAGAAGGAAATATAGGGCTGCTCCTAGTTTCTTTAAAGAAAGTAGAGAGATTTTGTGAAGTATAACCTTTTTGTGACTTAAGAATGAGGTAAAATGACCAGCAACTTAGCCTTATATAGGCCCTATTTTTGGCCATCCACTTAGCTGCATTTTGGACCCCAAATTTGATCAAATTGGTCCAAGTAGGTGATGCACCTACTTAAGGAGTTCAAGCTACTAAAAATGTAAAAGTAGGTGATACACCTACTTGCTTAATTTCTTAGTTGGGCTCAATTATATTTGGGCCTTGGCAGATTTGCGAGTTGGGCCATTTATCCATTTTCTTCCTCTTTTATTCAATTTTGTCCCAAATGAGTACATTAGTATAGGCCCAAATCTAGTCCATATCCATGGGTCCATTAGTTTGGTCCGAATAACTTAAGTAGGTGACTCACCTACTAGCTTAATTAAGTCAAGCAAGAACCTCAATATTCTATTCCATTTCCAGATCCTAATCCCTTCAATCTAACTTAAAACTTGTACACACTTGGTTACTTTAAACTTTAGATTCAAATACCAGCTTACCATTCTAAGTTAAATAGTTGTATCGATGCTAAATTGATCACGTCACATTAAAACGTATGGGCGGTATCTAGAACTCTATCTATACTATCAATACTTACGTAATAAATCTCTTTCATTGCCTATAACATAAGGCTATACCAAGTTCCATATAAATAGAACAAGTGCATGCAAAATACGGGGTGTTACATCCTCTCCTCCCTTACGAAAATTCGTCCTCAAATGTTAGCATAACTGTCCAACCAAAACAAGTTCTAGCCTAAGTTTACTATCCCTATTATCATATAGTACCGATATATTATACTTACTTGTTATTGCTCCAATCCAACATCTTGGACTTTCTCTTCGTATTTTAATAAATAGGGGTACTTAGATTTCATCGCTTCTTCAGCTTCCCATGTTATCTCTTCAACTTGTTAGTTTCTCCAAAGCACTTTTACAGAAGCTGTTTCTTTATTCCATAACTTATTAACTTGTTTATCTAGGATAGCAATAGGTATTTCTTTATAGGTGAGATGGATCTCCCATGCACTTTTGAAGCATTGAAATATGAAATACTGGATGAATTGTTGAGAGCTCTTGGGGTAGCTCTTATTCATAAGCAACTTGGACAAACCTTCGAGTAATCTTATATGGGCTTATATAACGTGGACTTAGTTTTCCTTTCTTACCGAATCTCATAACCCCTTTCATTGGTGACACCTTCTAGAACACCCAAACACCCATAATAAACTCTAGCCTCCTTTTTCTATCATCTGCATATGACTTATGTTGACTTTGGGCTATCTCTAGCTGCTGTTGGATCACTTTAACCTTTTTCATAGCTTGATAAAAAAGATCTGGCTTGAGCAAGGCAGTTTCACCCGCTTCAAACCATCCAATTGGTGATCTACTATTTCTTCCATACAAAACTTCATATGGCACCACTTTGATACTTGAATGATAGCTATTGTTGTAGGAGAACTCGATGAGAGGTAAATGATCACCCCAACTACTCTTAAAGTCCAATATACAAGCTTGTAGCATATCTTTAAGTGTTTGAATGGTATATTTTGATTATCCATCTGTTTGAGAGTGAAAAGTTGTGCTTAAAGTAACTTGTGTTCCCAAATTTCTCTGAAAAGACTTCCAAAAGTTTATAGTAAATTGAGCTTCCCTATCTGATATAATAGAGGTTGAAACTCCGTGTAGTTGAACTATCTCTTTGATATATAATTTGGCATACTCTTCAACTGTACAAGTGTTCCTAACTAGTAAGAAGTGTGCTGATTTGGTAGGCCTATCAACTATCACCCATATGGAATCAAACTTTCGAGATGTACGAGCCAAAATAGTGACGAAATTCATGTTAATCATGTCTCACTTCTAGATTGGAAGATCTATACATTGGATATAACCCCCGAGCTTTTGGTGCTCTACTTTAACTCTTTGACAATTTGGACATTCAACTACAAATTCTGCAATGTTCTTCTTCATGTCACTTCACCAATACATTCCTTTCAAATCATGGTACATTTTAGTTGACCCCGAATATATGGAATACCTTGAATGATGTGCCTCTGTCATAGTCCTCCTTCTTAGCCCATCTACATTAGGTACACACAATTTATTTTAGCACCGAAGTACTCCCTCTTGCGTAAGCTCAAATGCCTTTGTCATACCACATTGTACATTCTCCTTAAGCTATAATAGAATGGGATCTGCATATTTTTTCTCTTTCACTTCAGCTACTAATGAAGATTCTGCTGCATTATGCACAATAAACCCCTCATATGGAGTTTCAAGAAGGCAAACCCCCAAATTATCTAATTAGTGTAGATCCCTAGTCTTCCCCTATGATTTCGTAGGCTGCCCATAAGTTCCCACCATATCCTTATGACTTAATGCATCAACTACCACATTTGCTTTTCCCGGATGCAAGATATCAAAACCATAGTCTTTTAATAGCTCAAGCCATCTTCGCTGCCTCAAATTTAGGTCCTTATGATTAAAGATATATTGAAAACTCTTGTGGTCAGTACATATGTCAACATGAATCCCATACAACTAGTGACGCCATATCTTTAAGGCAAATATAACCACTGCTAGCTCCAAATCATGTGTTGGATAATTTTTCTCACGTGGCCACAATTGTCTTGAGCCATATGCTATGACTTTACCATGATGCATCAATACATACCCTAAATCAATTCTTGAAGTATCACAATACACTGCATACCCCTCTGTTCCTTCTAGAAGCACCAATACAGATGTAGAATCAACTTATTCTTCAGATCTTAGAAACTTCTTTCATATACATCATTCTATTGAAACTTGGATGCTTTGTGTGTTACCTTTGTTAAAGGTGCAGAAATTGAAGAAAATCCTTCAGTAAACATTCGATAATAACCTACTAGCCCAAGAAAACTACGAGTCTCTGTAGGTGTCGTAGGTCTTGTCCAGTTCTTCACATCTTTTATCTT
Source organism: Capsicum annuum (assembly GCF_002878395.1). Classification (NCBI taxonomy): domain Eukaryota; kingdom Viridiplantae; phylum Streptophyta; class Magnoliopsida; order Solanales; family Solanaceae; genus Capsicum; species Capsicum annuum. The sequence goes on from NC_061121.1 coordinate 109,763,322, forward strand.
TTGAGTATCAACCTTTATTCCTTCTTCACATACAATATGACCCTGGAATGCCACAGATTTTAACCAAAATTTACATTTAGAGAACTTTACATATAGCTTACGATCATGAAGAATCTGTAACACCTATCGTAAGTGACTGACATGGTCCTCCTTTGATCTTAAATAAAATAGAATATCATCTAAAAAAACTATCAAGAACATATATAATACTGGCTTGAACACCCTATTTATCACATTCATAAAAGCTGCGGGTGTATTAGTTATACCAAAGGACATGACTAGAAACTCGTAATGACCGTACCATGTTTAAAAAGTTGTCTTGGGTATGTCCTTCTCTTTGAACCTCATTTAGTGGTAACCAGACCGCAAATCAATCTTTGAAAAACACTTGGCGCCTTGCAACTGATCAAATAAGTCATCAATTCTCAGAACGGGATATTTGTTCTTAATAGTCACCTTATTCAGTTACCGATAGTCAATACACATTCTCAATGAGCCATATTTCTTATGCATAAATAACACTGGTGCGCCCCAAGAGGACATACTAGGTTTTATGAATCCTTTTTCTAGAAAGTCATTTAATTTCTCTTTCAACTCCCACAATTCTGTCGGGGCCATTCTATACAGAGGAATTAAGATTGGTTGAGTACCTGGAATCACATCAATACCAAACTCCACTTCTTTTTCTGGAGGCAAACTTGGAAGATCTTCAGGAAATACACCGGGAAATTCATTTACCACTGGAATAGTTTGAAGAGTTGGTGGCTCCGTATCTGTATTTTTCACTCTAACTAGTTGATATATGTTACCCTTGGAAATCATCCTTTTTGCCTTAAAATAAGAAATAAATTTTCCTCTTGGTGCACCAATGTTACCTCTCAATTCAAGGACTGCCTCCCATGGAAAATGGAAATAAACCCTCTTAGTTCGGTAAACTACTACGGCATAACAAGAAGCTAACCAATCCATACCCATTATAACATCAAAATCTACCATTTCTAACTCAACAAGGTCATCCATTGTATCACGACCACAAATAGTTATTATACAATTTTGATACACTCTCCTAGCTATAATAGATTCACCAACTGGCGTAGACACTTCAAATGGCTTAACTAGCAATTCTGGTGTTCTTTTGAACTTTCCAGCAACCAATGAAGTGACATATGATAATGTAGAACCCGAATCAATTAATTCATATATATTATGTGAAAATATGGAAAATGTACCTGTAACCACACCCGGAGAAGCCTCTAAATTTTGTCGATCCACTAGAGCATACGTACGATTCTGAACTCCACTGCGCTAGCTGCTCTTTTTGTAACTCTACCATTACCTATAGGTTATACACCCCTTCTTGAAAAATACACTGATGATGATGATGCAACGACTGATCCAGTATGTCGTGCCATACGACCCATGCCCCTTTGTGGGCATTCTCTCATCATATGCCCCAATGTACCACACCAAAAGCAAGTATTTATCCTAAAATGACATGCACCTAAATGAATGTTTCCACATTGTTTACATAGCTGCTGAGGGGGTCTTAATTGGCTCATACTTCTTTGCTCTTGATACCCCATTGTTCGTGAACTATGACTCTCATATCTTTACCCAAAATCTTTAAACGCTTAAAACTGTGATGAAGCAACAACTGCAGAATAAGAAGATAATGGCATAGGTGGTCTATTAGAAAACTGATGCCTAAACTCTCCTTGGGATGCCATAAACTGCCCCATAGATCTGGCCCTCTTGGAATACCCTCTTTCCAATTCTTGTGTTGTTCTTCTTTGCCTCCGATCCTCCATTTTTGTGCAAAAACTTATATCCTTGCTATGTATGTCTTTTTTCAAAGTAGGAATAGTATAATATCTAACCAGATATGGATCCAATCTATCCACCAATCGATGAAACTCTATCATCCATAGTAGCTACTACATTAGGAGCATTCCTAGCCAAAGAGTTAAACCAGAGGCTATACTCTCTTACACTCATATTCCCTTGGCAAAGATTCGGGAACTGTTCTGTACGGGCTTCTCAAATCTCAAATAGAAGGTAATGATCAAGAAATTCCTCTTTGAACTCTTTCCAAGTAGCTGAAGGTCAGGGGCGGAACCTTCTGTTCGGGGGTTCAGCTGAACCCCCTTTGATGAAAAAATATACTATTTATGCATGATTAAAATTATGTTTTATGTGGTTATAGTAGATGTTGAACCCCCTTCAACTAAGTTTTCTTTGAATATGGAACTCCCTTAGTTGCAATTCTAAGTTTTCTTTGAATATAAAACCCCCTTCGTTGAAATCCTTGCTCCGCCTCTGCTGAAGGTTCATCGATACCCCTAGATCGTTTCTAGTCTTTATTCCAAATATAGCCTCCCCTTTAAATCTATATATTGCTAGCTCAACTGTCTCTTTACCCGATACATTTATGACATCTAGAGCCCTTTAGATTTGATCAATAAAGTCATGTGGGTCTTCATTAGTATCTGATCGAGCAAATATGGGAGGATGTAGTTTAAGGAAATACTGTGTCCGTAGGCCAACTGCTCTATATGCACCACTAGAACCTGTGGTTGGAATAGTTTATCCTTGAACTTGTCCTACAACTATACGAGCCAACAATTACACCGCATTCCTTAGATCTTGATCAGTAGCATTAATAGGTGATTTTGAGGATACGGTTCTTCTCCTCCTTAGCCTTTTAGGAGATGGAGTAGTAGAAAAAGTTTATGACGCAAACTCGGCTTGAGCCTCACTTTAATTAGCTTGTCTAGGTGGTGACTTGCTAGTTCCTTCTTCGGCATCCACGTCTATTCGCTTTCCTGTATTCTTACACCTTCTTATAATCGGCACCTTTACTATAATGAGAAAAAATAGATTTAGTGGTTAAATATGACTTCACCTACGACTTTTGGGCTCTATTGCACGATCTAAGATGAGAAAAAAAGAAACAACCCCTAAATTCCCATAGCCTTTTGTTTGTAGATGTTGTACACAACACACCCATAAGGAAGACTCTACATAGACATGGCTCTGTAGACTCCTTAGGATGACCTACTCTGAAACCACTTTTGTCATGCCTTAAATTCGATTGGGGCTGACAGGCACCCGTAGCCGTAAAGGCCTGAGAGAACCAATCCATAACCTTGTACTTCTCATGTATTTAACTATGACAAACAAAGGTTCTGGCAAACATGACATTATGCATCATTGAGAATAACTACATAGGCAAGTACAAAATTATATATACAATACTTGGCCGTTGGGGCCATCACATGTAAAAGACAAGATACTTCCATGTTTAACTTTACATTAGTCTACAAAGCCTCTAAAAGATACATAGACTTGGTTAGGGTTGGGACAAACCCCCACCCTACTCTTGACTACTGCATAATACCAAAATATATGGAACACACTTGAAAAGCCTCGAATTAACCTGGAGCTTACCAATGGACACTGAATAGCCTGTGCTCCTACTAGCGAAGTGTATTAGCTGAAGCACCTGTGTCTGCATCATAAAATACAGGTCCCCCATGAGGGACGGCAGTATGAAAATATGTACTGAATATGTAAGGCTGAAGCTAACAACACATGATACAAAAGCTCAAAAGAATTCAGATACAAGTGTATAAGTAATAGTAGTAGACCACCTTTATATATACTTGTGGGACTGCGTACATTACATTCTTTTCTTTATTTTTACCTTTCTTACTTCATAATCTTTGTAATCCATATAATGCAAATGTCTGGCTGATCAGTGGTAAATAGATAAATTGGGATTGGCCCATGCTAGGCTTATGCCCCTGAGCTGCCACCCACATATGATCATTGGGATTAACCATGTTAGGATTTTTCCCCTTAGCTACCACCCATATATAAAGGTATCGATATCGGCCCATGCTAGGCTTATGCCTCTGAGCTGCCACTCGTTTTACAGATTGCGTTACTTAGTTTATTTAGCCTTTGAGATTATTACTTTGGTGGTCATAATATTATGGTACCTTTAAACAATAATCTACTAATAAGAGACATGTAAATGGGAACTAAATACAACAAAAATAAGGTGGGGAGCTGCTAGTACACAAATGAAGTATTTAGGAGCTGAAAATAACACATGGGTCTTATTTGAGTAAACGGAGAACTCCTAAAGTTTTCTAGTTAAAATAGATATGCAGGCTTAATAATAAGCATGTATTAAGGTTTTTTAACACGTTAAAGAGTAGGAACAAGGTCATTGGTTGCATGGGATATAATACACTACTATTTTGTATCACTTGTTTATAGGATAACCTTGGAAGCTTACTGGATGGAACAAATGTCTGATTTCATGCCAAAGAGTACAAAATAAAGTATGCCTTACATACCTGGTTATATAACTCTGAAACTAACCGAACTTGACTTTCTGCCTTTTAGATTACTTATCTATAATAAAATACATGGTAAACTAATATTACCAACCAACCGACTTATTTGGGCTATTTAACTTTACCAAAATAGTAATCGGGCAGTAAGCCCTTAATCTATTATTCAAGGGTGTTATTTTAACCCCTTTCTCCTCCAATTACACCCACATACCATACATGTTCTTATAAGATTCACCAAAACCACCTTGGCTTCATTATACTTTCCAAACAATACGCAAAATAGATTGGGTAGTAACCAAAAGCAATAATTAGTTCGGTGATGTACCACAACACTTTTCTTATATATTTCAATTCTAAATATTTATACCTTTCTCCAATATCAACTGGGTATCCTATAACATATACATTCAAAATAGTCTACAAAACAGCGCCAAATCCCTTTTATTGTTGCAATCAATCATTGAACTCATCATCTTTTGAGTTCTCAATAACAACACATCCATAACCCTCTCTCAAATTCATTTATAAGGAGAAAAAAATGGAGCAGTCACCTTACTTCAATTCTACAACTTATTCTTTTAATTTAAACTCCTCAAGAACTTCAACTTTTACTTTTCTTCACACTTTAAACCAAAGAAGAAAAGAGATCTCTTAATAACAAAGAAAAAAGTAAGCAAGCATCTTACTCTATATTCTGCCATGACTTATTAATTAAGCACTTATAGCATGTTTTACTAATCTTCCATAAGATAATTAAAAGTGTTTTCACTTACCTTGTGCTGCAAAGGTTGGGGTTTCTCCAAGAACCCTAAAAAGAAATATTCTTTAAATAAAGTAGAGAGATTTTGTGAAGTATAACCTTTTTGTGACTTAATAATGAGGGAAAATGACAAGCAACTTGGCCTTATATAGGCCCTATTTTTGGCCATCCACTTAGCTGCATTTTGGACCCCAAATTTGATCAAATTGGTCCAAGTAGGTGATGCACCTACTTAAGGAGTTCAAGCTACTAAAAATGTAAAAGTAGGTGATACACCTACTTGCTTAATTTCTTAGTTGGGCTCAATTATATTTGGGCCTTGGCAGATTTGCGAGTTGGGCCATTTATCCATTTTCTTCCTCTTTTATTCAATTTGGGCCCAAATAAGTACATTAGTATAGGCCCAAATCTGGTCCATAGCCATGGATCCATTAGTTTGGTCCAAATAACTTAAGTAGGTGACTCACCTACTAGCTTAATTAAGTCAAGCAAGAACCTCAATATTATATTCCATTTCCAGCTCCTAATCCCTTTAATCTAACTTAAAACTTGTACACACTTGGTTACTTTAAACCTTAGATTCAAATACCTTCTTACGATTCTAAGTTAAATATTTGTATCGATGCTAATTTGATCACATCACATTAAAACGTATGGGCAGTATCTAGAAATCCATCTATTCTATCAATACTCGCATAATAAATCTCTTCTATTGCCTACACCACAAGGCTATACCAAGTTCCATATAAATAGAACTAGTGCATGCAAAATACGGGGTGTTACACCATGGGACCATGTGGTCATGTATAATGTTGAATTGACTAAGTGAGCCAAAGCCCTAAATATGATATGAATCATATTAATGTAAGTGCATGAACCAATACATCAAGATTTCAAATGTCGATTAGTAATGGTGAGTGATTTGAGTTCCTCATTTAGTGAAATAACTAGTGATTTGAGTTTCTAGTCCAATGAATAATGTGTAATTTGAGTTCCTCATCTAATAACACAGCTAGTGATTTCATTTCCTAGATCGGTAGTATGGCTAGTGATTCTAGTTCCTAGTTTGAAGACATATCTTGAGGTGAGAATACCTCACCAAATGACACAACTAGTGATTCGAGTTCCTAGACCGACGATAAGATTAGTGATTCGAGTTCCTAGTTAAATGAATAAGACAGCTAGTGATTCGAGGTCCTATACTGGTGAAATAACTAGCGATTTGAGTTCCTATTTTAATAAAATGGCAGTAAGATTGACCTAATGGGCTATCTCGATTGGAAGTTCTTCACTCTATGTCTTATGAATGAATAATTTGAGAATGCATGGTAAGTCTTGTACCCATTGTGGTTTAATATGAACATGTTATGTATATCCATGTATATGAGTATACGTTCAAGAATTATGTTGAGCCTTGGTCTCTTGATTAGCATGTGGAACACCTATGTGTAAGGATAAGTATATGAATATGAATGATGATATATCTATATTGACTTATTGTTGAGAGATGATGATATATTGAATTTTTGTCAAATGACGATGTTGTTTTATCCTTACCCTTGAGTTACATGCTAGTATTCCAAACACTAACCGTATCCGAATGCTATGTCTCCACGTGATGCAAGGGATGAAGCATCTTTTTCTTTACCTGTGCAGTTATTAGACGATCAAACGGTTCGTGCATTGACTTAAAGGGGTGAGCTTTCTTACATCCAGGAGATATTTATCTTTTAGTCCTTATCTTTAGACTTAGTCTTCTTAAGACTTAGTTTGGCTATAGTCGGGGGCTTGTCCCGACATATATAGTTATTGACTTTGGTTTTGTATAGAGGTATTGTGAACAACTGTAAACTTGGGCATAGTTATTATATGTATTCAATGTTGAATTATGATATTATTCTGTGATCTTAAATTGTTTATTAGAGTTCTTTCGACTCCGATGATATGATTTAGGTTGGGTTATGGGGCGACCCCCGATACATGTGTGCTTGAGATGCCCATATGACATGACCCAAAGTTTAGGGCGTGTCAAGTTGGTTCAGAGCCTAGGTTCATGGTCAATTGGGTGTTCACAATATTGTGTCAAGTAGAGTCTCTTTTATGGTCGTAAAGTGCGCCATACTTATAAAAGAGAATCTATGAAAAATTTTAGGAAATGTTTCCCTTTCTTGTATTTCAATCTCAATATATATGTCAAAGTTCTTAAACTCGTTTGATTCCATTTGCTATCTTTAAGATCATTCCTCAAAGGAGATCTGATACTCAAGAAAACTCTTTGGCTCTGACTGAGGTCCCTATAGACGAGTTCAAACCTGAGCTAGGGGTTGCGGCATCTTGCCATCCTTGTGGGGTTCCCCCCACCAACCCTAATGCATCCACTCAAAGGGATACTATTAATACAGAGTTTTATCTCTCCATCAACCTCTTGACTTAATTGGTAGCCTCTCAAATGGAGCATGGTGCTCCGACTACTATTTCTTTTGAGGCCACAAGAATTGGCCAATTTATGAGGTTGAGCCCTTCTATGTTCTATGGTATGAAGGTTAAGGAATATCCTCAAGGTTTTGTCTATGAAATAGAAAAGATTTTCTAAATCATGCATGCTTTGAAAATTGAGGGTGTTGAGCTTGCTTCCTAGCAATTAAAGGATGTAGCACAAGTTTGTCTTGGGTTTGTCCCGTGAGTTAGTCCGTGAGAGCAAGGAGGACTTGTCGATTGATAACATGGATATCTCTAGGTTGGTTATGTAGATGCAACAAGTAAAGGATGAGAAGAAGAAATAAGTTGAGTTTAGTGAGAGGCAAGGAAGGAAACTTAGGCCTCTCATGAGTAGTGGTGGAAATAGTGGCAAGTGGCCACAAAAGAAGTGGGGGAGTTTGGTTTGTTCTCCTCGGCTAGTATTCGCTCTTCTTACGTAAAGTTTTTGGGTGGTCATCGGTTTTAGTTCAGTGGTGGGTCCCGAGCACTGGGTGCCCAATTTCATATTAGTAGTGCCCAATTGGCTCCACCCCATCCTCCTTGAAGATTTTTTGGTCAGATTCATAGTGGAGAGTGTGAGAAAGGGAGAGGTAGGTATTTTTATTGTGGTAAGGTCGGGCACATGCAGCGAGAGTGCCCCTCTTGGATGGATACTTCAGCCAACAGGGCCCCTATTGCTACTCCTTCTCCCACACTAAAGGGTGTTATGTCTGCTTCTACTTCTGGCACCAGTGTTGGTCGAAATCACCTGTATACACTTACTACTCGCCAAAATTTTGAGGCTTCTCCTAATATTGTCATTCGTATGTTAGACTATTCTCTCCTGATGTGTATTGTTTTCTTGAACCAGGGTCTACTCTTTCTTATGTGACCTTGTATGTGGCTGTGCATCTTAATTGTGGTCCCGAGAGTCTGTCGGTCCCCTTTTTTGTTTCTACCCCGATTAAAGACTTTGTGGTTGTTAAAAGAGTCTATAGGGGTGTGTGATATCTATTGGCGATAGAGATACTATTTTTGACTTGATAGAGTTAGGCATGGTTGATTTTGATGTTATCTTGGGGATGGATTGGTTGCATTAGTGTTATGCTTTCTTAGATTGTCAGACCCGTAGAGTCATGTTCCAATTTCCTAATAAGCCGATCATTGTATGGGAAGGTGGTTCCTTAGTGCTTAAGGGAAGGTTTATTTCTTATCTCAAAGCCTGGAAGTTGATTTCAAAGGGGTGTTTGTATCATTTGGTTCGAGTTAAAGATTCTAACTCGAAAGAGCCTTCTCTAGAGTCCATTCCTGTGGTAAATGAGTTTCCCAAAATGTTTTCTGATGATCTTCCCCGTGTTCCCCCGATAGGGAAATTGATTTTGGGATTGATCTTGTCCTGAACTTAAGGAGAAATTAAAAGACCTCTTAGATAAGGCTTTTATCTGGCCTAGTATATCTTCTTGGGGTGTTCCTGTGTTTTTTGTACGCAAGATGGATGGTTCCCTTCTTATACGCATTGATTATCATCAGTTGAACAAAGTGACCATAAAAAATAAATATCCTCTTCCTAGGATCGATGATTTGTTTGAACAACTTCAGGGTGCGATGTGTTTATTTAAGACTAATCTTAGATCGGGTTATCATCAGCTTAAGATTAGGGATGTGATATTCCTAAGACTGTCTTTAGAACTTGATATGGTCACTATGAGTTTCTTGTCATGTCCTTTGGGTTGACCAATGCCCCGACGACATTCATGGATTTGATGAATAGGGTCTTCCGTCCATTCTTGGACATATTTTTCATTGTCTTCATTGATGATATCTTAGTGTATTCCAAGAGTGAGGCAGATCATATAGATTACCTCCGTACCATGTTGCAAACCTTGAGGGATCATCATTTATATGCCAAGTTCTCCAAGTGTGAGTTTTAGTTGAAAGCCGTAGCTTTTCTTGGTCATGTCATCTCTAGTGAAGGGATCATGGTGGATCCCCAAAAGATTGCAGTGGTTAAGAGCGGCCTAGACCTACGAATCCAATCGATATTTGGATCTTCTTAGGTCGAGCTGATTATTATAGACAGTTTGTCAAGAGATGTCCACCATAGCTGCCCCGTTGACCAAATTGACCAAAAAAAGGTCACATGTTTGTGGTCCGATATGTGTGAGGGTAGTTTTGAGAAGTTGAAAGATAAATTGACCTCGGCGTCGGTGTAGACCTTGCTTGAGGGTAGTGATGGTGTTGTGGTTTATTGTGATGTTTCTTATATCGGTATTGGTTGCATGTTGATGCAACATGGTAGGGTAGTGGCCTATGCTTCTAGGCAATAGAAAGTTCATGAAAAAAACTACCCCACCTATGACTTAGAATTGTTAGCCATGGTCTTTGCTCTGAAAATTTGGCGGCATTATCTTTATGGTGTTCATGTCGATATATTTTCCGATCATAAGAGCCTCCAATATGTATTTACCGAAAAAGAGTAAAATCTCCGGCAAAGAAGGTGGCTTGAGCTATTGAAAGACTATGGTATGAGTCTTTATTACCATCCCGATAAGGCGAATGTAGTCGCTGATGTTCTTAGTAGATTGTTTATGGAAAGTTTGGCCCATGTTGATGAGGTTAAATGGGAATTGGTAAGAGATATTCACCATTTGGCAAATCTTAGAGTTTGACTTGCGGACTCCGAAGATGATGGTGTCTTATTGCATTCTGTATCTCAATCGTGTTGAGATAAAAGAAAAACAAGTATTGGACCCTGACTTGATGAAGGTTAAGATTTATGTGGTTTAACATAAAGCTGCGAACTTTATGATTGGTAGGCTATGTGTTCTCGACGTTGATGAATTGAGGGAAAGGGTCATGGTCGAGGCTCACGAAGCCCTTAATGCTATTCATCTCGGTTCCACCAAAATGTATCATAACCTTAGAAAATTTTATTAGTGGAATAATATAAAGCGTGATGTTGCTAGCCATGTAAACAAATGTATGGTGTGTTAACAAATGAAAGTTGAGCACATGATGCTCGATGGTTTGTACCAAGAGATTGTATTGCTCGAGTGGAAGTGGGAGTCTATTAATATGGATTTCATTACTGGTCTTCCTAGGTCTCGAAATCAGTGTGATTCTATTTGGGTCATTGTTGATAGAATGACCAAGTCTGCTTACTTCTTGCCCATAAGAACTAATTACTTGGCGAAAGATTATGCTAAGTTGTATCATGTGAAGATTGTGAAGTTGCATGGTGCTCTTGTGTCTATTATCTCAGATCGTGGTCCTCTATTTTCATCCCATTTTTGGAAGTCATTCCAAAGAGGATTGGGAACTAAGGTGTGCCTTAGTACCGCTTTCCACCCGCAAATGGATGAACAAGCAGAGAGAACTATCCAAATATTAGAGGATATGTTACGGGCTTGTGTAATTGATTATGGTGGTAGTTGGTATGACCACTTGCCTTTAAGTGAGTTTGCCTATAATAATAGTTACCACTCTAGTATTGGCATGGTGTCTTTCAAAGCAATGTATGGTAGGAGATTTTGATCTCCTATTGGGTGGTAAAAAGTTGGCGAGGGTAAGTTGCTTGGGCCTGATTTAGTTCACTAAGCCTTAGAGAAGGTGAAGGTGATCCGTAGTAGATTGAAACTGCCCAAAGTCGCCAAAAGTCCTATGTGTATGTGAGGCATAGGGACTTAGAGTTTAATGTGGGCAATTAGGTATTCTTGAAAGTGTCTCCCATGAAGGGAGTGATGTGGTTTGGCAAAAAGTGGAAGCTTAGTCCCCGCTATGTTGGTCCTTACTTGATTGTAAAAAGGGTTGGCAATATTGCCTATGAGTTGGAATTGCCTCCTAGTATGAACTCCATTCACTCGATTTTCCATGTGTCTATGATGTGGAAATATGAGGGTGACCCTTTGTAAGACCCCGTAAAATACTTAAGCTTAATTAAGTTATTTAAGCTTGTCACGGGGTCACAGACTTAGAGAATTCTAGCTAGGTGCCCAGACTTAGCTTAATTTTGGTCTTTAAAAGTTGGAAAATTCATTTCGCCACCTTAACGTCCATTAATGGTCTATATTCTTGTTGATTCATGATCAGGAAGGTCAATAGATGTTCCTGGACAAGTTTTGGATCTTTCAAAACTCGTTTCAAGCAAGTTTTGACATCCAAAATAGTGGACCAACGCGATCTTGGTGTGCCACGTCACCAATCGCGTTGGTCACCAGTTGTGCAGACTGTTAGAGCCAAAACAATTGAGGCTCGATGCGTTTACGGTGTGCCGCATCAGGTATAGCGTCAAAACCCTCGACGCACTGCATCACCCATAGCGTCGGTGCCCAGTTATTTAGTCATTAAATGTTCGCATTTTTAAGGGCAAAGGGGTAATTCTCCCACCCCTATATAAGTCAAAAACACGGGATTAGGCCCCATTTACACCAAAATATAGCCACTTTCCTCAAGATCCTCTCAAGAACACATTAGGATTTTCAATTGGGGATCCAAGTCCAAGAAAATTCCTCTGTGAATCATCAAGAATATTCCATCTAAGGTATGCATAGTGTTCATTCATGGACTCCTTTCGTCCATGAAACCCAAGAATCAAGTTTTAAATTATGAATTGTGATATTCATTCTATGAACTGAATTATGCTCATATGTTGTTGTTGTATGAATTCCAAGATGGAACCTTTATTATGTCTTTATGAAATTACGTTTATATGTGGACTGAAATCACGAAATTGGGCGGAATTGCGTAGTAAGGTTTTTTTAAATTCATGCTCATGTCTAGCCTTAAACCATGCAATCTAAGTGTTTGATAAAATGCCTAGGAGAATAGAAATTATGCTTGATAGTTAAATTGTGACCCAAGTTATGAATGTACGTGTTCCCCTATGTTTAAAATAATTTCTATGAGGATTGTTGTGTAATACAATTGCGTGATGATATAATTATGATATTAAAATGATGAAGTTAAGACATAATCATATGCATTCTAAGCTATATACAAGATTATGATAACCATGTGCTTCATGAAATATCCCCTACTGTCATAGTATGAATTGTTGATGTTGGCCATGTATTCAAGAAAGTTATGCTTTGTCAGTTTCCTTCTATCGATTCCTGGGGGTACTTGTACCCAAAAAATATAGCTGTGTACCTAGAGCCGGTGTCATATTTCACGATATCCTTAGTCAATCCATGATTCATAGAACTCAGTCAGTCATGTGACTCAGGAAATCTCAGTAAATTCAGAAATCTCTATAGTATTCCGTTGGTCAACAAAACTCCATGAAATTAGTCTAGTCCGGTTCAGTTAATTATGTTTAGTGTCTCTTTAGATGGGAGTAGGAATTAGCACCGAACGAACCCAAGGATGGGAACTCATCTGTTATATGAGGGTGTGATTTTTAGAAGCAATCCTTGTGCTCCTGAACTACGTAGCCAGCGTAGGTTGAGATATTATAGCCTGTTATATGAAGGTAGATGAGGTGGCTTAACTTGTTATATGAGGGTTCCCACCGTTCTCACTAGAGTTACCTGTTATATGAGGGTTTCTCACAGATTGTCCTTAACAGTGGTGCGGTATTGATACCCTTCCAATTGGGGTTACAGATTGGACCCCAACTCAACTATATTGCGATTATTTAGGGCATGTCGGTTAGATAACTACTTCCCATAGTTTTAGTTACACGATCAGAACTGTCAGATATAGTCATATAGTTTTAGTAAAAAAACTTAGATAGTTCTTCAAAATTTAGGACTGTCAGATACAGTCAACTCAGATCAGTATAGAACTCAGCTAGTTTCATCAGAAACTAGACTGTCTGATACAGTCGCTCAATATCAGTCATTTCAGTTATACAACTATCAGTATTTCATGTAATCAACACTCAGGCTCAATAATCATGTTATCATGATGTCAGTTACAATTATTACGTATTCATGCATGCATTCTCACGTTCGTGTTATCCAGCCAGTTAGTATAGTTTATGCATGTGAACCTTTTGTATTTAGCCTACCTCACATGCATACTAGTACATTCAATTGTACTGATGCATTTGCGCTATGGTGTTTTTATACCATAGGTTCAGGAGGACTAGCTCCAGAGCATCAGTAGCAGACAGGTTTAACAGTGAGTCCTCATCATTTGAGGATGATATTATGAGTTATTTTATTAATTCAGTTTTAGCTTTCAGTAGATGAAGTTAGTTGGGGACATATCCCATCAACTCCTTATTCAGACAGTTAGAGGCTTTTCAGACTATCATGTTTAGATGGTTATTTCAGTTATTTTGGGTATTTCATACCTCATCCATATGTTATATTTTGTCGGTTATGTTCAGTATTGAACCTTACGGCCTATCAAGCTTTATTTTCATATTTTTATACGTATATTATACAGTATACAGGTACAGATATCAGTTATGGGTTAGCTTGTGGTCCTTCGGGGTCATGGCATCGTGTAGAATTTCGGGTATCAGAGTCGGGGTGTTACACCCTTCCTTGGTTATTCTCTCAGAAGAAGTTGGTGTCTCAGAATCCTTGTCCTTTGAGAAGGTATGTATGAGGATCTTAGATCAGAAATTTCTTTATTTATAAACAAAAATAAGTGGCTTTGGAGAAGGTTCTATGGAGGAACCAAAAGTCTGAGGAGGCTACTTGGGAGATGGGAGTGGACATGAAGTCCAAGTACCCGCATTTATTTCCCATTCCAGAAGCTTGTGATTAAGGTATGTGTTAATCCCTTTAATTTGACGTGTGTCTTGGTTTTAAGTTCCCTTTGATAGTGGGCTTAAGTCCCTAAACTTTGAAGGAGCCATATGTCCTTGATAAATTATGGGATTGGAATCCCCAGTGAATGAAATGAAATGGTTAATTGATGATGATCATGATATGTGTTATGTTGTAACGTTGTTGTGTGCTTGGTCCTAATTTTTCTTGAAGGTTAGTTGTGATGTATGCTAATATGTTGAATTTTGTTCATGATTTCCTTACCCATCATTAGCGGACGAATGATCCTAAGTGGGGGACAATGAAACACCCAAGAATGTGGCCTTGCAAAAATTTTGGGTGATTGGTGATGATCATGATATGTGTTATATTGTATCCTTGTGGTGTGCTTGTTTCTAACTTGTGCAAGGGTTGTTTGATGCATGTTGGTGTGTTAAATTGTGTTTATGCTTGCTTCACCTCTCATTCGAGGATGGATGGTCCAAGGGGGAGGGGAGAGTTGAAGCACCTAGACTTGAATCCTTGAAAGAACAACTTTTGACGTCACTAGAGTGGATACAATTGGGTGCATTGAGTCATACCCTAGGTCACGAATCATACCCCTCTCCCCCTCCCCTTTCATACCATAGATAGAATTTTAGGGTAGTATACTACCTTCTATACGACAATACCATACCTTTGTCGTAACCAATGCATATGAGTCATATACTACTCAACCATATAGAGTAAAGCCTCAAACCGTGTGAACTATTTTGGTCATGAGTGGAGCTCATTATAGGGGCATGAGTCATAACCTTGATTACGAATCAAGGGTTCCCTTTCACCACAATAGTATGGCTGACCTAGGAGAATCGTAGGTTATGAGTTAGGGTACCACTCGTACCCTAGGTCATGATTGCTATGTGAACCATCAGGGGGAATTGTACCCCTGCACGTGTAGACTTTTCAGCTTTTAACCAAGGACCTTTTGGTCATTTTCCATGCCTAAAAACCTAAATCCTCTCCTATATAAGGCATTTTAGCCTCCTAAGTCTTCATTTACAAGACTTAAACACTCCTAAACACTCTAAAGGCTATTGAAGCAAGATTGGAGGCTAGGGTTTGAAGATGTTCATCTTGTGGCAAGAAGGACGAGTCAAGGTTGTTGGTGTGTCATCTTGTTTAAGTCATGTATCTCTTCCCCTTTCTAAATAACTCTAAACTCATGTATTTCACACTTGAATTCGTAAGTGTATATATTCTTTTTGAATCAAATGAAAAGGGTTTTGTTACCTAACAATGAATAATGATGATTCATGCTTGTACTTGTGTTGATTCATGTATTTGATGGTAGATTGTATATGTAGGTGCTTGTTGTATATTGCATAACATGAGGGTATTGAGTAACCCTAGTCTTAATAATTTCTACCATGAAAATGACCTTGTCAAAGGTATGAACACAAGGTGTTTGTGAAAATGTCTAAGTGAAATGACTAGTTGTATGATTGACAATGTGTTGAGCTAGGGCAATGCCCTCAATGAGTATGAATGATTGTTGAATGATATTGTGAAAGTATTATGAGTCATGTATTGTGAAATCCATAACCTTTTTGGTTTATGTCTAATGAGAGGGTAAAACCCTAGATATAAAAAGAAACTTGAATTGTGTATGGAACCAAGTGTGGTAAAAATGTGATAGAATGTTGTTAATGACATATGAATGTCTTGTGTGGGTGTTGAGGACCACAAATTGAATCATATGATGATTTCAATGAAGGCATTGGCCTATTGAGATGGTTGAGCAATGAAGGCTCACATGGGACCATGTGGTCATGTATAATGTTGAATTGGCTAAGTGAGCCAAAGCCCTAAATGTGATATGAATCGTATGAACGTAAGTGAATAAACTAATGGGTCAAGAGTTCAAATGTCGACTAGTAATGGCGAGTGATTTGAGTTCCTCGTTTAATGAAATAACTAGTGATTTGAGTTTCTAGTCCAATAACAATGAGTGATTCGAGTTCCTAGACCAGTGATATGGCTAGTGATTCTAGTTGCTAGTACGAAGAGATTTCTTGAGGTTAGAATACCTCGTCAAATGACACAGCTAGTGATTTGAGTTCCTAGACCGGCAATAAGACTAGCGATTCGAGTTTCTAGTTTAATGGAATGGCAATGATATTGACCTAATGGGCTAACTCGGTTGGAAGTTCTTCACTCCATGTCTTATGAATGATTTGAGAATGCATGCTAAGTCTTGTACCCATTGTGGTTTAATATGAACATGTTGTGTATATCCATGTGTATGAGTATATGTTCAAGAATGATGTCGAGCCTTGGTCTCTTGATTAGCATATGGAACACCTATGTGTAAGTATAAGTATATGAATATGAATGACGATATATCTATATTGACTTATTGTTGAGAGATGATGATATATTAACTTCTTATTAAATGATGATGTTATTTCATCCTTACCCTTGAGTTACATGCTAGCATTTCAACCGCTAACCGTCTCTAGATGATATGTCCCCTCACGATGAAGTGGCAGAAGCATCTTTTTCTTTACCTACACAGTGATTAGACGATCGAGCGGTTCGTGCATTGACTTAAACGGGCAAGCTTCCTTGTATTCGGGAGACATTCATCTCTTAGTCCTTATCTTTAGACTTAGTCTCCTTAAGACTTGGTTTGGATATAGTCAGGGGCTTGTCCTGGTATATATACTTATTAACTTCAATTTTGTATAGAGGTATTATTAACAACTGTGAACTTGGGTATAATTATTATATGTATTTAATATTGACTTATGATATTATTCCGCGGTCTTAAATTGATCATTTGAGTTCCTTCGACTCCCATGATATGATGAGGTGTTTAGGTTGGGTTACGGGGCGACCTCCAGTACATGTGTTCTTGAGGTGCCCATACGACATGGCCTAAATTTCGGGGTGTGTCAACGTGAGACTTATCCGAAATGTAACGGTGAAGCATAGAAACATGAAAAACTAGATGAATAACTGATAGATCAGGGGGCCACACCAACTCATAAGTCACATCACCAACAGTCCGAAGAATCTCAAATGGACTAATATACCTTGGGCTAAGCTTGCCCCTCTCCCCAAACCTCATACACCCTTTATGGGTGAAACTCAAAGGAAAAAATGATCACCAACGCCAAATCTTAAGTCACGAAGTCTACAATCAACATAGCATTTCTGCCTACTCTGAGCCGTTCTAAGTCTATCCTGAATGGCCCGAACTCTATCCAAAGACTCACGAAGCAAGTCCATACCTCGAGGTCTCGCCTTTAAAACATCAAACCAACCCATTGGGGAGCAACAACGCCTACCATACAATGCCTCAAAAGGAGCTATGTCGATACTGGAATGGTAGCTGTTATTATATGCAAACTCAGTTAAAGCCAAATGTTGCTCCCACTGACCACCAAAATCCATCACGCATGTGCAGAGCATATCTTCTAAAACCTGGATAGTCCACTCTGACTGGACTTTAGTTTGGGGGTGAAAAACTATGCTAAGATCAACCCGAGTACCCAACTCATCCTGAAAAGTCTTTAAAGTGGGATATGAACACAAAACCTCGATCTGAAATAATGGACACCGGCACTCCACACAGACGCACAATCTCACGAATGTAGATACAGGATGGGCTCTCAGCATTAAATGAGACCTGCACTAGAATAAAATGAGTTGACTTGGTCAATCGATCCATGATGACCCAAATAATGTCAGAACTATGAGATGTACGAGGTAAACCAGTCACAATGTCCATGGTGATTTGTTCCCACTTCCACTCGAGAATAGGTAACCTCTAAAGAAATCCACCAGGTCATATGCTTGCTCTTCACATGCTGACAACATAGGCAACAAACCACTTGATCCACTATATTTTGCCTCATACTACCCCACTAGTAGTTTTGCCTCAAATCATGTTACATCTTAGGCACACAAACTCAGCCTTCAATCCCCAAAACTCCATCTGAATCAAATAAGGATTTCTTAGCCTCCCCACTCAACACCTTATCTCGAATCAACCTCACTCCAATATCATCAAACTGATGAGCTCGAATTTGCTCCATCAAATAAGATCTAGCCTCCACAAATGCCAAAACACGGCCAGGTGTCGAAATATCAAACCTAACCATCTGGTTAGCTAAAGACTGAACCTCTAAGGCTAAAGGCCTCTCCTAGCTCAAAATATGCGCCAAGTTACCCATGCTAGTCGACTTTTGGCTCAAGGCGTCCGCAACCACAATAGCCCTGTTCGAATAATAGAGAATGGCCAAGTCATAATCCTTTAGCAACTCAAGCCAATAACGCTGCCTCATATTAAGATCTCGCTTGGTTAAGAAGTACTTAAGGCTACGATGGTTTGAGAAGATCTCACAATAGACTCCATACAAGTAGTACCTCCACAACTTTAAGGTAAACACAACTGCTCACAACTCTAGATCATGGGTAGGATAATTCCTCTTATGAAGATTCAACTAATGAGACACATAAGTAATCACCTTGCCATCTTGCATCAACATAGCACCCAATCCAATACCTGAAGCATCACAAAACATGGTAAAGCCCACTCCCTCCTTGGGCAAAGGCAATATAAGAGCTGAAGTCAACAAGTCCTTGAGCTTTTAGAAGCTCGTCTCACAAGCATCGAACAACTGAAAAGAAATCTTCTTCTGGGTCAACGTGGTCAATAGAGCTGCAATAGAAAAGAAACCCTTAATAAAACGTTGATAAAGCCTGCTAAGCCAATAAAAGTCCGAATATCAGTAGGTGAATTAGGTTTAGCCTAATCACAATTCGTGGCAATCTTGGTTGGATCAACCAAAATAACTTTCTTAGTCATCATATGACCCAAGAAAGAAATAGACTCCAACCAAAACTCACACTTAGAGAACTTTGTATACAACTTCTCATTCCTCAATCTCTGAAGCACAGTCCGTAAATGCTCCTAATGCTCAGCCTCACTCTTGGAATACACCAAGATGTCATCTATAAATACAATAATAAAGGAGTCAAGATATGGACAAACCACCTGATTCATCAATTCCATCAATGCGACAGGGGCATTGGTCAACCCGAAGAACATGGCCAAGAACTTATAATGACCATATCAAGTTCGAAAAGCTATCTTTGGAATATCCCAAGCTCTAATCCTTGATAATCAGACCTCAAATCAATCTTCAAAAATATCGCAACACCCTAAAGTTGATCAAATAAATTATCAATGAGAAGAAAATGATACTTATTCTTAATTGTCACCTTATTTAATTGTCAATAATCAATACACGTTTGCATAGAACCATCCTTCTCCTTTACAAATAGGACAGATGCACCCCAAGGAGAAACACTAGGTCAGATAAATATCTTATCCAACAACTCTTACAATGATCCTTTAGTTCCTTCAACTTTGCTGGGGTCATCCTATAAGGAGGAATAGAAATGGGTTTGCTACCCGGCTCAACATCCATAGCAAAATCAATATCTCCATCCATAGGCATACCAAGAAAGTCCATAGAGAACACATCCATAAACCCACAGACAGAATTTAAGAAAGGAGGCAAAATAATACTGATATAATAAATATAATCCAAGTTAGATAAACATCCCCTCTCAAACAATATACGAGCCTAAATATAAGATATAATCATCTTAGGACCCGAATAAAGTGCACCCTTCTAAGCTATCCTTGACACACCCGGCGAAGCTAAAGTCACAGTCTTAGCAAAATAATCTAAGACAACATGAAAAGGAGCCAACCAATTCATACCCAAAATAACATCAAAATCGACCATATCTAACATAAATAAGTCTACCAAAGTCTCATGCCCAGCAAAAGTCACAACAAAAGATCAGAGCACCCGATTCACCACTAAAGAATCACTTACTGGGTAGATACACAAATAGGCATGGCAAGAGGCTCACTAGTAAATTTAAAACCCAAAGAAAAATACACAAAAATATAGTATAAATTTAAACCGAGATCAAATAATACAGATGCAAGTCTGAAATAAATGGGGAAGGTACTTGTAATAACAATATCAGAAGCCTCTACCTCAGGTATAGCCGGTATAGCATAACACTGACCACGATCACCAGTTGCCTGGGTGGCCCCACGATCACCAACTACCTGAGTGGCCTTACTACCACCCCCATGAGTCCACTACCTATGTCCCTTACATCTTTGGTATCACCCCTACCCTTCTCAGCTGGAACATAAGTAGCGCGAATCACCCAGTGAGGACAGTTCCTGGCCACATGGCTAATCTCATTACACACATAGCAACTTCCAAACCAGTCTCAATATGAAAAGGCACAACTAGGCCCGAACTGCCTCTCTAAACTTCTAAACTAGAAGATCCACCACCTGAACTCTGTAAAGCTGCATGCACTGGCCTGCCATGGTATCCACGAGAATCTCTAAAATCTCTACCTTGATAGGTCTGACTCCTGAACACCAAAACATCACGCCTTCTTGGCGCCTCCCTAAGATTCACTAAGAATACCCTCTGCCATCTTAGCATAATCCATAATACTCTGAAAAGAATCCCCAAGCACAACCATCTGAGATGTAGCTAATTGAAGGGAGAAATCCAAACCCTTCACAAACTTCTAAATATTCTCAGACTCGATGGAAATACTATCATAAAAATATCTGGACAGGGCATGAAAGCATGCCTCATACTAAAAAACTATCATAGATCCCTGCTCCAAATTATCAAACTCATCTCCCATCTGATCCCTCAAATTATAAGGCACGAATCTCTCCAAAAAGGCATCAACCAACTGATCCTATAATAACTCAGGAGCATCAACTGGCCTACAACTGATAAATGATCTCCACCATTCTTTCACAGTATCTGTCAATTAATATGTAGTATAAGACACACCATCTACACAGAAAGAGTGAAATCTAACTCAGAACACAAGGTATGAAAGAATTTCGCACGATAAAGAACAAAATGAGGGAAATTTCTTACAAATGTCCTATAGACTCTCGAAGATAACACAAATATCTATATACCGATCCATGAGACTCTATTAGATATCCCGTTCTTACACCATTGAGACCAACGAAACCTGGCTGCTCTGATACCAATTTGTCACAACTCAAAAATAAGGGTCATGATGGCACTTGTCGCAGCGTACCTTGACAAGTAAGCCTATCACCCAAACTGATACAAAAAGAAAAAAAGATAAAAATACCCAAGGAAAGGCTTCTACAATGAAGCATAACCATACAAGTAATCATTACAATGTGAAAAGAATTTATCCAACCAATCATGCTCAAAACCAGGTGTCAATAGTGTAAGAACTACTAATACAATTCAGGAGTTAAATACATCAGAAAAATAACCACAAAGGAATAATATTTATCTCTAAATACTAATAAAGACATAACTAATATAGAAAGATAGATTTGAACTCCGAATATATGAGCGTCCAACCGCTACCTTGAGTAATCTGAAAGCGCCCGAAACTCAACTAATCTGAGGCGCACCCGAACCTGAAGCTGCACTGAAAGGGTGAAGTAGGAGTGAGTACGGTCCACTTGTAATCAATAGGTATAATAGGCCGACTAAGCAAAGTAGAAAATAAAGCATACAAAATATACACTAAGGGCACGCCACCTGCAATCAGAAAATGTCCCACAATGGTAGCCCACACCACTTATACTAAAAGTTCTAATATATCACATATATTACAAAAACACACCAAGATGGAACACAAGTATGCATTATGTCACATATAAGTAAAACAAGGCAGAACCTGTAGATACAAGATATCAAATACAAGTAAAGGAAGATAAGACAAATACATAAATGCCAAGTCAATATGACAATACAACACAACATAAACACAATAAAGTAAGTGCAATGTATATGATAATGATGATGGTGGTGGTGATGATAATGCACAAGTTCATCGCACAACCTCCGAAATCATTGCACAATCTCCGTATACACCTACGGAGCCAAAGCTTCCCGATGTATAACCCATGGGGCATTCGTCAACTCATGTACAATCCACATATTTCATATCGCATTTCCAGCACATCCCTTAGAAAGTTTTTATAAGGTATTATAATATCTTCTCCTCGGCACTTTCCTCGGGGAGGATTTTATAAAAGGTGTTGCCAATGTTTCTCAAATATTGCTACGATGGTATCAATGTTTCATGAATGAGTATGATATGAGGATGTAATGCTCACAAACAATCACAATGAGTATTTTCATAACTAATCATAATGATATATTTCCACACCAACCACAATTATACATTTCCACAACCACGTGAGTCAATATTCACACAATATTTTCGTTTCATCCATGAATTTTCACATGTCTCATGTAACAAGTATGAATATATCACAATACACCAATCGTATAACATTCGGTATTTCAATAACACAATACAATTATTCACATATATTCAAGGGTATCACATTACATAGGATCCCACACGGTCACACATATCACATAATATCTCAATTTTAACAATTCTATTACATACAGGCCTCCACATGGGCACAACACATAGATAACCATTTTTCATGATTAGTTCTCATCCTTAACATGCATTTTGTACCATTATTTACTAGCCAACCTAGTCTGAAAGAGTTAAGCCATAACCTAGCTCAAAAGCTGAAATATCGCAACCAAGACTTTACTCCCAAAGTCTTAATCCTCACGAATGGTCTCAAACTCTACTAAAAATATTAAATATGAAATCTATGCGTCAAAACAAAATTAATGACACCCATATTGACTACTTTTTATTTGGGGTCAAAACGGACCCCCGAAATGAGTTTTTTTAAAGGGTAAAATTGTATTTTTACTTTAAGAATATCTTTTTCATATTTTTAGGAATCTACAGATGAAAACTCAAGTTAAATTGAGTAAAAAATAAGGGTCAAATAGAAGAAAAACTATTTTTAAGCTTTGCGGGGTAAAATCTTTGAAATTCGGGTTAAAATCAAGAATCAGAGTTGTTTTGAATGTTAAATTGATGAAAAACTAATACTTATAAGATTAAAATATAATTCAAGTAAAAAGGAGTGAAATTAGAGTTTTTAATCAAGCCCTGAGATTTTTGGCTTTTGAGAAATTAATCAAGAAATTACTAAGAAAAATGGTGATTTCTTACCTTAAATCCGTAACAAAATCAAGAAATAGATGTTAATCTAGCTTCCCAAGCTCCCACATTATTTTAGGATTTAACTCTCAAGTGACAAAATGAAAAATGAGCAAAATGGGCCCAAAAAAGGGGATAAAAAGCTGATATAAATAGTGCAGATTTTCTGCACCAGCTATAACAGTAAAAACTATTTTTTTAAAGTCCAATCCGAACTTCAACGAGGTGTCTGGGATTCATTTGGAATCTGATATATGCAAACGAACTATGTAACCGCACTAAATTCAAAGTTGATCCCCAAAATCCGAAATTGTAAATTTCCAAACCGAGGGATGAAATAAGATTTAAAAGTCATAAAATCACACCAAATATGTTACCACCTTAAAATCGACGTTTTGAATCCACTGGCAAAGTTGAATTTTTTATTTGAGATTATTTTGACAAAATAGGGGTCCCACTAACAGTGCCCAAGTGCACACGCAAGTGTAGGTAGTCTTATCAAGTAGTAAAGTGGCTTCAAGAAAGCCCAAGTATCGATCTCATAGGGACTTGCGTTTGCCACCTATCCAATTCTAGTTCAACAATTGATAAAAGTAGCAAATAGAGTTTTAGAATTAAAAAAAAAAACTAAACTAATGCGGAAAAGTAAATGACGTAGGACAATCTATGGATAGAAGCCCAGGGTTAAGGTTTACAACCAATCATACTAAGTTATTGAACTTCATTCATTAAATTGCTTATCTTGGCTGTTGATTCGTAGGGTTAATTGCGCGATTATGGTTTCCCAATCTTTAATCCTTTACCTAAGTTGAGCATTACAACTACATCGTTGAGCGGAGATGTAATGATCCAATTTAGTTATTTAAGCTATCTTCCTACGTGTGAATCAAGTAAGGCATCTAAGTACATCCCTGTCCTATATGCTAATTCAAATCTCTTATTTTATAAAGAATCAAGAACCAAATCTTGTTTATTCCTCAGTTCTATCTCCCTGTTCCCTCTCCCGAGATCACAAGGTTGACAATTGACGTATTCTAAGGGTAGCTAATCCTTAAAATAGTTAAAACAAGAATAAACAAACACCCATAATGATACACAAATCAAACAAAATTAATTCAAAAAGTAATCATAAATGTGGCCTTAACCCTAGAAAAAGAGTTTTAGCCTTTAATGGAAATAGTCATCATCCAATCCCTTGGATTGATGATACAAACCATGAAAGAAACTAAAGAAAAGAGATATAAACCCTAAAAAGAAGTTATGGTAGCCTCCTTAATCTTCCAAGACGTTCAAAAGTAAGTAAAAACGGGTCCTATTTATAGTAGAAGAAATAGCCCATGCCTTGTTGAACAAGGAAACAGTTTCTGGTCGTCTGCGAACCCAGTGATTAACGCGTTGAAGGGCGTCGCGTCGCATCTAAATTGCGTTGGTTCACTATTTTGCATACCTTCTGAATCCATTGGAGCGATGTACACTCCCAGAATCCTTCCCATGCACCCACACTCTCCCAATACTTTTTAGGTGTCCAAATTGGCGTCAAGCTGTGTTTTGTGGTTTTGTGATCCATTCCAAGCCTTTTTGAGTTGTTTTCACTTGATTTGAAGCTTGTAAATCCTTCATATATCATCATAGTCCATTAAACAAGTATCTTATAGCACTAAACATAATAATTTAGAGCTCAAAAAAACACAACATCCTCAACGATGAACTAGAAACATGAGCTAAGCATAGGCTAAATTCACATTGAGCTTTAACTTATTGTTTTGACTCTTTTCTTGATCCAATTGACCCTAGAACATTATAACTAAGTTGTTTCACATATAAATACATAATAACAACCTTAGTAACTCATTAAAATACATTAGAAACCCACACAATAGATTAGAAAAATACCTAGCTCAAGCTAGTTACACTAGTTTTCTCGGTTGAACTCTAAATGCTCAAATTGAATCAAAACTCATGTAAAACCACCATTAAACATTGTAAACACATACTTGGACACATAAATGCTCATTTATATCATTATCAACCCATTAATCACTTGAATCATCCTCAAAACAAGGCTAAATAGGCTAGAATATTAGCGCTAGAATGCATAAATATACCCAACATCACCCACACTCATATTTTCAATTTTCTAACTTTCCGACCAATAGGTCGAAATGAGATTGGGTGTATCGAAACCCAAACCAAAGATCCACCTATCCTAAAATAGATATTCTGGAGCTACTGGCACAGTCCATTCAGTCATATGTGGCTCGTATTAAAAGATATCTACATAAGTCCAAATAAGGCTCTCGAAGCCATTAAAAATCACTATATCGCATAAATGGTATCATAATGCATCGAGAACCATGCCAGTCACTATCATACCCCAGAAATACCATAATACAACTACAGGATAAAATAGTCAAATCATAAAGAAATACACCATTCGCACATTTCTTTAAAAAGTCGGTTGTTACAATAATGTAACGTAAATCAAACACCTTCGGATATTAATAAAGGTAATTTCACTCAAAAGGACACCAATTATGAAAATGGTGAGCAATATTTGGTTACTAAAATAAGCGTTGGAATATTTAAAATTATTTAATAAAAGCAAAAAAATTCTCTAAATTGGCATGGCAATCAGGATACCTTATTTGAAAGAAAAAAATATATTAACTGCATCATTATACAACATTCAAAAAAAAAAATAGAGAAAAATTAAGCCCAATATCAACCTCAACCAATACAATTATGGGGTAAATCATAATCTAGTAAAGAGAATGATAACTTGACGAAGTTACATGAAAAACTCAAGTAACTGACATAAGCGTTCTTTATCAATTTGAGTGAGGCTATGATCCCTATCTTTAAAGAGTTAGCAAGCAATTGAAGGGGGGGGGGGGGGGGGGGGGGGGTTGTAAGCAAAGAGAAGTATTGTAATAGAATGCTGGCTCTAATTCATAATTGTTGTAAGAGGATACAAAGTTACTTCTGTATGTGCTTGTGGGAAGGCAATACCCAAGTCATCTATCAACTCATAGTACATTATTGTGTATTGAACCTCTTGTAACAGACTCTCTTTGAGGATCAATTGTCCAGTGATGGCCATCAAAAATGAATTTTATCTGTACCAAATGAAGCTCTTGAACAATATAAGATGCATTCAAACATCTTTAACACAGAAGAACAGAAAAGCTATTAGGCAGAGGTAAGATTGAATATTATAAATAGAAACTCATCAAAAGACTCAACTTGCTCACTCCTGGTAGCACATTCTAATTTAAGAAATCCTTTCTATTTTATTCCATCTCAAAACTAAATCCTTCAAAGTAGCAAGATTTTGTTATAAACTAATACTGTTACATAGTACTTCAAATTTTAGGAGACGTTCCTTTTTTAATAATTGTTAGATAAAGCGTGTAAATAGAATTAAACTTGTTTGTAATACATGAACAAGTGTATGCAATAGAGCTATTCAAGGCTTTTTAGAGCCACTTTAACTATATAATTTTCTTAATTTTTCAAAATTAGAATAATGAGAAACACACAGATGAAGAAGGTGGCAAACACACACACTTTTAAAGTCGATACACTAATTACCATATTGAATTCTTCAATAGTGGGAAATCCTACAATATAAAGTTTTGAAATTTCTAAATAAATTCTAAGCAAAAGCAGCAGCATAGCTCATGATTCTGGCGATAATTATCGATTTATCACAATATAGATAGAAAAATCATCTTAATACTTCTTAACTATAAAAACATCTTTCGTGAAATAGAAATTGAAAGCTAGCATAGAGATCTGCAGCTTTTACAAAAAAAATTAAATAAAAAAGAAAGACAACCTTGCATCTACGGAATCATGGAACAAATCTGGCTCATCACAGAAGCTACATATCAAAAATAGGAAAATTATATCAATTACCCAAACGATCAAAAAGAAAAAAACTCACCCCCTCCTTCCCGAAAAAAAATATACAACAAACTAAATATTAGCACAAATCTCAGAAGCATAAGTGTATAACACATTTTCAAGAAAAAAAGGGTTCTCACCAGTCACTAGAAAATCTAAGTGATCTACAACCACATAAATTACCTTATGATTACTTTGTCAAACACCTCCAAATTAGATAAATTTTAAAAATGATTGAGATTTTTTCAACTTCTGCAATATCTAACAAGTCTTCATGTAAGAGGATGGTTCGAGATATAGAATTTATAAAAAATTTTAAAAAGATAGACCATCCTTTTATTTGGGTATTTATCAAGAATAAAATATTGTAAAGGCTTCCTATGGATCGTGATGATATAAATCTGAAACATGCACAAACCTATTTTTAAGGACATTCTTCCTTTTTTTTTATAACCATCAATCTACGCCCAAATTAAAGAAATAATAAAAGAGCAATAACCAAGATAATTTACCTAACCAAGATGAAAGAACCTAAACTAATACGAATAACACAACTTCAGAGATTTTAAAGGAAGCAATCACCAACTCTTTTCTGGTGAGTCATAATATTATACAGTCCTAAATCATTGAGTATAAAATAAGGATAAGATGATATTTATGATAAAAAGTGTGATAAATTAAAATTTAAAAATTAATGAGAATAAAGAAAAAAAAATATACTTCCGCCTTATTTTTTGTGATACTCTTTTTTTTAGTTCATCCAAAAAATATTTATTACTTAACTATGATAAAAAAAAAATCAATTTTAGAATTAAAATAATTTGTAGCCACAAAAATATTTATTATTATAATTTTAATTATTTTTTTGAAGCTGTGTGAAATTAAAGAATGTTACATAAGATGTGTCAAAAAAATATTAACTTATTTGGTGGTGTTTCCGCGTATTGTAAATGTATAACATCAAATAAATTTGTGGTTCAAGTTTTTAATAAATTTATGATTGTTTTCATTTTGTGGGACCCACGTAGCGCCAAAATATGATCTGTGAGGACGATGAAATTTACTATTTTGACTTATAATATGTAGTAATGTATATATATATATATATATATATATATATATATATACATATAATATTGATTTTTCTGATACATATGTATGATACATATATCTTATATATTAGATTTCAAACATATGTATCATTCTTAAATTATGGAAAGGAAACACAAGTTCTTGATATGTATCAAATACATTTATCTGATATAAATGCCTGATGGATGTATACTTGGTACTTGTGATTGATACATTAATTAATTTTGATAAAAACTGATGGACTTTTGATATCAAGAACAATATAGTTGTGTGAAGAGATATTCATATGCATGTATGTGTGTGTGTGTGTGTAGCACTGATTTTTCCTGATGCATATATCTTATTTATTAGATTTCAAACATAAGTATCATCCTTAAATTATAAGAAGAAAACACAAGTTCTTAATATGTATCAAATACATTTATCTGATACATATGCCGGATGCATGTATACTTGATATGTGTTATTGATATATTAATTCATTTTGATAAAAATTGATGGACTTTTGATATCATAGTTGTGTGAATAGATATTCATATGTATCATAAACTTCATTTATTCATATGTATCATAAACTTCATTTTGATAAAAATTGATGGACTTTGATATCAAGAACAATATAGTCATGTGAATAGATATTCATATGTATAATAAACACATATTAATCTACTGTATACATAAAAAGATTGATAAATTTATTACATGAGCATGTTGATGCTTTCATATGTATCATGAACAAGAAAATGCATTCTTTTGTATTATGATGAATATGCATGCATGCAAGTACATTTATATGTATCACGAATAAAAAAATATATTCTTTTGAATTATGATGAATATTCACGCATGCAAGCACGTTCATATGTATCATGAATAAAAATTGCACTCTTTTTTACTATGATACATATGCACAGAGATACATTCACATGTTTCATGAACAATTACTAATAAGCTTCATATTATAAATGAATTAGTAGACTATGATACATTAGCATGGAGGTACATTCATATGTAGCATAAATATACTTTTTTTACTATGCTACTACATATGTATAGTGATTCATTAAGATGTATCATGAAATTTATTTTAATGAAGTGATCTTCTTATCCATCTTCATCACTATCCGTTAACTCTCTCAACCTTCATCGAAAAATAGTCAAAGACACCAACAACTCCTCCACCATCACTGTTGCATTTGTCCTCGTTCTCATCGAAAACCCAACAACATTGCTCAATTATCCTTTTTCTCTTAATGGGTGTTGTCTTAAAGGGTTGACAAGCAGCCGACGGAAGGATGATGCCAATTCAGTGGTTATCGTCATTGCCATGGTTTCATCGAAAACTATAAAATTGTTTAGCTTCTACAATATGAAGATTCTTTACAAGAATATGAATTCTTGTTAACATGAAGCATACAGTAAAACTTTTAAAATTTTAAGGAAAAAAAGATTAATAGAGATGAAAAAAATTAAACCAAATTATAAATTGCAAATAATAAGATATGATCAAATTTTTTTTTTTTTTTTTTTTAGATATTTAAGAGATTGTGTCTCATGATTTACTCTCCTAAAATATATACAAATTTGTTACTTTCTTATTTAATATGTAGCAAAAGAAAAATGAGAAATATGATATTTTGTGAAATATTTTAAAAGATAAAAAATTTTATGTATTTATGCCCCTTAAGTTTGTGTTTTTGCATAATTTATTTAAGTTTAAGCTTTAATAAGTCTGAATAAGTCTTAATCATTAAGATCTGGAATCAATTTTAAACATCATTAAGAGGTATTTCTGTGTCGGATAATATTTACCACCACTCTATCCACAATCACCATTCATCACAACTAACCATCTCTGCCTTCACTATTATTTTCAACCATAATTACAGTCATTAACCACCATCCACCTCTATCATTACCACTATTATTTTCAACCATAATTACAGTCATTAACCACCATCCACCTCTATCATTACTGACAATCAACATCACTACCAATCATTATTGGCAACCGCTACTACACTTACCACCTCTATTATTACAATTATATATCCAAAGCCCCAACCACGAACATCGCCAATGCTGCTATTACTATTAATCATTGACGGACAATTTCTATTACCAATTAAATTCACTGTCATAACTAGTACAACCGCCAATATTAGAATTCAAATTATGGAATAATATTGGATTCAATTAGGATTCAATCAGTTATTATGCAAAAAAAATTCAAATACAAATCTCTATATAGTTAAACAATTCAATTTTTTACATCAACGTAATTATATACCAAAAGTTTTTACAAGCTTAAATACTCAACAACTTATAACATTACCCAAGACCTAATCAAAATATGTACAAGAGCTTCTATAAATAACAATCGTCCTTAAGATACACAACTTTCATCCGAAAGAGATGCAGAAGTTGAAGAAGAATACATCTAAAAAACTCTAAGTCAACTTGCAACACACCTATATCTTAAAAAAGGCATAGTAAAGGTAGTATTAGTACGCCACATGTATTAATAAGCACTATTGGTTGACTAGAATTAATTCATGTAACAAAAGATAGAAATCAATAAAATCAGCATGATAATCTCATATAACAATTGAGCCCCGAGTTTATATTCCTCATTGTAACTCCTTTAATCTCAAGTTTTCAAGTACCTCTCTTAGTTTCATTAACTCTATCAATTTCACTAAGTGTTTCTACATTCCACCAGGACAAGGTTCACTAACCATTAAAGTAACTCAATACCACAAGAAAACAATGACCATAATGATAATAAAAATTCTCAAGTCAGTAAAATCAACACATCGATATTCTAACTACAACGAATAGTATTAATCAACGAATAATTACAGCAACCATACAAGAGTACATTTATGTAAGTCAACCACTTTAAAATCATAGAGAATACAACAAATCCACGACCACAACAACATTCCACAATTTCACAAGACGGTATAGATACTTTAACATATAAACAATATCCACATTAGACAGATAATTCACTCAACTTTCACACAATCGATACCAAAAACATAATAATATATAATCATAAGTCAAATATTTTAAGTCGTATGAAATTCTGTAAATATAGAAGTCACCTCACACTATGGATCTATGCCTGTATCAACCTCACGAAATGTACAATCTATATATCTCATCAACTCATAGTACTCATTCATCTCATACACACTCTTACATCTGTACACACGTTAAGAAAACTTATTTTTGTTCAATTATCACAACTAGTACAGGAACAACTTCATTCATGTATCATATCGATGTAATATTCAATCCTTCATAACCTTTCAGTTGAATGGAGATCTAGACTAAGACAACGATTTAGACATAGAAATAAGAAAATTGTGCACAAAAAGAAGAGAGTACCTTTAAAAGTCCTAATTGTTTCTTGTTTCTTATGAGCAAAGAGAAGTTGGAACATAGAAGGGAAAAGAATATGATATATGAATATGACGTATCATATATAATATAATATAATATGTTAAAACAATTGTTTTATATTTCTAATTAATGACTATTGACTAAATGTGTAATTATTATTCTCTACTAGTAATGTACTTCTAACATCTTTTAGTTTTCATTTTACCTTGTTTAATTATTTTATATTTTTTATTTAAAAAATAATAAAATTAATTAATTATTTTTTAATTTTATGGGGTGGCCTCTAAGACTCGCAAATTAGGCCTCTGAGGTTGATGGGTCAAGTGAAGTCGGGTTTACAAGCCTCACTTCTAAATGTGATTGTAAAAATTTAATCCAACCCCACTTAATTAAAGGGCTGAGTTGGACCGCCCTAATGGATCAAGTCCATTTTGACAACTCTATGAATGTACTTCAGAGTACAAAAGATAAATTTATTATTGTCACATACTAAAAAATGTAATAATTTAGAGCTAATAACGTACAATAATTATTATAGTATGATTCAAACTTGCGGATGACAATAATTAATCATTATCGTGCAATAATAAATTCATTATTATAAACTCAGATCAAGATAGATTTATTATGCCATATATTGAAAAGTGTAATAATTTGAAGCTAATATTTGTACGATAATTATTATTGTAGCGAGTATAATTCACTACAACAAACTTGATCAGGAGCCAATATTATATAATAATTATTGTAAAGTTTTGATTACATGTTACTTGTTGTAGCGAGTATAATTCACTACAATAATAAACTCACCATTTGTAGGGGGTGCGAATATTTAATAGATGTAATAGATTTATTAGGTTTTCTAGTGAATCTATTTTTATTTGTGTGTGGATACATTTGTAGGGGGTGCGGATATTTAATAGATGTAATAGATTTATTAGGTTTTCTAGTGAATCTATTTTTATTTGTGCGTGGATATTCCTTAAATTTTGTTTCAATATCTTTTAATGATTTACTTTTTTCGTAAGATATATTCATTAATTTGTTTATTATTTTATCCTGTAGTAATTGCAGAGTTACAAATTTCTGTATAATAATTTATCCTATCTGTACTGTAATATATATCTAATTCTAGATTTTTAATGTTATTTATTATTTTGTGTTGTTCTTCTCGTAGTGAGTTTTTTAAATTATATAAACTTTCACATGTACTTTTCTAAATTTTCTAAGGTTTTTTCTATCCATATTAATTTTTCTTTTAGATTTTTCATTATTTTCCTAATTCGGTTTCTATAATTAATTTCATTATTTAGATTTTCTTGATTTTCTCTAGTTTTTCTAATATATTCTAACATCTCTTAATCTGAATAATATCCTTCTGGGTAAATTTCTTCGTATAACTGTTCTAGCCAATTTATAGTTTCTATTTCGTAGTCTATTACTTCTTCTAATATTATTTTCTTAATATCTATAATTTCTATATCTTTAAGTATATATAAGATTAAAACTTTAAGATAATCTAAATGATCTATCTTTTAAAATTGATTTTATTATAATATTTTGTAGTTGTTTGTTTTAGCCTTAGTAGTTCTTGCATATTTTCATTAAGAAATTTTATGTATTTTATATCTTTATTTTTCATGTATTTGTCTATATTTATGTTTATCTGTTTTTCTAGTAACTGTATGTTTTTCATGTAATTTATCATCGTAAGTATTTATCAGAGTAGTTAGGTAGATATGGTATATAATTTATTCTAGTCATGTAATATTTACCAAAGGCTTTTTCTAATATGATTTTTCTTATATCTACTACTTTTATATCTCTAAGTGCATACAAAATAAGTATTTTAAATTTATCTACCATCACATCAGATAAATAATCATTCATTTTCATAAAATTGCTTTTTTCAAAATATTCCCTTCAACCATGTACATAACAAAATATGGTCATCTTAGCTTACTATATACTAGATTATTCTTAAATAATATGTTCTTCCGTCACTATTAACATGGTAATTCGGATACTTTTTCCTTAAACAGCGCCTCTATTCTGGTTACTCCCCGCCACGGCTTCTTGCCTCATTGGTTTCACCTTTAGGATGGCATAGTCCTCAGGGATCTTTCTCCGTTTCTTCTTTGTTAATAAACTTCTTAACATATTATTCTTCGAATAATTCTACTATAAAGTAACTAATATGAATTTATTTTATCATATCATGATTGTTGGGAATTATGAATTTAGCTATTCATAATCATAAATAAATATACCTGTTCGGGTAGTTTTGATATCTCTGAAGTTTGTTCTTTCATAGCTTTTTCCATTGAAATATGTGTATTTAATTAACTGAGTAAAGTTTTTGTTGTGGAATAGAGAGAATGTTTGCTTCAACGCATGAAGGCTTGCCTTTGCAATGCCTTCTGCTTTCTTTATTTATAGAACGAAAAGTAACTTTACAATTCAATCTTTACATGTTTTTAAAATGTAAACTAAAAAGTCAAAAAAGGTGGCTAGGCTACTAACTAGCCTTTAATTTCCTACAATCCTACAAATTTACATCTTTACGTAAAAGTCTAAAGTTTGTACAATAATTCAACAATAATAAGACTTTGTACAATAATTCAACAGTATCTTGTCTCCGTTGATTTTGTCGTATCTGCTATATCTCCATTATTGCTTCTTATCTTATCTTTCCAGCTGGCATTTTGTCTTCTTGATTTTTATTATAGATGTACTTCTAGAATAATATTATCTTCTCCATTACATCTTGAACATTGATGATCTGGGTATTTGTGTCCAATTATTTTACAATATCTTGTTAGGTAGTCCGTCTGAAATAAATCCTTTTTTAATTGTTCTTGCGGTAGATTGTTTTTCTGGATTGAGTAGTGTCATTATCCATTGTCTGACATCTTCCATATCTGCTTGACGTAGCTCTTTTGAATTAGAGTAAATCATTTGATGATCTCTCGAATAATAGCTCCATATTAGGTTTCCATTAGTATAATTATTTGCTAGTTCTTGAATAATCGTAGCTAGTCCAATAAGTCGTTTGTTTGCGTAGAAGTCTGGTATCTCAATTCTGGGTATCTCCGGTTACTGTGTAAAATCTTCTGGTATGATCATATCTTTAGTTAGTCCTATCCTTACAACTTGTATAACTGGTTTTATTTCATCATATAGTATCTCTGCCGGTGCAGTATAACACTTTATATAAAATAAATTTCCTTTCGTTATCCTTTTGTAGGTGGTGAATATCTTGTATAATTCTTCCATAGCTGTTAATTCTTCTCCGTCTTGGGTATATATGGTGTTTAATAGTCCATAGTCAAAATAGGTTTTTACTAGGCTTGGGTTAGTTTTGGGTAGTGCAATTAGTTTGTTATATCCTTGTAATTTTTGGGTTATATAGTTGGTGTTTGGTTCTTTGATGTTTGTAGCTCTGGGGTTATGGTTTAGAAAGGTTTGTACTCTGTATATATTTTCTATGTATTTCTGGGCGGTGTAGTTGTAAACTTTTTTATCTTGGTTTAGGCTATCTCGGTATGTGTTAACTTGTAGGGGTATGAATAAGTGGTCTTTTTGTGTTTTTGGTGTAAATGGTTTTTCAAATATTTTATTCATATTTACATTCTGGTATCTTGGTCGATTAACTCCTTTGCTTGTACCTGCAGAAGTAGATTGATAAATGTTATGGGTTTTATGGAGTATCCCAACGTCTCCTTCTAGCTCTGGATTTTTAATGTCTTCCGATCGACATAGCTCTGCACACTGCTGAGTTAGCTGATTTGTAGCTATAGACTTCAGTTTATCTTCATTAGTCTTTAGCTTTTCTATCTCATTACCCATACTGTCCACTTTCATTGAAAGCGTAGTTAGGGTGTTAAGTATTTTTTCTAGAGTATCTTCTTCTATTATTTCATTCTGTGTAGCTTTGTCTTGATATGTAATCTGCAATAACATTTTTGTTAGTACTGATCACTTCAATTGTAAATGTGAAATTTAATATATTCAAAACTAGTCTCCGAATCTCTTTTGTTGTAACTGAATTTTGTATTTTCTTTGTTAACCACCAGCGTACCTGTGTATTATCTGTTCGTACAATAAATTTGTTATATACAATATATGGCTCTAATGCTAATAAACATTTATATAATGAACATAATTCTTTCCTATTTATTTCCCATTTTGCTTCTGTCTCATTGAACGTACCTGAGTAGTATCTACAATGGTGTTCTATTTTTTCTGCTTCATATCGATATTTAAGTACTCCTCTGTAACTATATTCACTAGCATCTGCTTCTACTATATATATAAATTTTCTATTTTCATCTGGAAATTGTAATTTTGGTAATTCTTTACAAAGAAATTTTATTTTTTGAACTTGTTTTTTATCTTCTTTATTATAGTTATATTCTACATCCTTTTTTAATTTTTTCTGTAGTGGTTTTAAAGTTTCTGCTAATTTGGGAATATATTCTCTTACTTGGTTTACTAATCCTAAAAATGATTGTAATTTTTTTTTTGTATCTAATTCTTCTTTCGAATTTATTATTTTTTGTACTATATGTTGTTGCATTTTTACTCCACTTTTATCTATTTGTATTCCTAAAAATTCTATCTGGTTTTTCATAATTTCAGCTTTCTTTTCGCTTAGACTTATTCCCGATTTTTCTATTATATCTGTAAACTGTTCTAATAATTTTAAATGTTCTTCTTTAGTTTTTGTATATAATAATATGTCATCTATGTATACTATGCAATTAGATAATTGTTTAAAATAATTGTCCATAAAATGTTGATATCTACCTGGTGCATTTTTATATCCAAATGGTAATACGTTCCATTCATAAAATCCTTGTGGTACCGTAAATGCGGTTAATTCTTTAGATTCTTCTTCTAACTTTAGGTGGTAAAATCCTGATTTACAATCAAATTTGCTAAAATAATTATATCCTTGTATTTGTCTTATTTTTAATATCTTATTTGATATTCGATAATTATATGTTATAGTTTTTGCATTTAAATTTCTATAATCAATTACCATCCTACTTTTTCCTTTTTTTTGTTCACTATGTTTATTTACTATAAATGCTGGACTATTGTGTTTACTATTACTTTTTTGTATATATTTTTTTTCTAATAATTCATCTATATGCATTTTAAATTCTTTTAAATCGTCAAAATTATATGTTAATGGTTTTTGGGTTATTATGCTATTTTTATCTATTAATTCAATTTTTATAGTAGTTTTATGTTTTTTCCATCCTTTTAATGGATCTTCACTATATAATTGTTTTAATTTTTTCTGAATTATTTCTATTTTATTTATTGAAAATATAGTTATTTCTGTTTTATTTATTGAAAATACTACTAGTTCTATTGTATCTTCAGTATTTTTTATATTTTCTAACTTTTGTGTAATTTTTTCACTTCCTTTTATCCAATCAGTTTTCTTTCTTATTTTATTATTAACTCTTTTTGCTCTTACTTTTTGTTTACATGGTGTTGTAAACCACCAGTCTGTTTTGGTTATTATATGTGGATATAATTTATCTAAGAATGGCATTCCTAAAAGTATATCTTTTGATGTTAATTCATAATTATAAATTTCTTCTATTGTTAATATCTTATCTCATACTTGTATTTTTACATTCCTAGCTTTATAAGTAATTAAGCTTCCTTCATTATTAAATCCTTTAACTATTATTGGTGTTTTTAATTTATCCCATTTACTTTCTGGTAAGCAATTATATCTACATAAATTAGCTTCTGCTCCTGTATCTATCATAGGCGTATAATATCTACTGTAATATCCTTCTACTACTATCTTCATCAATACATATATCTTCATTTCATGTTAAGGCTCTTTTTAAGAATAACTTTTCTTTGTTATATGTTAAGGTTAATTGTGTATGTTCTATATTGTATGGTTTTACTTGTTCTAACCATTTTATTCCTAATATTATATCTGCTTTTTGCATTTCTTTCTTTACTTCGAATTCTATTTTTATTTTTCTAACTCCTATTATTATTTCTTTTTTGCTATATTTTTACTATTTATTAAACTTCTTGGTAGATCTGGGCATATATCATTATCGGTCTTTATTTCTTCATTTTTTACTAGATATTTTGCTATATAATTTTCTTCTTGTCCTGTATTTAAAATTATTAGATATTCTTTTTCATTTATTTTTCCTGTTATGTAATATTGGTTTAAATTACTTATTGAATTTGTTTCATAACTTGTTCTTTTTGATGAGCTTGATGATTCTAGTTTTTCATTAGCTATTCTTTTCGTTGTACTTATTCTATCATTTACTATTTCTAAATTTTCTTCTGTATCTATGTCTCTATAGCTATAATCATTATAATCTATTGTTTTTACAATTTGTTCGAATGGGCTTTCTATTTGTATTTCGTTAATCTTATTTTTTCCTGTTATTTTATGTTTTGTTGTTAATACATATAGATTTTTGCATCTTGCTGTAAATATTTTACTTCCTGGGGTTAATTCTATTCCTGATATTTTCCAATATAATACTAATGATTTATCTATATTTCTATCTGTTACTACTACTGAATAATTTGCACTTATTATAAATTTAAATTTTTGATATATTAGATTTCCTTTTACGGCAGTTATTATGCTTTTTTCTATAAGTTTTATAATTCTATCATCTGCTAAATATAATTCTATTGGTGTATCTATTCCTTCTCTAAAACATGCTTTTATTAGTATCTCTGTACCTCCAAGGTGTACATATTTTATTGGATCTCCTTTACTTTTTATATCATTTATCTCTTTATTAATTATTCTTGTTGTTACTAGTGGTATACTAGCTTTTCCTTTTGCATATCTGCAATCTATTACATGTTCTTTTTGGCATACTACATAATATTCATCTTTTTTCCTAGTAAAAATATTTTTTATTGTTGGTATTTTAAATATTTTCTCTACACTTAAATCTAATTCTTTTCCTTTTATTTCATCAAATATATTACTGTTAAATATTATTTTTTATTCCGTTCCTTCATCATTTAAATATTCTTCCTTTGTTATTATTTTTATATCTTCTTCAGTCATTTGATTCATCTATTTCACTATCTATTTCATTATTTGTTTCGTTTTCTGAAATTTCATATATACTATCCTCACTTTCTAATTCATAATCTATATAATCTATCTGCATATATTCTGTATTATCTATTTTTATGTCTGATATTTGTTTATTTTTTGAATTTTTAGGTACTTTACAATCTCTAGCTAAATGTCCTAACTTTCCACAATTATAACAAGCACATTCTTTTATAGATTTCTTCTTTCTATATGGTCTTTTATATTTATATTTTTTTACATAATATCTTTTTTTCAGTTTCTTTTATTTATATTTTGATTTTTTATATTTTTTATATTTCTTATGTCTTTTTCTTTTCTTATAATATCTTTCTTCACATCCAAATTGGGGTGCTATTTTATTTTTGCAACATGCTAAATTTCTTATTAACGTTTTTTTCATTTTTAATTCTTCTCTATATTTTTCACATAAGTTTCTATACCATTGTTGTAAAAATTTTATTCTTGCTCCTAACGTATCTACTATTTTTGCTTCTTCCCAACTTTTTATTATTTTTGAACTAAATGGCTCGGGTAATTTACTAAAATATAATTTTCTTATTTCTTTACTTTCTTCTATACTATATGCTCCTTTGTAATAATATTCTTTAAATGCGCAAGTATATTCGTCTATATAACACATATTACATATTGCTAATTTTAACATTAAATTTCTATTTGTATCTTTTTCTTCATCTTGTACTTCTTCCATTGTTGTCGTACTACCAAATTCATCTTTTATAGCTGTTTCATATTTTTTTAATAATTCTATAGGGGTTAGTTTAATTGTTATTGATGATGTTCCTTCTATAGGTTTATTAGTTCTTAATACTTTTTTGCAATTTTCAGTTAAATTTGAAAACCATAGTTTTACTGATCCTATTAGTGTTCTTTCTATATATTCTGGTGCATCTGTTATATTTATATTATTATCTAATAATTGTTTTGTCATATATCCTATCCATAATTGTATTGTTTTTTCTGTATCTATTACACAGTCTAGGTCTAAAAAGTTATAATTTTTATTAATTATTTGTTTTGGTGTCCATTTGTCATATTCATTATATTTTTTAAACTTATTCTTATAATATATAGGTTTTCTTATTTCCGTTGTTTTAGGTATT
This sequence comes from Capsicum annuum, assembly GCF_002878395.1. Classification (NCBI taxonomy): domain Eukaryota; kingdom Viridiplantae; phylum Streptophyta; class Magnoliopsida; order Solanales; family Solanaceae; genus Capsicum; species Capsicum annuum. The sequence continues at coordinate 109,803,419 of NC_061121.1, forward strand.
ATATTTTCATCTTTTTTTTATCAAGAGTATTTATTTCTGTGTGGGTACTTTCTAAGTTTTCCTCATTAATTTCTTTTTGTTTTTCATTAATTTCTAAATTTTTTGTATTTGTTAATATTTCTGTATATGTTTCACTATCTTCGGAATCATAATTATCTGTCTCTTCAATATCTATATTATTTATTTCTAATTCTTTGTTTTTTATTCCAATTTTTCCTTAAATTGATTTATTTCGTTCAGTAATTTCTGTTCTCTATCTTTTTCTTCTTTTTCTTTTTGTCTTTGTTCATACAGCTCTTTTAACATTTGTAGTTCTTTTTCTAATTCAGCAATCCTACTATTTTTAGTTTCTTCTATTTTTCTTATTTCTTCCGTAGTTTGTTGTTTTATTTTTTCTATTTCCTTTTTCCTATCTATCTCTTCATTTTTTTTTTCTATTCTTACCATTGCTGTCAATTTATCTTCTAATTTTAATTCTTCTTTTTCTAACATTAGATATAAATGTTCACCTATTTTCTTATATCTTCGTCCTAGATTAGAAAATACTATTTTTATTTTTGATCCTTCGTGGTTTTCATATATTTTTTCATCTATTATAAATTCTTCTTTGTTCATTTTATTGTGAATAGTTCATGTTGACATATATATTCTAAACTATCTATTTGTGATTCTAATTTTGATATTTCATCTTTTTGTGTATTTATTGAATTTTTACTAACTCCGACAAATATATTATAATGTAGTCTTTTTATTCTTATTTTAATTCTTTACGTTTTTCAGAAATAATTTGTTTTAATTCTTTGTATTGTTGTTCTTTATTCATTTTAAATTATATTTATAATATCTTGACGGATATCTAAATCTAATTTTATTATAATTAGGTAGTATATGTTTCATTCTTCTAGATTTTAGATGGATTATTAATTTTGATTCAATACTAGATATTGATGTAATTAAGTAGGCTAATCTTTGTGGGTTTTCTTTTGTTTTATTTAGGCTTATATATTCTGAATAATTACTAATTAAAGATTCTTTAATTTTTCTAAAAGCTTTTCTATTTTTAAATGGTCTTCGCATAATTAATTTAATAAGTTATAGGTAAATCTTTTATAGGTAAATCTAATAACTCTAACTCTGATTTCTAACATGTATCTCACTTCCATTTTTTTTGAATTACTGGACTCTGATATCAATTGTAGAGGGTGTGAATATTTAATAATTCAAATAGATTCACTACTTTTTAGATTTCGACATGTTATTAGTGGATCGAATTATTAAATTTGAATGAATTAAAATTTTAGGAAAAATTTAATTATTTTAAATAATTATTAATTAATCAATAAAAAACACATCATTAATGAATTATGATCAAATTAATCTGCTAGATAAAAAAAATTAAACCAATCCTAATATACAGACAGTAATGACATTTCAGTGATCGCCGGAGGGCATATTTACATGATTTTACATAGGTGAAGACATTTTAGCCTTTTTCGTAAAAATAAAAATAAAAATAAAAATAAAAATAAAAATCCTTCTAGCTTCTCGCCCAGTTCTTAATTCTTTGGTGGTGGAGTGAGAACTCTACACTCGCCTGCGTCGGAAATGAGAGACAAAGTTATGCAACACGGCAAAAAACCTGATCAGACAAGTAGTAAAGAACAACTTGGCTGCATTAGGCTCTTCAGTTTTGGGATTTAGAGAGTAATTTGCTCTTACTTTTTTATTTTGTCCTTCTGTTATGATTTCATTTAAGTTCCCAAATCTAACTGTATAGTATAGGGCATGATTCTTGTTTCTCTATTAAAGAGTGGTATCACTCCCACCACCACACACTTCAACCAGTTCCTCCTCTTCCTTTCCCAATCCAAAAAATTCAAACTCATTATCCACTTATTCAAATCCAATCAATTCAAACCAAACTCCAATTCACACAGAATTTTCATACAAGCCAAAAAAAGACTTGTTAATTCATCAATTCAACAACTCTGTGAAACAAGAAACCCCGGAAAGGCGCTTTCTACACTCCAAGATTGTTTAGTAAGTGATGGGTTTTTGCTTTCTTCGTATACGTTTTCGTCATTGATTTACTCTTTGTGTAGTAAAGGAAGGATGGATGAGGCAATTGAAGTGTTGCAGTCGATGAATAGTGAGAAAAATAGATACCCTTTTGATAATTTTGTATGTAGTTGTGTGATTTCCGGGTTTTTGAGTGTTGGAAATGCTGATATTGCGGTTAAGTTTTTCGAAAATGCTGTGAGTTTAGGTTGTTTGAAGCCTAATATTGTTACTTATACGGGATTAGTAAGTGCTTATTGTAGGTTGGGAAGGATCAACGAGATCTCTGATTTGGTTGCTAAGATGGGGATGGATGGATTAGAATTGGATGGTGTGTTTTATTGTAATTGGATTTATGGATATTTTAGGGAAGGAGGAATTGAAGAGGCGCTCTGTAGATACACTGAGATGGTGTGTAGGAGAATTGAGTTGGATGTAATAGGATATACGATACTTATTGATGGGTTTTCAAAGGAGGGACATGTGGAGAAAGCAGTTGGGTTTCTGTACAGGATGAGAAAACACAGTCTGCAACCTAATTTGGTTACTCTTACAGCGGTGATATTAGGATTTTGCAAGAAAGGGAAAATGTGTGAGGCGTTTGCTGTGTTTAAGTTGGTTGAAGATTTGCAGATTGAAGCGGATGAGTTTGTGTATGCGGTGTTAATTGATGGTGTGTGCAGGAAGGGTGACATAGAACGTGCTTTTGAACTGCTAGGTGAAATGGAGAAGAAAGGTATAAAACCTAGTGTTGTGACATATAACACCATTATTAATGGGTTGTGCAAAGCAGGGAGGATGATTGAGGCTGATGATGTCTCTAAGGGAATCCCCGGAGATATTATTACATACAGTACGTTGTTACATGGTTATATCGAAGAAGAAAATGTCACGGGAATGCTGGAAACAAAAAATAGAATTGAAGCAGCTGCTGTTTCTCTGGATGTTACTATGTGCAACTTGCTTATAAAAGGCCTATTTATGGTGGGGTTGTTTGAGGATGCTCTTGCCATATATAAGAAAATATCGGAGATGGGCTTGACTTCCAATTCTGTTACTTACTGCACAATGATTGAAGGTTACTCAAAAGTAGGAATGATAGATGAGGCACTTGAAATGTTTGATCAATTTCGGAAGACATCTACAACTTCAGCTGCGTGTTACAATTGCACGATTCAGGGGCTCTGTAAGAATGACATGCCGGACATGGCAGCTGAAGTATTCATTGAACTAATAGATCGAGGTCTGCCTTTAAGTACAAGGATCTATATGATGTTGGTCAAAAAGCTCTTTGGTGTTAAGGGTGCTCATGGAGTGTTAGATTTGTTTCAGAGATTGGGAAGAGCTGTGCATGAAAAATTTTGTTCAATGTGTACTGATTCTGTTTCTTTCTTGTGCAACAAAGGATTATCAGAGGCTGCATTCGATCTATTAATGGTGATCCAAAGAAATGGTTTTGTACTAAGCAAGAAATCTTACTATCTTATAATGAGATCTCTTCTCTGTGGTGGCAAAACTTTTTTGACTGGCCTCCTTTTGACAACATTCATAAAGAATTATGGGATGTTTGAGCTTAGAACAAAGGAGATACTTGTGTACTTTCTTTGCATTAAAAATGTAGAAACTGCGCTTCAGTTTCTTGCTACTATGAAAGGTGACATATCTGAGGTAACTTTTCCTGCCGAAGTTTTGAGGACACTGACAAAAGGTGGCCGATATCTGGATGCTTTTAACCTTGTTGTGGGAGCGGGAGACAAGCTACCGCTCTTGGATGTGGTTGACTACTCAATTGTTATTGACGGCCTCTGCAAAGGAGGACATATTGACAAGGCGTTATATCTTTGTAATTTTGCCAAGAATAATGGAGTTTCTTTCAATATTGTAACCTATAACTCAGTTATCAATGGGCTGTGTCGTCAAGGGTGTATGTTTGAAGCTTTTCGGTTATTTGATTCATTAGAAAAGGATGATATTGTTCCTTCAGAAATCACATATGGGATACTCATTGACACTTTATCAAAAGAAGGTCTTTTAGAGGACGCTAGGAGGTTGTTTGAGGAAATGTCCCTAAAGAATCTTAGACCGAGTACTCACATATACAATTCATTAATTGATGGATGCAGCAAGTTTGGTCTAGTTGAGGAAACCTTGAAGCTTCTCCTTGATTTACAAGCTAAAGACCTAATACCAGATGAATTCACTGTCAGTGCTGTACTTAATAGCTATTGTCAGAAGGGTGACATGGAGGGAGCTCTTGGGTTCTTTTCTGAGTTCAAAACAAGAGGTACACTTCCTGATTTCTTGGGTTTCATGTACTTGGTGAGAGGCTTATGTAATAAAGGCAGGATGGAAGAATCTCGATGCATTTTGAGAGAGATGTTTCAATCAAAATCTGTTATTGATCTTCTTGGGAGAGTTGAAAGCGAGATTGGAACAGAGTCTATTGGAAGTTTTCTTTCTCTGTTGTGTGAGCAAGGAAGCATCCAAGAGGCAGTTAATATTCTCAATGAAGTGGTGTCCATGTTTTTCCCTGTTAGAGAGAAGAGAGTCGATTATAAAGACTTATTCTGCAAATACAAAACAGATATAGACTCCAGATCATGTGAGAGTCGGAGACTGGTGAAGGCATCAAACAGCCGTCACAACCAAGACACTCAAGTAACCCAGTTGTTCGACTTCAATTCTTATTATTGTCGTATTGCTTTCTTGTGTTCAAAAGGGAAGTATGATAATGCTAATGAAGTGGCAAAAATTGTTACTGGTTTTACGTAGATCTTATTTGTCTTTTGACAAAATTGACTAGCTTCTCTGGAAATGGTTTGAGCTGTACTGGTGTTTCCTGCCGGATCAAAGAACCATACAACCATACAGGAGTTATATTGGGTATGTTTTCTTCTTGTTGAGCTATACCTCAATGTAATCTGCATGCTAGTCTAAATGCGTAGATCATGTTTTTGTTTTTGTGAGTCTAGGTAATCAGCTTGGCAAACTCATATATCCATTTTTCACAAACCGTTCAAAATGTTTTTGTAACTTTGTAGTGGGAGTTTATTCTACTTAAAATTTATTGTGAGTGTTTGTTTTGGAAGAGATGACCAATCAATTATATATTGTTAACTTATTAAATACCATTGTTATTTCTATTTCTTCTTATTATATAGCATAACATTCTGTACTAAGTTGCACTTATTAATTCTAATTCAAGTATTTGAACTATGAGCCAACCCCGAGTTTGATATCCAATGCAGGTGGAAAAAGAATTGGAAGATTAAACCAAGAAGAGCAAGTCTTAGCCACCAAAGCCAGTAATTTTGGAAACTTGGCACGATGGACTTAGTAGTATTCTTTCTAAAGCAGAAGTACAGGCGAATTGGACCTTCTTGCAAAGGCCATTCAAGACTTTGTGGCATTTTATCTGCACCTTTACAAACTATTTCGTAAAGCTGTAGCGATGTCTCACTGTCACTTGTGTTATTGCAGTAATTTTGCGCACGTCACTTTCCCGTTATAAGTTTCTTTCCCTCCTGCTTCCACAATTCATAAGGTGAGTTTGAATGAGTATTTATCCGCTGTGGTAAGCTTATTTCATTGTTATTACTTGTATCTTTTGTTGCAGTATTAATGAGACATGGGACTGACTCGGCGATCTAGCTTCTTTCATATTGTGTTATAGTATTTGATAACACTGATTAAGCAAACATCACTTTGGTTGAGATTATCCTACAGATTATCGAGAGTGGGTTATATTTGGATTCCCTTGGAAGGCGGACTGCTTTGTGGATGTACTGGTTATCTTGGCATCAATGTCTGGAAGTGAAAGATATTATGATTGCACGTGTCTAGATGAAGCTTGTGAATCCTTCATGCCACCTTTCAAGCATTTTTTACGCGTGCTCAGCAGACAAAAGACAGATTTCAATTTCTATGAATGTTTGACTGAGGTAATGTTTGCAGCTATTAAAAGATTATTATGGCTTGTTCAATTGCATTCAAGAAGGCTGCTGGGTTGTGTATCTTATTCTAATTTTATATTGCCCTACTTACATACTAACTTCATCTTTGTAATTTCTTTTTCAGGGAGAGAAGCGTATTCTAGCCTCAGTTTTCTATTCCTTGGATGACGTGATGTCGTGATATCTTTTCCAAGTTTTCTATCACTAATTTTATGTCTATTTTCAGGCTTCAAGTAAGTTTCCTTGTGAGAAAAAAAAGGTGGTTGTTTTCCATCTGCAATTGTGTTTCTATATGGTTGGATGAATAATATTATGGAGATCTTCAATGTAAGAATGTTATTCTCTTAACTCATATTGAGAGGACTTGTATAAATTAAAAAAAAAATTATGATTGTACATTCGCAAAAGAAAAAACCAACTCCCTCTCAATTTATGTGATGTTGTTTGACCAAACAAAGAGTTCAAACAAAGAGTTTAAGAATGAAAGGAAACTTTTGAAACTCGTAGTCCAGTTCTCTTGTTAAAAACAAAAGACATTTGTGTTCCAGTGTGTGCCGTTGATATTTGTGGCTATAAATCATCTAATCAAGGGTAAGTGGTAAGTTTGAAGTTAAAATGTGACTAGATATAGAAATATGCCATTCTTCTAGGGACTGCCTAAAAAGGAAAGAAAGTGGCACAAATTTGGATGGAGGGAGTAGGTAGGGAGGATTTCCCCCGTATCTCAAGGATATGTAATTCCATTTTGTACTATAGAGGTCTTCAAAAGCTGAGTGTATACATGCTTACTGGGGAGTTTGCCGCATCTTAATTAGCTAAAACTTTTGATATTGTTTTTACTTCGTGAAACTGCATGTCCACGAGATGGCGATTGCTGCTAGTTGTCACACGTCTTGAACTAATTCATTAAGTTTTAACTGTTCTGTTTAGCCTAAAGATCTGGACGAGAGATGAAATATTACTTTGTTTTTTTTTTTTAATCATATTTGGTTACAGATGGTTGTTTAGAATTGCGAGATTGAGTTCTGTTTCTTTCTTTTTTGTTGAATACAAAAGAAAGAAGTCTCAAGTGTGGAAGATTCTAGAAGAAGCAATAATAGACTAGTTGTTTTTCTGTTATAACTATTTTCAGTTAGTTACACTAGCGCTAACGGCTAGTTAGTTAGTTAGTTAGCCTAATCTCTAGCCTATAAATGTATATGACTATACACATTGAAGTATAATGAATACAGACAGTTCCTCTTCTCTCTCATCTTCTTCCTCTCTCAGTTCTCTTCCTTCCTTTCTTCAACAAACACTATCAAACTCTGTACTTCCTCCATTGTTGAATAAACAAGAAGCTTACTGCTATCTTGTATAATTACATGGTATCAAAGCCAGGTTGGCTAGATCAAAACTAGCTACCTTAGTCGATTCTGAAGATTGAAGAAAGTGCTCAATCACAGATTCAGATTTTTTTCAAGTTGTTGAAGGATTTCTTGAGTCAAGATTTGAAGGTTCAAGTAATGGCAAATGGTGTCGAAATGGGAGGTGGATCAACCAGCAGTACAAGAGCTGTTACTGCAATGGATTACAATCATCCTCTCTTTCTCAGTCCCTAAGATGTTAGTGGAACGCAAATCATCTCCTTCCAATTGACGGGTGTGGAAAATTTCTCTATCTGGTTTATGTCTATGCATGTAGCTGTGTTAGGAAGGAATAAATTAGGACTTGTTGATGGTTCTTGCACTAAAGAAAAGTTTTCTTCTGATCTGGGAAACCACTGGGAAAGAGTAAATGCTATTGTATTATCATGGATTATGAACTCTGTGTCTAAAGAGTTATTAGGTGGAATCATGTATGCATCAGTTGCAAGTGTTGTGTGGAATGAGTTGCTTGAAAGATTCAACAAAGTAGATGGTGCTAGAACTTTCAATTTGCACAAGGAAATTGCAACACTATCTCAAGGAAAAGCTTCTGTGTCCTGCTATTTCTCAAAACTGAAGGATCTATGGGAAGAATTTGAGGCACTTGTGCCTACTCCTGGTTGTGATTGTGAAAGTCCAAGGAGTTTGTCCTACATCTACAAAAACTGAAGTTGTTTCAGTTCCTCATGGGACTAAATGAAACATATACACAGGCTAGAAGTCAGATACTACTTATGGCTCCTTTACCTACTGTCAATCAGGCATATGCCATGATAATGAGTGATAAAAAACAATCTATAGCTACTAATGCAGGTGTGCTAGGATCTGGTCCTGCAGGCATTGGTAGAAGTCTTGACTTAGCCATGTTTACAAGAAATGGGACACAAAAATTCAAGAAGAACTACAATTTGCAATGTGACTTCTGTAAGCTAAAAGGTCATACTAAGAAAAATTATTGGAAGTTAGTTGGATATCCACAAGATCACAAGTTCAAAAAGAGGTTCAGGTCCGAAGGAGCTAATACAACATATAAGGTGACTAGTGATTCTCAAGATACTACAGAAATAACTACAAGGCAAGGTTCACATTCAAGGTCTGTCCAAAGTAACTGGTTCAATGATGGATGCCATCAAGAAGAGTCTGAAATGCAGTTGGATCAACTAGGTCAGATGGGAACAACAGCCTTTACTAAGGAACAATATGATCAAATCCTGAAGATGATCAACAAAAATAGTGGTGCTAACACTTCTACTGAGACAACAAATGCTGCAAATGCAGGTATTAGTGTATTTCTAGCTTCATATAAGTCAAGAAATTGGATAATTGACACTGGTGCTACAAATCACATGGTTGGAAAGTTAGACCTACTAGTGAATGAGTCTATAACAAAAATAGATAAGCCAAGAAGGGTGTATTTACCTAATGGTGATTTGACTGAAGTTACACATATGGGATCTAGTTATGTGTCTGCTGAAAATAGTATAACAAAATATGTATCATATTCCTTAGTTTACATGCAGCTTGCTTTCAGTAACACAACTGACCAAGGAATGGAAATGTTCAGTGAACTTCTTTCCTGATTTTTGTGTTTTTCAGGATCTTTGTACTGGAAAGGTGAGGCGGATTGGTAAGCTTGATGGAGGTCTGTATCTCTTAGTGAATACTCACGAAATGAAGGTTGCAGCAGCAACAAAAGTCTCTACTAAAGCTGATGAAAGTAAAGCCCAAGCTAAGGTTGATCTGTGGCATAAAAGATTAGGACATACCTCCTCTAATATACTTCTAAAGTTGCTACCTACTAAAATTTCATGTAGTAGAAGATAGAGTAAAGAAATGTACTATCTATCCTTGTGCCAAGCAAACCAGACTTCCTTTTCCTACAAGTAATACTCAGTCTGCATATTATTTTGATCTAATACATATGGATCTATGGGGACCTTATAGAATTCCTACTATGAATGGTAATAAATTCTTCTTAACAGTGGTTGATGATTGTTCAAGGTTTACTTGGTTGTTCTTATTGAAACTCAAGTCAGATGTGTATGTGCAGATACAACAATTTCTTGAGTATGTTAAGACACAGTTTTGCAAAACTGTGAAAGTAATTAGAATTGACAATGGAACTGCGTTTGTGAACTCATTATGCAGTAGTTTATTTGCAACCAAGGGTATTGTACATCACATCTTATGTTCTTATTCACCTCAGCAGAATGGTGTGGCTGAAAGAAAGCACAGGCACATCCTAGAAGTCACAAGAGCATTGAGGTTTCAAGCAACAATACCTGTTAAGTTTTGGGGATATTGTGTTTTAGCTGCTGTGTATCTCATAAACAGGTTACCTAGTTCAAGTATTGATTATTATACTCCATATGAGAAATTATATGGTACTAAACCATCTTGTGAGCTCCTAAGAGTAATAGGTTGTTTCTGTTATGCTAAGGTGCTAAATGAGTCTGACAAGCTCATGCCAAGATCAAGAGCAACTGTGTTGATGGGATATTCTAGTACTAAGAAGGGATATGTCTTATATGACATATCTATTAATGTTTTCTTTGTTAGCAGGGATGTGTCTTTCAGGGAAGATGTGTTTCCTTTCAAGCTTGAAGCAACTGATGATCAAATTCCCTATCACGTGTTTCCATTAGAAGATAAATATTCAGCAGCAAGTGATGTTATGGCACCCTTGCAGGCTCCTATAAATGTCTCATCTCAAGAGGTTCCGAACATTTATGAACCAGCAAGAACACCTACAACCTCATGTACCTATTACTAGATAGGCCATAACCAAGGTATATCAAAGAAGATCAAGCAAACATCAAGAGGTTACTCAGCAAGACTATCAACTACAAAGGGTTCCTAATACCACACAGCCTGCAACTCAACCATTTGCAGCTCAAGATCAAAAGAAATCAACTAGAGAAAGGAAGTCACCAGCATGGATGAATGATTTTGTCTCTAAGAATACAAAGAAGGTACCTCATGCTCTTGCTAATCATGTATCATATGATAAACTATCTCAGTCCTATAAGAGTTTTGTGGTGAAAAACTCATCTGTTACTGAGCCTACAAGCTACTTTGAGGCCTGCAAAGATCCTAGATGGGTAGATGCAATGAAGACTGAAATAGAGGCCTTAAATTCCAACCATACTTGGGAGGTTGTTCCCTTTCCTAAAGGTAAAAAAACCATTGGTTGCAGGTGGATATATAAGGTGAAGTATGAGGCTTCAGGTGAAGTGGAAGGATTTAAAACCAGACTTGTAGCAAAGGGTTATGGACAAAGAGAAGGGATTGACTACAAAGAAACCTTCTCACCAGTTGTGAAGATGAAAACTGTAAGAACTATTCTTGCTACTGCTGCAAAGAAGAATCGGTTTGTTCATCAGATGGATGTCTACAATGCATTTCTAAATGGTGACCTCACTGATGAAGTATACATGGAGTTGCCTCAGGGATTTGCCAGTCAGGGGGAGAATTCAATATGCAGACTGACCAAATCTCTATATGGCTTAAAGCAAACACCTAGACAATGGAACACGAAGCTATCAGAAGTCTTACTAAGGTCTCAGTTTGTTCAAAGTCAATATGATCCATCTCTGTATATAAGAAGGACACAAGAAAGAATCACTTTGGTACTTGTGTATGTTGATGATATGCTAATCACTGGTGATAGCTTGAAACTGATAGAAGATGCAAAAGTTATGCTACAACAAAGCTTTAAAATGAAGGATCTAGGTGAGTTAAGGTTCTTCCTTGGTATAGAATTTGCAAGGTCAAGCAAAGGGATACTAATGCACCAGAGGAAGTACACTCTAGAGTTACTATCAGAGTTGGGATTGACAGCAGCTAAACCAGTGGTTACTCCAATGGATTACAATGCCAAACTGACCTCAAAATAATTTGATAATCATGTCAAACAGCTATAACCTACTGATGATCGTCCTGCAGATCAAGGTGTATATCAAATACTGATCGGCAAGTTACTATACTTAATCATAAGTAGACCTGATATTGCATTTAGTGTACAGACACTAAGTCAGTTTCTACAAGAACCAAAGAAATCTCACACGGATACTGCAATCAGAGTTATGAGATATATTAAAAATCAACCTGGTCAGGGTGTGTTACTGTCTAGTGAACCAAGTGATCAGGTGAATGCCTACTGTGATGCAGATTGGGCATCATGTCCTCAAACCCGGAAATCAGTGACTGGTTACTTTTTAAAAATTGAGAAGTCAGTTATATGCTGGAAGTCAAAGAAACAAGCTACTGTTTCCAGAAGTTTAGCTGAGGCAGAATTCAGAAGCTTAGCAGCTGTAACAGCTGAGCTGGTTTGGATACTAGGCTTGCTAAAGGAAATTGGAATGGAAGTAAAGCTGCCAATCAAGGTGTTTAGTGACAGCAAATCAGCTATTCAAATACCTGCCAATCCAGTTTACCATGAGAGAACTAAACACATTGACATTGATTTGTTCTTCATAAGAGAAAAGATAAGCCAAGGGATGATCACTACAAACTATATTGCTACACAAGATCAACCTGCAAATATGCTGACCAAAGGCCTCACCGAGGCTCAACAAGTGCATCTAAATCACAAGCTAGGAATGTGTGACACTTTTTCACCTTCCTAGCTTGAGGAGGAGTGTTGAATACAAAAGTAAGAAGTCTCAAGTGTGGAAGATTCTAGAAGAAGCAATAATAGACTAGTTGTTTTTCTGTTATAACTGTTTTCAGTTAGTTACGCTAGCGCTAACGGCTAGTTAGTTAGTTAGCCTAATCTCTAGCCTATAAATGTATATGACTATACACATTGAAGTATGATGAATACAGACAGTTACTCTTCTCTCTCATCTTCTTCCTCTCTCAGTTCTTTTCCTTTCTTTCTTCTACAAACACTATCAAACTCTGTACTTCCTCCATTGTTGAATAAATAAGAAACTTACTGCTATCTTGTATAATTACATTTTTGAATGCTTGGTTACAGAGTTTAAAATTGTGTCTGTTCATTAGCTATCTCCTTGACTCGTTTTATATTGTGAATGAATTATTTTCTCATTTGATTTTGTTTTTCTTTTCCAGGGATGAATTATTATCTCATTTGATTTTGTTTTTCTTTTCCAAAGAACGAGGCATGTAATTAACGCTTTTGTATAGAAGTTAGTACTTAGATTTGTCAAAGTGGATGACTAGTCCGATGCTTACAGTGATGTGATGCAAGGGGACAAACAAGTTATCCTTGAAAACTCAGATAATCAACAACATCAAATGGTCAGGATTAAAAGACCTTCAGATAGTCCTTAAGAATTGTGAAGATTTCTACCAGATTGAAAAAGATCAAGTTAAGCAAATATACAAGTTAAATATAGTTTACTTTTACCTAGTGAAATTGTTGGTTTCCAAGGATGAAGCCAGTTTACCTTGTGTTCTGATTTATGTCAATGGAAAATAGTGGAAACAGTTAGGGAACTGATAGGCTATAGGCGAGAGAATATTTCAAAATTATAGGAAAAAAAATCTGATTTTGATCTTAAATAGGAAGGAAAGAACGGTTCAAATTTCTTGAAAAGTCATGGCTGATGAGATAGTGTCAGGTCAGATGGTTGCATCTCTTGGACTTAAAGTCAGGGTGACAGCTTTTATGAAGAGGCGGGAAAGTGACGTGGCACACAACATTAAAAATTTTAAAAAGCCATTGTTAAGGAATAGTAAGTGATACTGCCTTGATTAGGGACCTCATCTCTATATGATTTTCTATACTCAATCACTTTGTTCTGTCTCACCTCTCTTTTTCATATCTTCTCCTCCTTGCCATGGGTGTATATCTACAGAAGATATGAGACTAAATTAGACATGTAAGACATCATCTAATCAGGATACCTGCTTATCAAATCATAGCCATGTATGAAGGATTATGTGTGCAACTTGCATCCAGCTTGATCTTATCATTTCTGCCTTTCTTGTTCGTTTCAACTTGTTCCCAACCAACTCTCCTTAGTATATCTATCAAGCAAGTCCTCTCCAGAATTGAGAACGTTATTTTGATCAACCAGGTACACAACATTACCAGCCTCAACACTCTACCAATTCAGCACACCAGATGAAATCACTAGAATAGTATAGGACCAGGTTAATTTAAGACTTTGTTGCAGATCTATCCACTCGATCATTCACTCATCTAAGAAAAGAAGAATCCCAAAGTAGAATGGAATATATGTGATTGAGCTTGTTGCTGAAAAAGTAATGCAAGTTGATGATTCAGATGAGGATACTCAGAGTCTGTTTAATAACAATGGTGACAGTGATGATTGTGACTTTGATAGCATGTCCGAAACCTTAAGTGACTATGATGATGAGTCACTTGATTCTGATGTTGAACGGTGTGTAGCTGCTACTAAGGCTAGAGTAAGAGGAAAATGTGTTGTTTTCTCTGGGAAAGGAAAAGCCAAGAGAGTCATGGTGAGGAAACCAGTGTCCAAAGTCACTGAAAAAAAAAGATTTGAGAAGGATAGTGCTAAGGGACCAGGTTCCATCCCAAGTTAGCCAAAACCTCAGGAACCCTTGGGGCTTCTGCTAAGGGAATTGGTCCTTCAGAAAATACTGCTTTATCTATTGGAAAACAAAAGATGTTGTTCAGGGAAGCAAGAAAGAGATCCTTAAGACCCAATAGGTTTTGAAGAGAAGGGTATTTGACCCCAGATATTACTGGAATGTCAGTGATGCAAGAATTGATTGATAGGGTGAAGTTCCAACATTGGGAACATCTGTTTGAAGGACTTGTTCCTCCTTTGCATGAAGAGGAAATGCACATGTTTTACCATAATTTGGTCTTTTCTGAAGATGACACGTATTTGACCTCTCAAGTAAATAAGATGAACATTGCAATAGATGAGGAGGTAATGTCGAATATTCTTGGAGTGCCAGCAAAAGAGACCAAGTTTGTGAGAAGTGAAGAGGGCTTTGTAAAATTTTGGAAAATCTATGGAAGACAAGAATGTGAACAAAAAGGCTCTAAAAGGTGAATACCAAATATTGTCTGAGTTGGTAGACAAATCTCTTCTCCCCAGATCTGAAAAGAGGAAAACTTTGATAGGACTCGACCTATTCCTTATGAAGATCCTGTCCAAAGTACAAGAAAGTCAATTTGTCTGTCATTGTAATTGAACATTTACACACTGTGATGACAACCAAGGATAGCAAGCATGGTCTGGCCTATGGCTTCTGGCTAAACAGAGTGTTTTCATACTTTAATGTTGTGTGCGGAAAGGGCAAGGCCGGATCTGTTAAATAGATGTTCAACATTACCACCCTAGAAGACAATGAGTGTGTTCCAAGAAAAGTAGGTGGAAAATCTAAGTCCATTGTTTCTGAGTTGGTTGACATTCAGAATAGTTTGAGGAAAGAGCTTGATGTTATGGCTGCCTTGATGGCACAAAAAAATGATGAGATGTTACACTAAAGGCAGCATCTGTGAAAGAAGGAGAAGAGGGAATCAGTTCAGTTGGAAAGTTGAATATAGAAAATGCATCCCTGCAGGAAAGGGTGAAGAAGCTGGAAGCAAGAGTTGAGGCCTCAACTGAAAAGAATAAAGACTTAACACAACAGTTTTTGAAGGCCCATGCTGTTGAGAGTGAGAGGATGACCATACTCCTCAGGCAGCTGTCTCATGCTCCTGGTCCTTCTTCCCAAATTCTTCCCAACCTGGTTCCTACCCTTTTCTCTCAAGCTCTCATATTAAGTCCCGTTAAAATCTGCTCTCTTAAGTTTTTTTTGTTGATGCTGGAAATAAGTTGTTTCCTCATCTTCAGCTCTGGGGGTTTCTTTAGTGGCCTTTAGGACCAGGTTTTTCTCTATCTTAGACTCACCCTTTGATTTCCCCAACATCTTCAACATCTCATACATTTTGAGATTGCCAAAGAGCTCATCCATGGTCATGGTCTTCAAATTCCTAGCTTCAGTAATTGCGTTAACTTTGCTCTCTTATTGCTTGGGTAGGATGCTCAAAACCTTTCGAACCTGTTTGGTGATTCTAATATCTTCACCCAAGTAGTGAGTTCATTGGTTATAACCGTGAATCTTGTGTGCATCTCCTGAATAGACCCACCGTCCTTCATGGTAAAAGTCTCATACTTTGTAGTTAGAATGTCAACTTTGATTCTTTCACCTAACTGGTTCCCTTATGAGTTGCTTGGAGGCAGTCCCAGATCTCTTTAGCAATTTCACAAGCAGAGATCCTGTTGTACTCATCAGGACCAATGCCACAAACAAGCAACATCTTAGCCTTGAATTCTTCTCAATCTTTTTTCAATCTATATAATCATATTCCCCTTTAGTCTTGGGAATTTGTGAGGTCACATCACCAACTTTTACTATTCTTGTGGGAACAGGAAGACCATCTTCAATGACATCTCACAACTTAGAATCTTCAGCCATAATAAAGTCATGAATCCTAGTCTTCCACCACCCATAATACTCTTCATTAAACCTAGGTGGTCTAGTGGTAGATTGACATTTTTCAAGATTTGGAGGTGTAGCCATGTTTGAAGATCCTTCCAAGGTGTTAACCTTATTCAGGAAAACTTTGCTCTAATATCAATTGAAATGGGAGACCTGGTCCCAAATGAATTCAACCAGCAAGAATTAGGAGAAAGCTTAATAATAAAGTGTGTCGAGAGAGTAAATAGCAAATACAATTATTTTATGTGAAAACTCCTTGATCAAGGAAAAAAAACCACGACCTGCCTCCAGAATTCCTAAAGCTTCATTATATCCAAGCAAACTTGAATACATACTCCAATTTTTAAGAATTAAACTCATAATATTTCTTCTCCTAGTAATAACTCTATTACAAAGAGAAACTCGTAGTAACTCTACTGCACCATACACCAGCTAACTCTAACTGGAAAGACAAGCTAACTCTAGCTTGAAAATCACATAACTATAGATAATTACAGTTAAATGAGATTTACACCACAACACCTACTAATAATACAAGTAGCAATAGGCAACGTTTAAGATCACAATACACAAAGACTCAATTACAACAAGAAAGTAAAATACAACTTTATGAGCTATCAGTTCCCTATTGCAAGAGAGTCTTTGATCCAAGAGCTTCAAGAGAGATATATGTTGTACATATATGGAAGCTTAGTTTCCTTGTTGAGGAAGATGGGCAATATATAGCATGACACAAGAAAACCTGGGACGAATCCTATTGGCTGAGAAGAAAAAGTGCAACAACTTTTTCATCAACTTTTGTACTTTCGTCCAGCTGTGTAGTATCAGTGATGTGTAAGCCCAACCTATTCCCTAAGTAATTGCAACTTTGTCATCACACAATCTTTAGGAACTAGATCCCAACATGCCATTTGTCAATAATCAAAACTAAGAACTTAACATTGATTTAGCTTTCCCTGGTTCAATTCAGTAATAACATTATAAGTTTTTTTTTTTTTTTTTTTTGGTCAATGTTGTATTTGGTGTAATTTCATTTTTCTTTCTTTATTAGTTTATTTAGTTTATGTTGCTCTAGTGCTATTTCATCAGGCAGTTTTGTGCGCAAGCAACTACTAAGACAAGTCCGAAACACAAAAGCCAAAAAAAAAAAAAAATTGAAATTTACCAAGATAAAAAGAATTAAGTATATGATTCCAATAAGTTAAAAGCATGGATTTTTATGGAAAGAAACTCTTATCTTTATATAATTTACATGTAATATATAACAAAGTATAGATACAAATTGGCAATGAAATGTTTTATCTGAAAGATTATTATAGATCTAGATGTGTAAAAGAATAGCTTGATACATTTGGAGAACAATAGTTGAAAATGGAAAACTGAAGGCCATGTGAGAAAATAAGAGGGAGGGAGCAAAATATTTAAGTGGGAGGTGACAAAAGGTTTTTAAATTAAAAATGGTGATAACTTTGATCAGCTAAGCTCAAAGTTTCATTTAATTGTGATTAAGTTAATTGAGATGTAAAGTGTAATTTTTAAATTTTTTTTTAATTTTTTAAAAAGCCTTTCAACTTCAAATTTCAAATTTTAGAGCTTCCCTTCTTTTCTTATCTTTCAACATTTCTTCTTCTTTTTCTTTCTCCCCATCTTCTTCTTCTTATTTTTTTCTCTCCATGTAGATTTTTCTCTTCTTCCATCTCCTCTTCTTCTTTTTCTTTCTCTTCTCATTTCGTTCTTTCTTTTTTATTTTTCATGGACTATTTAAAAAAAAAAATTGAAAAGTTTGAAAAGAAATTTTTTGATTTCTTTTAAAAATGAATAAAAAAATAATTTAGCAAATTCAACAACTACGGTAATTGCTGCAACAATTACTATTAGTTGTTGTGTTACAGTAATTATCGAAGTTGCTGCAGCAACTATCGAAATTGTTGCAGCAACTTCGACTGTTGCTGCAGCAACTTCGATAATTACTGCAGCAATTTCGATACTTAATTTCTGAAAAAAGATCTGATTGGAAGAGGAGTCCATGAAAAAGTGATATTTATGGTAAAAATGGAGGTGATGGGGCTGGTGGTGACGCCGAATGAGAAGATGATATTTGTTGTGGTGTTAATAGCGACGGTGGTAGAGGAGAAAGAAGAAAAATAGGCGACAGTTATGTAGAGGGAGGAAATAATGGTGAATCAGGAAGAAGTGACAATGATAGTGATAGTGATAGTGGGGGAAGAGGAGGTGGCGGCGACGGGCGGCAACAAAATGGGTGTGGAGGAGTGGTGGTGATGGTGTAGGGATCTTTGTGTAAATATGGGGTAGGGATCTTTGTATAAATAATAAAATTTGAGGGTTTTAAAATTAGTGTCATTAACACTAATCTTAAAATTATTACCACTATTTAATATTTAAGACCTGTGTCACTTTTTTTTTAGTTTTAAAACTTTTTTGTCACCCTTAATTAATTTGTTCGTTTCTAGTAAAAATAACAACATACTCAACTTATTTCTATAAAATAAAGTCAGAAAAAAATAAAATCTACACAATCCGTAACACTTCATATAGATCCTCAGTTTAAAACCAAAATACAATCTAGAAAGTTCAATGGCATTGATGTTAACAATTGGGACAAAAGTGGTCACTAATTTGGTACTTCTGGTACATAGAACAATAATTGAGCTGGCTAGATGCATCCTATGTATCAATTACCACCTTCCACCTTTTAGATGTTCATAGGTAAACGGAGCTTGTTTATCTTGGAACGTACCAATTACTCGCTTCGTCCACTTTTATTAGTCATAAATTTTTTAATTGATTTCTATTTTTATTTATCATTTTTACAAGATAATTTTTTTCTCACTATATCCTTAATTGATTACTCTTAGTAACATTGAATTAACCAACCTTATAAAATGTTTCAAGATTTTCTGAAGTCTCCAACAGTCAAATTAATAGTGTAAAAATCTACAAATTGTTTAAGTCATTTATTAATGCATAAAAACATACTCCTGTAATATAGGGCATTTTGATTTGAAATATTATTTTTAAAAAGTTTATGAACATCTTTTATGTTCTACGAAATAAGAAATGAATAAAAATATCAAAAAAATATATTGATGGAAGCATTTGAAGATAACAAATGTTAAAGTAGAGTATTTAGTTAAATTGATTGAAGATTCAAAAATTATTCAAAAACGGATGAACTACCATTAAGAATATAAAAGATTACTACTCTTTATCCAAAAAATGCTTTGGTATCATTCAAATAATTATTTTATTAATGTTGAAATTTGACTTTAATTAAACAACATGACATAATTATTAATAGAGGCAAAATTATAAAAGAACATGTAATAGACTGCAGATATGCAAAAGAAAAAGCTAGTATACCACTAGTAACAAAAAGAATAATTAATAAAGAAATAAATGATATAAAAAGTAAAGGAGATCCAATAAAATATGTACACCTTGGAGGTACAGAGATATTAATAAAAGCATGTTTTAGAGAAGGAATAGATACACCAATAGAATTATATTTAGCAGATGATAGAATTATAAAACCTATAGAAAAAAGCATAATAACTGCCGTAAAAGGAAATCTAATATATCAAAAATTTAAATTTATAATAAGTGCAAATTATTCAGTAGTAGTAACAGATAGAAATATAGATAAATCACTAGTATTATATTGGAAAATATCAGGAATAGAATTAACCCCAGGAAGTAAAATATTTAAAGCAAGATGTAAAAATCTATATGTATTAACAACAAAACATAAAATAACAGGGAAAAATAAGATTAACAAAATACAAATAGAAAACTCATTCGAACAAATTGTAAAAACAATAGATTATAATGATTATACCTATAGAGACATAGATACAGAAGAAAATTTAGAAATAGTAAATGATAGAATAAGTACAACGAAAAGAATAGCTAATGAAAAACCAGAATCATTAAGCTCATCAAAAAGAACAAGTTATGAAACAAATTCAAGTAATTTAAACCAATATTACATAACAGGAAAAATAAATGAAAAAGAATATTTAATACTTTTGAATACAGGACAAGAAGAAAATTATATAGCAAAATATCTAGTAAAAAATGAAGAAATAAAGACCGACAATGATATATGCCCAGATCTACCAAGAAGTTTAATAAATAATAAAAATATAGCAGAAAAAGAAATAATAATAGGAGTTAGAAAAATAAAAATAGAATTCGAAGTAAAGGAAGAAATGCAAAAAGCAGATATAATATTAGGAATAAAATGGTTAGAACAAGTAAAACCATATAATATAGAACATACACAATTAACCTTAACATATAATAAAGAAAAGTTATTATTAAAAAGAGCCTTAACATGAAATGAAGATATATGTATTAATGAAGATAGTAGTAGAAGGATATTACAGTAGCTATTATACGCTTATGATAGATACAGGAGCAGAAGCTAATTTATGCAGATATAATTGCTTACCAGAAAGTAAATGGGATAAATTAAAAATACCAATAATAGTTAAAGGATTTAATAATGAAGGAAGCCTAATTACTTATAAAGCTAGGAATGTAAAAATACAAGTATGGCATAAGATATTAACAATAGAAGAAATTTATAATTATGAATTAACATCAAAAGATATACTTTTAGGAATGCCATTCTTAGATAAATTATACCCACATATAATAACCAAAACAGACTGGTGGTTTACAACATCATGTAAACAAAAAGTAAGAGCAAAAAGAGTTAATAATAAAATAAGAAAGAAAACTGATTGGATAAAAGGAAGTGAAAAAATTACACAAAAGTTAGAAAATATAAAAAATACTGAAGATACAGTAGAACTAGTAGTATTTTCGATAAATAAAACAGAAATAACTATATTTTCAATAAATAAAATAGAAATAATTCAGAAAAAATTAGAACAATTATATAGCAAAGATCCATTAAAAGGATGGGAAAAACATAAAACTACTATAAAAATTGAATTAATAGATAAAAATAGCATAATAACCCAAAAACCATTAACATATAATTTTGACGATTTAAAAGAATTTAAAATGCACATAGATGAATTATTAGAAAAACAATACATACAAAAAAGTAATAGTAAACATAATAGTCCAGCATTTATCGTAAATAAACATAGTGAACAAAAAAGAGGAAAAAGTAGGATGGTTATTGACTATAGAAATTTAAATGCAAAAACTATAACATATAATTATCCAATACCAAATAAGATATTAAAAATAAGACAAATCCAAGGATACAATTATTTTAGCAAATTTGATTGTAAATCTGAATTTTACCACCTAAAGCTAGAAGAAGAATCTAAAGAATTAACCGCATTTACGGTACCACAAGGATTTTATGAATGGAACGTGTTACCATTTGGATATAAAAACGCACCAGGTAGATATCAACGTTTTATGGATAATTATTTTAAACAATTATCTAATTGTATAGTATACATAGATGATATATTATTATACACAAAAACCAAAGAAGAACATTTAAAATTATTAGAACAGTTTACAGATATAATAGAAAAATCGGGAATAAGTCTAAGCAAAAAGAAAGCTGAAATTATGAAAAATCAGATAGAATTTTTAGGAATACAAATAGATAAAAGTGGAGTAAAAATGCAACAACATATAGTACAAAAAATAATAAATTCGAAAGAAGAATTAGATACAAAAAAGAAATTACAATCATTTTTAGGACTAGTAAACCAAGTAAGAGAATATATTCCAAAATTAGCAGAAACTTTAAAACTACTACAGAAAAAATTAGAAAAGGATATAGAATATAATTATGATGAAAAAGATAAAAAACAAGTTCAAAAAATAAAATTACTTTATAGAGAATTACCAAAATTACAATTTCCAGATGAAAATAGGAAATTTATATATATAGTAGAAGAAAATGCTAGTGAATATAGTTACGGAGGAGTACTTAAATATCAATATGAAGCAGAAAAAATAGAACATCATTGTAGATACTACTCAGGTACGTTCAACGAGACAGAAATAAAATGGAAAATAAATAGGAAAGAATTATGTTCATTATATAAATGTTTATTAGCATTTGAGCCATATATTGTATATAACAAATTTATTGTACGAACAGATAATACACAGGTACGCTGGTGGTTAACAAAGAAAATACAAAATTCAGTTACAACAAAAGAGATTCGAAGATTAGTTTTAAATATATTAAATTTCACATTTACAATTGAAGTGATCAGTACTAACAAAAATGTTATTGCAGATTACATATCAAAACAAAGCTACACAGACTGAAATAATAGAAGAAGATACTCTAGAAAAAATACTTAACACCCTAACTACGCTTTCAATGAAAGTGGACAGTATGGGTAATGAGATAGAAAAGCTAAAGACTAATGAAGATAAATTGAAGTCTATAGCTACAAATCAGCTAACTCAGCAGTATGCAGAGCTATGTCGATCGGAAGACATTAAAAATCCAGAGCTAGAAGGAGACGTTGGGACACTCCATAAAACCCATAACATTTATCAATCTACTTCTGCAGGTACAAGCAAAGGAGTTAATCGACCAAGATACCAGAATATAAATATGAATAAAATATTTAAAAAACCATTTACACCAAAAACACAAAAAGATCATTTATTCATACCCCCACAAGTTAACACATACCGAGATAGCCTAAACCAAGACAAAAAAGTATACAACTACACCGCCCAGAAATACATAGAAAATATATACAGAGTACAAACCTTTCTAAACCATAACCCCAGAGCTACAAACATCAAAGAACCAAATACCAACTATATAACCCAAAAATTACAAGGATATAACAAACTAATCGCACTACCCAAAACTAACCCAAGCCTAGTTAAAACCTGTTTTGACTATGGACTACTAAACACCATATATACTCAAGACGGAGAAGAGCTAACAGCTATGGAAGAATTATACAAGATATTCACCACCTACAAAAGAATAACAAAAGGAAATTTATTTTATATAAAGTGTTATACTGCACCAACAGAGATATTATATGACGAAATAAAACCAGTTATACAAGTTGTAAAGATAGGATTAACTAGAGATATGATTATACCAGAAGATATTACGCAGCAACCGGAGATACCCAGAATTGAGATACCAGATTTTTATGCAAATAAACGACTTATTGGACTAGCTATTATCATTCAAGAACTAGCAAATAACTATACTAACGGAAACCCAATATGGAGCTATTATTCGAGAGATCATCAAATGATTTACTCAAATTCAAAAGAGCTACGACAAGCAGATATGGAAGATGTAAGACGATGGATAATGACGCTACTCAACCCAGAAAAACAATCTACCGCAAGAGCAATAAAAAAAGGATTTATTTCAGACGGACTGCTAACAAGATATTGTAAGATAATTGGACATAAATATTCAGATCACCATTGTTCGAGGTGTAATGGAGAAGATAATATTATTCCAGAGGTACATCTAGAATAAAAATCAAGAAGACAAAATGCCAGCTGGAAAGATAAGATAAGAAGCAATAATGGAGCAGATACGACAAAATCAACGGAGACAAGATACTGTACAAAGTATGAATTATTGTACAAAGTCATTGATTGAATTATTGTACATTGATTGAATTATTATACTTTTACGTAGATGTAGGAAAATAGGTAAGGCCTATAAGCCCCTTTTGTTGATTTTTTTTTCTTTCTTTAGTTTTAGTTTTAAAAACATGTGTAAAGATAGATTGATTGTAAAGCTTACCTTTTGTTACATGTGTAAAGATAGATTGATTGTAAAGCTTACCTTTTGTTCTATAAATAAAGAAAGCAGAAGGCATTGCAAAGGCAAGCCTTCATGCGTTGAAGCAACTTTTCTCTCCACTCCACAACAAATACTTTACTCAGTTAATCAAATAAACATATTCCAATGGAAAAAGCTATGGAGGAACAAAACTCAGAAATATCAAAGCTACCCGAACAGGTATATCTATTTATGATTATGCATAGCTAGATTCATAATTCCCAACAATCATGATATGATAAAATAAATTCATATTAGTTACTTTATAGTAGAATTATTCGAAGAATAATATGTTAAGAAGTTTATTAACAAAGAGGAAACGGAGAAAAATCCCTAAGGACTATGCCATCCTAAAGGTGAAACCAATGAGGCAAGAAGCCGTGGCGGGGAGTAACCAGAGTAGAGGCGCTGTTTAAGGGAAAAAGTATCCGGATTACCATGTTAATAGTGACGAAAGAACATATTATTTAAGAATAATCTAGTATATAGTAAGCTAAGATGACCATATTTTGTTATGTACATGGTTGAAGGGAATATTTTGAAAAAAACAATTTTATGAAAATGAATGATAATTTATCTGATGTGATGGTAGATAAATTCAAAATACTTATTTTGTATGCACTTAGAAATATAAAAGTAGCAGATATAAGAAAAATCATATTAGAAAAAGCTTTTGGTAGATACTACATGACTAGAGTAAATTATATACCATATCTATCTAACTCCTCTTACAAATACTTACGATAATAAGTTACACAGAATTTTTAGAAAAAGATATAAGAAACATACAGTTACTAGAAAAACAGATAAAAATAAATATAAACAAATACATGAAAAATAAAGATATAAAATACATAGAATTCCTTAATAAAAATATGCAAAAACTACTAAGGCTAAAACAAACAACTACAAAATATTATAATAAAACCAATTTTAAAAAATAGATCATTTAGATTATCTTAAAGTATTAATCTTATATATACTTAAAAACATAGAAATTATAGATATTAAGAAAATAATATTAGATAAAGTAATAGACTATGAAATTGAAACTACAAATTGTCTAGAACAGTTATACGAAGAAATTTACCCAGAAGGATATTATTCAGATTAAAAAAAAAAATGCTAGAATATATTAGAAAAACTAGAGAAAATCAAGAAAATCTAAATAATGAAATTAATTATAGAAACCGAATAAGAAAAATAATGGAAAACCTAAAAGAAAAATTAGTATGGATAGAAAAAACCTTAGAAAATTTAGATAAAAGTACGTGTGATAGTTTATATAATTTAAAAAACTCACTACGAGAAGAACAACACAAGATAATAAATAACATTGAAAATCTAGAATTAGATATACATTACAGCACAGATAGGATAAATTATTATACAGAAATTTGTAACTCTGCAATTACTACAGGATAAAATAATTAATGAATATATCTTATGAAAAAAGTAAATCATTAAAAGATATTGAAACAAAATTTAAAAAATATCCACGCACTAATAAAAATAGATTCACTAGAAACCTAATAAATCTATTTGATCTACTAAATCCGCGCACCCCCTACAAATGGTATCAGAGCCCAGCAATCTAAAAAGTACGGAAGAGAAATATATATTAGAAATAGATCTAGAGTTAGAGTTAAAAAATTTAAATTTAGAGTTAGAGTTAAAAAATTTACCTACAAAATTATTAAATTAATTATGCGAAGACCATTTAAAAATAGAGAAGCTTTTAGAAAAATTAAAGAATCTTTAATTAGTAATTATTCAGAATATATAAGTCTAAATAAAACAAAAGAAAATCCACAAAAATTAGCCTACTTAATTACATTAATATCTAGTATTGAATCAAAATTAATAACACATTTAAAATCCAGAAGAATGAAACACATACCACCTAATTATGATAAAATTAGATTCAGATATCCACCAAGATATTATAAATATAATTTAAAATGAATAAGGTACAACAATACAAAGAATTAAAAATAAGAATAAAAAGACTACATTATAATATATTTGCTGGAGTTAGTAAAAACTCAATAGATACAGAAAAAGATGAAATATCAAAATTAGAATCACAAATAGATAGTTTAGAATATGTATATCAACATGACCTATTCACAATAAAATGAATAAAGAAGAATTTATAATAGATGAAAAAATATATGAAAACTACGAAGGATCAAAAATAAAAATAGTATTTTCTAATCTAGGACGAAGATATAAGAAAATAGGTGAACATTTATATCTAATGTTAGAAAAAGAAGAATTAAAATTAGAAGATAAATTGACAGCAATGGTAAGAATAGAAAAAGAAAATGAAGAGATAGATAGGAAAAAGAAAATAGAAAAAATAAAACAACAAACTACGGAAGAAATACGAAAAATAGAAGAAACCAAAAATAGTAGAATTGCTGAATTAGAAAAAGAACTACAAATATTAAAAAAGTTGTATGAACAAAGACAAAAAGAAAAAGAAGAAAAAGATAGAGAACAGAAATTACTAAACGAGATAAATCAATTTAAAGAAAAATTAGAAATAAAAAACGAAGAATTAGAAATAAATAATATAGATATTGAAGAGACAGATAATTATGAGTCCGAAGATAGTGAAACATATACAGAAATATTAACAAATACAAAAAATTTAGAAATCAATGAAAAAGAAATTAATGAGGAAAACTTAGAAAATACCCACACAGAAATAAATACTCTTGATAAAAAAGAAAATGAAAATATAATACCTAAAACAACAGAAATAAGAAAACCTATATATTATAAGAATAAGTTTAAAAAATACAATGAATATGACAAATGGATACCAAAACAAATAGTGAATAAAAATTATAACTTTTTAGACCTAGACTGTGTAATAGATACAGAAAAAATAATACAATTATGGATAGGATATATGACAAAACAATTATTAGATAATAATATAAATATAACAGATGCACCGGAATATATAGAAAAAACTCTAATAGGATTAGTAAAACTATGATTTGCAAATTTAACTGAAAATAGCAAAAAAGTATTAAGAACTAATAAACCTATAGAAGGAACATCATCGACAACAACTAAACTAACACCTATAGAATTATTAAAAAAATATGAAACAGCTATAAAAGATGAATTTGGTAGTATGACAACAATCGAAGAAGAACAAAATGAAGAAAAAGATACAAATAGGAATTTAATGTTAAAATTAGCAATATGTAATATGTGTTATATAGATGAATATACTTGCACATTTAAAGAATATTATTACAAAGGAGCATATAGTATAGAAGAAAGTAAAGAAATAAGAAAATTATATTTTAATAAATTACCCGAGCCATTTAGTTCGAAAATAATAAAAAGTTGGGAAGAAGCAAAAATAGTAGATACGTTAGGAGCAAGAATAAAATATTTACAACAATCGTATAGAAACTTATGTGAAAAATATAGAGAAGAATTAAAAATGGAAAAAACATTAATAAGAAATTTAGCATGTTGCAAAAATAAAATAGCACCCCAATTTGGATGCGAAGAAAGATATTATAAGAAAAGAAAAAGACATAAGAAATATAAGAAATATAAAAGATCAAAATATAAATATAAGAAACCGAGAAAAAGATATTATGTAAAAAATTATAAATATAAAAGACCATATAGAAAGAAGAAATCTATAAAAGAATGTACTTGTTATAATTGTGGAAAGTTAGGACATTTAGCTAGAGATTGTAAATTACCTAAAAATCCAAAAAGTAAACAAATATCAGAAATAAGAATAGATAATACCGAATATATGCAGATAGATTATATAGATTATAAATTAGAAAGTGAGGATAGTATATATGAAATTTCAGAAAACGAAACAGATAATGAAATAGATAGTGAAATAGATGAATCAAATGACTGAAGAAGATATAAAAATAATAACAAAGGAAGAATATTTAAATGATGAAGGAACGGAACAAAAAATAATATTTAATAGTAACATATTTGATAATTATTTAAAGGCACAATTTTATTTTTATTCTTATTGATTCCAATTATAAGGTCATATTAATTAAAAATAATAATAATAATATATTTTTTAATAAAAAATAATTTCATAAATATCGTTGAATCTTTTTTATTATTTCTTAAATTTTACGTCGGATAAAAATATATTACATAAAATAAAATAAAATGAAGGAAAGTGTCAACTTTTCATGTACAACTCTATATTATCGGGAGTACGACATACGTACACAACACTAAAGACAAAAAGATGGATACCATGAAATCCAATAATTTGAGTTTTGAGAGAGTAATAAAAAACACTATATATCATCAACATGCGTATACTTGTAGGGGTCGTTTGGTTTGAAGGAAAGTTATATTGAGATGAATTATACTGAGATAAGTTATATTGATATTATTTATTATTGAGTATTTGATTTGTTATATTCAAAATAGTATGCATGGTATAATTTCTAAGAATAAGTTATTTGTTTACAAAAATATCCTTCACCTTATTTTATTTTTTTCTTATATTTTTCTTGCAAACTTTATTTGTTCATTCTTAAAAATAAAATTTTCATCTTATTTAGCTTAAATAGTTTTGTGTGTGAATTCTCATAATTGAATCATGCGATAAACTTTCATCTTAAATTTATTTTAGTAAAAGAGATTTTTTTTAGTTTTTGTCACTTCATTTAAGCACATATCACTCTTATATTGTAAAATATTAAAGTTATTCATTTTAGTTGATATATAAAATTTAAAATTTTAAATGGCAAAAGATTATTTAATTAAAAATGTGTAATTAAGTAATGGAGTCAATATTTTTATAAGAGAAATTAAACTATAAATAAACATAAGCATTAGGCATACAAATTCAACGTATAATATATTCATAAATAAAAATTATTTTTATAATATAATTTTTTAATTAAAAATATATTATCAAAAAAATAACTAGTAGTGAAGAAAAGGGTATTAAAAATTATGAAAATATATAAGGATGTGAAAAAGTGATGTATAAAGAAGGTATTTTTGATAATTTACATATTTTATTCCTATATAAGTTATTTCAGTATTACTATACCACCCCAAGGTAGGGATAATTTATCCCGGTACTAACTATTAATCCTGGGATAAGTTATCCCACACTTTTGTAACCAAACAAGGGATAAAAGGGTACTAAAAACTTATCCCAAAATTATCTTTCCTTATCCCTTGTACCAAACGACCCGATAAGGTATATTGTACCTGCCTATATTATCAGGTGAATATAAAAAATAAACTCAAATTGGGGTGAATTTTAAATTTTAGCCTCAAATAAAAAAGTTTTCTTAAAATAGCCTTTACCTATTAACTAATATTTTTTTGACAAAATTGCCCCTGATCAATGGAGTAAATTACATAAATGATCTTCATAATGGATAACAACTCCATATTTATATCTTTCAACTTTTTTTTTCTTTTTAATTTTACTTTAATTTTTATTTTTTCTTTTCTTTTTTTATTTTTAATTTTCTCAACCCTTATTTTTCCCCTTTTTTCTCTCAATTTTTTTTTAATTTTTTCTTTCCTTTTTTTGTTCTTTTTAGTTTTTCTCAATCCTTACTTTTTTTTTCTTTACACCTTTCAACATCTACTTTTATAAAAAAAAAACAAATTATTTTTCTTTGATTTTTATTTTTTCTTTTCTTTTTAAATTTTTCTCGATCTTTATTTTTATTTAATCTTTCTTTTTTTTATCAACCTTTATTTTTTTTCTATTCTCTCTCAACTCTTACATTTTCTTTGATTTTTATTTTTTTAATATTTTTCTTCATTTTCTTCTTTTTTCACAATTTTTATTATTTTTGTTCATTTCTTTGATTTCTTCCATTCAAGTTATATCTCATGAGAAAGAGTTGACACTATCACATTATAAAGGAAAGACTTACGACTTTCGAACAATAAGCTATGTTTCATGGGCAAGAGTTGACACTGCTACATTGTAGAGACAAGACTTATGACTTTCAAACAACAAGTTATATTTCATGGGCAAGAGTTGACACTACCACATTGTATTTTGATTTATGAGATGTTTTATAACTCTTATCTTAGAGGCACTATTTAGCTCGGAGATTTTCAAACAACAAATTATATTTAACGGGCCAGAGTTGACTCTACCACGTTAGGTTTTCATTTATGAGATATTCTACGACTATTGCCTTAGAGGCAAGACTTAGCTCAAGGACTTTCAAACTACAAATTATGCCCCACGGGCAAGAGTTGGCACTACCACATTGTATTTTGATTTATGAGATGTTTTATAACTCTTACCTTAGAGGCAAAACTTAGCTCAGAGACTTTCAAACAACAAATTATACCCTATGGGCAAGAGTTGACTCTACCACATTATATTTTCATTTATGAGATGTTCTACAACTATTTCCTTAGAGGCAAGACTTAGCTCAAGGACTTTCAAACAACAAATTATGCCCCATGGGCAAGTTCAAACAACAAATTATGCCCCATGGGCAAGAGTTGGCTTTACTATGTTATATTTTCATTTATGAGATGTTCTACAACTATTGTCTTAGAGCCAAGACTTAGCTTAAAGACTTTCAAACAACAAATTATGCCCCACGGGCAAGAGTTGACTCTACCACATTATGTTTTCATTTATGAGATGTTTTACAACTATTGCCTTAGAGGCAAGACTTAATTAGCTCAAGGACTTTCAAACTACAAATTATGTCCCACGGGCAAGAGTTGACTCTACCACGTAATGTTTTCATTTATAAGATGTTCTACAACTATTGCCTTAGAGGCAAGACTTAGCTCAAAGGCTTTCAAACTACAAATTATTCCCCACGGGCAAGAGTTGACACTACCACGTTATGTCTTCATTTATGAGATGTTCTGCAACTCTTGCCTTAGAGGCAAAACTTAGCTTAAAGACTTTCAAACTACAAGTTATGCCCCATGGGCAAGAGTTGACACTACCACGTTGTGTCTTCATTTATGGGATGTTCTACAACTCTTGCCTTAGAGGCAAGACTTAGCTCAACGACTTTCAAATAATAAATTATGCCCCACGGGCAAGCGCTGACACTACCACATTATGTCTTCATTTATGGGATGTTCTACAACTCTTGCCTTAGAGGCAAGACTTATCTCAAGAACTTTCAAATAATAAATTATGCCCCACGGGCAAGAGTTGACACTACCACATTATGTCTATATTTATGAGATATTCTATAACTCTCGCCTTAGAGACACGACTTATCTCAAAAATTTCAAAGAACTTCGTAACAATAACTCATGCTCTTAAATTTGCTTTGATATAAAAAAAAAGATCCCTTTGTGGATTATCCAATTTTTTATTCATTAGCAAAATATAATAGAAGTTGAGAAAAAAATAAAAAAACGATCAAATAAAATAGAGAAATAAAAAAAAATTGAGAAAAAAAGGAAAGAAAAAAATAAATATCAAGAAAAAATGAAGAATTAAAAAAATTGAGAAAATAAAAAATGAGAGGAAAAATAAAAATAAAGTTTGAGAAAAATGAGGGGAAAAAAAGAGAACTGAAAAAAGAAAAAAGCAATCAAATAAAATAGATAAATTTAAAAAAAGAGTGAGAAAAAAAAAGGCAAGAAAAAAATAAAGATTAAGAAAAAAGTGAAGAATTAAAAAAATTGAGAAAATAAAAAATGAGAGGAAAAAATAAAAATAAAATTTGAGAAAAATGAGGGGAAAAAAAAAGAGAACTGATAAAAACCAAAAATAAAAAAATAAAGGTTAAAGACAAATAAATTAAAAAAAGAAATAGATAATGCTTGAGAAAAAAGAAAAAAGAGAAAAAAAGAAAGGTTGAAACAAATGAATTAAAACATGAAAATAAAATTAAAGTAAAAAATAAAAATAATAAAAAATTGAATAATAAAATTAAAGAAGAAAATAAAAAAGTAAAAATAATAAAAAATAGGATAATAAAATTAAAGGAAAAAATAAAAAGTGAAAATAATAAAAAATAAAATTTGAGAGACAAATAAGTATGGAAAGTTTAAAAAATATATTTGAGGTGTAGAGGAGCAAAATGATATTTGTACTATACTTAAAAAGTAAGGACTGTTATTTTCTAAAAACATTTCTTATTGGGGTCAAATATCTAAAGTCATCCATATTTAGATCTATGACATGCAATTTTCTGTATATTATCTTACAAGCTTGGGCGCGCATCTGATATAATTAAATAAGAACTGAATTAGACTTCAAAAATTGATACTACCTTTTCTTTTTTTTAAGTAAAAAAGAACAGAAATTGACATAAAATGTAAGAAATTGGGCTAGAGTAGTCCACATGTTGACAATCTAATTAGAGGAAGAAAAACTAACAAAAAAAAATATAATATATGACTTGGGACAAATAACGATTTTAATTTGTGTTACAGGTACATCCTAGTTTTGGTCCTGGATAATTATATTTATTAATACGGAAGCAGTTTAACAATCAGTTTACATGTTATATAAATCAATACTTTTAAAGACAGGTGTAAGGCTAGACTTTCTACCTAGTACGAAGCGAGGCGTAAATTTTGAGGCGATGGTGCGTAAGCCCACAAATCCTTTAATTTTTAATATTTTTTTAATTTTTAATATTTTATAAATTAATATAATTAAGAATAAATATTTTTTGAAAGATATAAATTACCCTCCACCCCCTTCCCAAACAAACAGTAAAAATACATCAAAATTATAAAAAAAATAAGTGAAATATGTATCTAAAACTACTTCAACAGCAGCCAAAAAAACTAACCAAAGCCACATAATACAACTAATAGATAAAGTCAATTTTTATATAATAAACTATTATATATCCTCAAAAACAAAAGTTTGTATAAAAATAGTACATAATTAATCAACCACCACCATTTCGTTACTCGGTCAATATATTTCACACCCATTTACCATACATTGTATTTTAAAAGAGAGCAAAAAAAGTAAATAACTCAAAATCTCATCACTATGTGACTTGAAAAGAACTAAAAGAAAGAAAGGAACTAGGAAGAAGAAAGTACTACTAGTACATTCTTGAGTAGTAGATTGTCAACATCCATCGACAAATACTCTAGAAAGTGTGACTTTTTTAAATTTTCTTTTACTTTTAATTTAAGTATTTACCAATTATATATTTTAGTATTAAGTTTAAATTAGAGATTTAATAGGAAAAATTATTTTACTTTGTAAAATTTCTAGGCTTACGCTTAATTTGTAC
Source organism: Capsicum annuum (assembly GCF_002878395.1). NCBI lineage: Eukaryota > Viridiplantae > Streptophyta > Magnoliopsida > Solanales > Solanaceae > Capsicum > Capsicum annuum. Next base: position 109,836,342 of record NC_061121.1, read on the forward strand.
CTCATTCTTAGGCGAATGCCCCAATGCTTAGGCGAACGCCGCAAATTTTAGGGCATTCGTCTTTCGATACTTTTGTCTTTCCACAATTCCTCGAGATATTTTGGCTATGCCTCGCTCTGGGCGAGCTTTAAGGCGATCTCTATGAGTGCCTTTTAAAACAATGATTTAACTAATTAACAATTTCGAGATATAAAAGGATAAATCGAAATACCTCTTAAGTATGAATAAAGATCATCAGTAAGATCCAAATCATAGAGAAGAAGACATTTCAGCTCTACAATCTTCTATTTGAATGCTAGGTTCAAATTAATCATCACTATATTAAGGGAAATAAAAGTTAAGGTTATGGAGAGGATGAATCAAATGAGAGAGTCTTCACAGAGATGGATCACTGATGTTTTTCACCTATGACTATGGAAGTTCTTACAGAGAATGGTGAACAACCAAATAAATGTAAGGTTAATTTTTATGGTGATATTTTCTTTGAGATTGCCAAGAGAAAGGTGCGTAGTTGTAGGTGATGACAACTAAATACAATTCCTTGTACACATGCAATTGCTGCAATGCATCACAAGAAATAAAATGTGGAGTCATTTATTGACCACTAGTATAAGAAGGACACATATTTGTACGAATACAATAAGCTTATTCAACTTATGTCAAATATGAAGTGTGGCCAAAACGCACAAAACCAGCCACATGAGATTATTCCTATGTCAGGAAGACCAAGTAAAAATAGAAAGAAAGATAGTTTGAGCCTATTAAGAAGAAGTTTGAAAAGGTTACAAAAAGAAAAGAAAGATGAGATATTCCGCTTGCAAGAATTTTGAACATCACAAGAAAAGATGTCCAACTTTGGTAAAATGTGCTTTAATATCTTTATATTAATGATTTTTACTCTATTTAGTTGTGCTGTAGTGTTTAATATTATGTTTGTTGAAAAATAATTTTGATGGTAGTTCTGGAACTGTTAGAGAATCTGTACACTGATCTGAATAATTAACAATTTTGAAATATAAAATGATAAATCAAAATACCTTTTGAAGTATGAGCAAAGTTCGTCGATAAGATCCAGATCGTTGAGACAAAAACCTCTCAATTCTATAAACTTCTGTATGCGAGATTATCAACAGTTAGATTTGAGTGCCAGGTTCAAATCAATCATCACTATGTTAGAGAAAATAAGAGTTAAGGTCATGGAGAGGATGAATCAAATGAGAGAGTTTTTAGAGAGATGAATCACAGATGTTTCACCTATAACTATAAAAGTTCTTATAGAAAATGGTGAACATACAACTAAATGTGAGATTAATTTTAATGATGATATTCTCTATGAGATTGATGATCCACCATATACACATGTTGTTAATGTCAAGAAAAAGGTATGTAGTTTGTATGTCATAGGAACTAAAGGCAATTCCTTGTACATATGCAATTGTTAATGCATCACAAGAAATGGAATGTGGAGTTATTTTGTTGATCACTGGTATAAGAATAAAACATATTTGTGGACATATAATAAGTTTATTCAACCTATGACAAACATAAAGATGTGGCCAAAAAGCACAAGACTAGCCACACGAGATTATTCCTATGTCAGAAAGACCAAGTAATAATAGGAAGAAAGATAATGATGAACCTGTAAAGCAGAAGTTTGAAAAGGTTACAATAAGGGGAGAAAGATGAGATGTTCTATTTGTAAGAATTTTGCATATAACAAGATAGAATGTCCAACTTTGATAAGATGTGTTTTAGTATCTTTATATTAATGATTTTTAATTTATTTAATTGTGTTTTAGACTTTAAGATTATGTTTATAGAAAAATAATTTTCCCAGTAGTTCTAGTAGCTGCAGGTTTAAGTGTGACACCTACCACTACTACCTTAGTTGGTGTGAAGCCTGCAACTACCTCAACAGCTGGCGTGAGGTATGCAATGCCACAACAACTGGTGTGAGACTTGCAACTACCTCAACAACTGATCTGAGCCTGTAGCTGTTGTGAGAACTACAACTACTTCTGCAGTGTTTGAAAATGATACCCAACCAACAATTCAACAGTCAACTACTAGTGTTGGTGCACAAAAGAAGAAGACTAGTAAAACTTTAAGAGATGGTACAACTCTTGCATTTAGGAGATCAAGACAAAAAAAAGACAAAAACAACTGATTTTGATATGTTGTTTGAATCAAGTGGCAACGTAATAGAGAGAATAAGTATTCTATCATCTAAATACACTTAACTGAAATTAAATGTATCACTAACTGAAATATTTTGTTATTCCTTAGTCTAAAACTACCGATAGAGTATTACACACTCCAACATTGAAGAGTTCAGTTTTAATCAATGTTGATTTTGTTTACAAATCTAGTAGATTAAGGTGGAAGACTGAAGCTAAAGTTACTTAAAGAAAACTACAAAAAGAGAGTTATAGAAGATCAAACTCTTCTATAACCACTCAAGTCACAACAAGAACTAATGCCAACAAGACTTAGTTTACACCAACCACTCAAGGAACTCAAGCCAAACATTAGATTTCTCTTTGTCTAACTTAATTGCTAGTTGTTGTATTGACTTGATCCCAACTGTTTTGCTGACTTTATATCTAGCTGTTGTTAAGACAATTTATTTTTTGTGTTTATGAATTTCTAGTACATTTTAGCAATTGTAGGATGAAACACTCTAGATTTTTGTCCCTTAAGAATTTCTTGAGCTTTGGTTACGAATGGATCCCTGGAGTCATAGTGTGTCTTGACGACTCATAGGGATGAGTCGTACCCAAACTAGTAAGTTTGGGGCTTGATTCTGCTCTAAGTATAAATATATCATCAAGAGCTATAAGGAATAGTTACGAGACATAACGATCAAACCATAGGATGTCCAGTATTCACCCTATTGGTTTTGCTTTAGTAACGAGTAGGGACCCATGAGTCATAGGGTCCCATTATGATTGGTGATGTTGATTCGTAAGGATAATTGTGTAGGGTGCCTTAGGGGTACTGCTTTAGTTACAAATTGTGGTAACGAGTCGTATGGTGTGGTTATGAGTCAAGGGGTCGACTCATAAACAAAGGCGGCACTTTTTCAGTTTTTAAGTTGGAGGCACTTCAGATATTTCCCACTGAAAATACTTTAGACCCCACGTCCATAAAGCACTTTTGGAGCATTCATTTAACACTTTAACAGATTAAACACTCTCTCTAAATCCTCTCAAATAAGTCAAGCTAGGATTTTACTAATTTGGTCATCTAAGGGCTCAAGGGTTGATTTCTCTCTATAAATCTTCGTGATTCAGGCATGTTACTATTCCTTCATTGTTAATTTTGTAAAAGCATGTGCTTTAAAGTATTGTTCATAATATTATCGTTTGGTTTTGAAAACAAAGGTTGGGGGTTTTGAATGTTATGAATTGAATAATGTTCCTCATGATTTATATATATGATTTTCATGCTTTTATATGGTTTTGAACTTGTGGGTGTATAGGTATGGTGAATGAACTAGGGAATTATGATTTTCCCAAAACTTGTGACTTTGAAGTGGTTATAACCCCAACTCCGTAATGTGAAATTGGTTCTAGTTATGAGAACTGTGAAAATTTGTAAAATTGAACTAGTCTTAAACTGTTGTGTGATATAAAGATATATTTGAAATACAATGGTATGACTTAATGAACAAAGAGAGTCGGTGTTCCCCAATGTGTGTTAATGAACAAGGGGAGTTGTCCTACTCAAGTTAATGAAAACTATTTTGGCATGATGTGTTACCTTGCAAGTGTAGTTGGTATGACGATACCAACAATGTATGCCTTAATGGAAAATGTGGTTAAATGAATGAGAATATGTGACACTTGTTTTAATTAGGCTTTAATAAGGTTTGTGTAGCTTAGTCATGAAAGTGGAGGTCCAAGTGACCAATACTGAAAATCGCATTTGCCAACATGGGAGTCAAAGTTACCAGGGAGGTTCGAGTCCCTCTTATTATTATTTTATGATTAGGGAGGTTCGAGTCTCCCATAAATTATTATATGATCGGGTGCTTAAGTCACCTTGGTATATGTTGGAGGATTTGAGTTTCCCATATACATATATATGAGATTATTCTTCGGTTCGTGTGGCTACACGCACTGGGGCCCGACCAGGGGGTGAGAGTTGGGGACTATATAGCCCGTGGGTACTATTATATGATGGCTGAGCTACATAATTCAGGCTAAAGTTTTAAAAATAATGTTAAGCCTTATTCCCATCCCAACATGTGATATATATATATGTGTGTGTGTGTGTGTATATTTATGCATTTGATTATGTGTAAGGGTTTTGAATGATTTTAAACTATTGATCATATCATTATGTTATCCTTATCCTCGAGTTACATACTAGAGTTCACCCCGCTAACTGTCTTTGGATACTGTATCCCCACGCGATGTAGAAACTGGTCATACCTCCACTTCTTCTACTCAGTGACTTGGATTCAAGATTAGCTAGCGAGTCAGATTGAAGTGGTGAACTGTCATACTTCGGAAGACCCCATTTTATATTTATGGTGTAACAATCTAAATATTTGATGAAATATGTGAAATTTATGGTTTTGTGTAATTTGACTATTTTATCCCTCTCCATAGTTGCAGTATGATATTTTTGAGGTGTGAGAGTGATTGACATAATTTTTGATGCATTTTTGTACCATTTATGCAATATTGTGATTTTTGATGGCTCCGAGAGCCTTATTATGGACTTATGTGGATATCTTTTGATTCGTGCGATGGATGATTGAATGGACTGCACCAGCAGCTCTAGATAGACCTTTAGTTCGGGTCTCAGTGCACCTAAGCTCATTTTGACCAATTGATCGAAAAGTTGAAAAATTAAAAATATGGGTGTGGGATCCATATTTGATCGAAATGACCTTGTATAGAAAATATGACTTTGCCAGTAGGTACAGAACATCGATTTTATAGTGGTGACATAGTTGGTGTAATTATATGGCTTTTAAATCTCTTTTTCGATCCTCGATTTGAAAAATTATGATTTTGAGTTTCGGGGGGTCGATTTTTGAAAACGATATTTTTTCAAAATTGTGATATCGCCATTGAATTTAGAGCGTCGAATTTAGGTCCCGTTTAACCATGAAAATTACTTTTTCGGAGTTGGTGTTGGAGTTGAAGATGAAGTTGGAGTTGGAGTTGTGTTTGGCCATGAATATAAATTAAAGTTATTTTTGAAATTTTGTGAGAGAAGTATGAGTAAAAAAAGTGAAAACAAGTTTACAAGTAAAACTTGTTTTCACTTTTTCAAATAATTTTCCGTAGTTGGAGTTGAAAAATTCATGACCAAACGAAGCGTGTTTTCACTTTTTTCACTAAAGTGAAATAATTTTCTGAAAAAAAAGAGAAAATTTCTATGGCCAAACGGCTACTTAGTGTGGTTACATAGTTCATTTGTGTATATCAAACTCCGATCGAATTCTGGGCACCCCGTCGAAGTCCGTTTTAAATTAAAAATATCTGGTTTACCAGGTTGCTGGTGCAACCAGATACATATAGGGTAAATCGAGATTGAGGAATGGGTTTTATGTGTTAAATGTCAGGCAACCTGGATACAATATAAATAGCCCTTTTTATCCAGTTTTTGTTCATTCTTTCACCTTTCTCTTGAGAGTTAAACCCTAAAATAGTATGAGGGCTTAAAAGTAAAGCTTGTGGGATCTTGGGAAGCTATATTAACATATATTTCTTGATTCTATTATTTATTTAAGGTAAGAAATCACTTTTTTCTTGATAATTTCTTAATTAATTTCTCAAAAATTCCAAAAATCTCAGGGCTTGATTTTAAACCTCAATTTCACTTCTTTTTACTTGAATAATATTTTTATCTTATAATTACAAGTTTTTCATCAATTTAACCTTTAAAACATTTTGATTCTTGATTTTAACCCGAATTTTAAAAAATTTATCCGGTAAAGCTCAAAAATGTTTTTTCTTCGATTTGAACCTTACTTTCGACTCGATTTGACTTGGGTTTTCAGCTGTAGATTTTTAAAAATATGGAAAACATATTTTTAAAGTAAAGTTTTGATTTTGCTCTTCTTTTTCAAAAACCAGTTTTGAGGGTCCGTTTTGACTCAAAAGTAGTCAATATAGATATCATTGGTTTTGTTTTGATGTATAGATTCCATATTTGATGTTTTTAGAGAAGTTAGGGATCGTTAGTGGAAAGTAAGGTTGTGGGTTCGAAGAGTAGTGGATCAGTTTCGGCTTTCGAGCTAGGTTACGACTTAACTCTTTCAGATTGGGCTGGGTAGTAAATGATGATACAAAATGCATGTTAAGGGTGGAAACTAATTATGAAAAATGGCTATCTATGTGTTTTGACTGTGTGAGGGCCTATATATGATATAATTGTCAAAATTGAGATATTATGTGATAAGTGTGACCGTGTGGGGTCCTTGTGATATTGATAGCCTTTAATACATGTGAATAATTGTATTGTATTGTTAAAATGCTTAATGTGGTATTGGTGTATTGTGATTATATTCATACTTTATTGGCATATGAGACGTGGAATTTCATGGATGAAATGAAAATAATGAGTGAATATTAGTTCATGTGGTTGTGGAAATGTATCATTGTGGTTGGTTGTGGAAATAATTCATGTGGTTAGTTGTGGAAATATATCATGTGATTGGTTGTGGAAAAACTCATTGTGATTGGTTGGAAGAATTACATCTTCATATCATACTCATTCATGAAACATTGGTACCACCGTGGCAACATCTGAGAAACACTGACAGTACCTTTTAAAACCCTCCGCAAGAAATATGCGGGGGAGGAGATATTGTAACACCTTATAAATCCCTTTATGAAGGATATGCCGGAAAGGATATATGAGATATGTGGATTGTATACAGGTTGACAAACTCCCCATGGGTCCTATGTTGGAAAGCTTTAGCTCCATAGGTGTATACAGGGATTGTGCGATGATCCCAGGTGTTGTGCAATGGCCTCGTGCATCATTATCATCATCATATATATTGCACTTACTTTATTGTGTTTATACTGTGTTGTATTGCCATATTGACTTGTCATTTATGTATATTTCTTATCTTTCTTTACTTGTATTTAATGATTTTGTATCTACATGTTCTCCTTTGTTCTATTTATATGTGACATAATGTATACTTGTGTTCTATATCTTGGTGTGTTGTTGTAATATATGTGATATATTAGAACTCTTAGTGCAAGCGGTGTGGGCTACCGTTGTGGGACATTTTCTGATTGCAAGTTATGTGCCCTTAGTGTATATTTTTTATGCTTTATTTACTACTTTGATTGTTTGGCCTATGATACCTACTGAGTACAGGTGGACCGTACTCATGCCTACTGCGCCCTTTCGGTGCAGGTCCTAGCTCGAGTTCGCCTCACTTTCTTAACTCGGGCGATTGTTCAAGCTTCCAAGGTAGCGGTTGGACATTCATGCGTCCATATTTCACTTTTATCTTTTTATAGTAGTTATGTCTTTATTATTATTCAGAGATAAATATTATTCCTTTGTGGTTATAATATTATTCCTTTGTGGTTATAATATTATTCCTTTGTGGTTATTTTTTTGATGTATTTGACTCTCGAATTGAATTAGTAGTTCTTACACTATTGACACCTAGTTTTGGGCATGATTGGTATTTTGAATAAGTTCCTTCTGCACTATTATGATTACTTATATGGTTTGGCTTTGTTCTAGAAGCCTTACCTTGGGATGTTTCTGTCATTTTCTCTTTTCGTATTAGTTTGGGTGATAGGCTTACTTGTCAAGGTACGCCGCGATAAGTGCCATTATGACCCTCTTTTTTGGATCGTGACAAATTAGTATTAGAGTAGCCAGGTTTTATTAGTCTCAATGATTTAAGAATGGGATGTCTAATAGAGTCTCGCAGATCGGTACATAGACGTCCGTAACTACCTCCATGAGGCCATAGGATGTCTTTATGAAACTTCCTTTATTTTATTCCTTTTCATGCGAAGTTCTTTCATACCTTATGTTTTGAGTTATTTTTCACTCTTTCTGTGTGAATGGTGTTGCTTATTTGGCCTATCAGTTGAGAGTTATTGCTAGAGTTTGAAGGAGGTCACTTGTGAGTTATAAACCTCGTGATTATCCCGTAATGACTTAGGATCAGTTTTCCAAGGGTTTATGTAACACCCCGAGTCTGTACCCCGAATGAGACATGGTGCTCATAATCCCAAAGGACCACAAGCTAACCCATGACTGGTACCTGCTGTAATAACTGAGTGACAATAATACTAAAATATGTGGAAATTATGCAGAAAACATGCCATAAGGTTCAATACTATAAATAATACTGGATATGGTATCACAATACCAAAAACTAAACATCAATACTGAAAACTGAACAACTGTCTGAAAATACTCTAGTCTAAAAAACCCCCAAACTGTCTGAACTATGGAGTTGATGGGACAAGTCTCCAACTAACTCTGACTACTGAAAATGAACTGAAATGCTAATAAATAATCACGTCCTCAAACTATGAGGACTCACCACTAACTCTGTATGCCTAGAATCTGAATTACTAAGGGTGCTCGGGAGCCCGTGCGTCTGAACCTATGATATAAGACATCATAGTGTAAAAGAAAGATATGCGTCAGTACTTTAAATGTAATGGTATGCTCAGTGGGGTAGGCTGAAATGCATGGGTTCATATGCATGAACAATACTAACTGAATAAGAGTACATGCATGAGTATGGAAATTGTACTGAGATCGTAACAACACTGAATACTGAATTTGAATACTAATTAACTAATATCTGAGTATACTGATACTGAATTACTGGTAACTAAATGACTGTATATGACAGTCTATACTGAATCCCGTACTGAGCTGAGTGACTGTGTTTGACAGTTCTGAATCTGCGGAACTGAACTGAGTTCCATACTGAGATTGAATCTGAAACTGAGATTGTGGGAAATAATCATCTAACTGATATGCCCCTTAACTGATTTGGGGTCCAACCTATAATCCCAGTTGGAAGGGTGTTAATACCGTGCCACGGGTAAGGACAAGTGCTGAGTCACCCTTATCTGGCAGGTACTCCGAACGAGAATGGTGGTACCCTCAAATGGCAGGTAGACCACCTCATCAACCCTCAACTGGTAGGTTGATGTCTTAAACTATGCTGGCTATGCTGTTCTAGAATGCAAGGACTTCTTCTAAGGATTCACCCTCTATTGGTAGGTGAGTCCCCATTCTTGGGTTTACTCGGTGCTGAATCCTACTTCCAACTGAATAGATACTGGATTGAATTCTCAACTGTACTAGGCTAGACTGAACTGTTACTGATCGTACTGTATAACTGAGCTGAACTGATTTTACTGAACTAAGCTGGACTGATTCTGAGTTCACTTAGTTTTCCTAAGTTCTGTAACTGACTGAATTCTACTAACCGAGACATGACTGATTCTACTCTGTGACTGACCATATCTCTAGACAAGCAGCTAAATTATTGGGTATTAAATACCCCCAAGACTCGATAACATAAGCTTAAAAGACATGGCAAAATCTTGAGACATGGTAACTAACTACTTAGTCATCATTCATTCATTTGGGCATTCAAGCAAACACTTGCATACATGCTAACATGATGTAATTTCACTATTCAACTCACATGGACAATTTATCAAACACTTGTGGAGCACAATATATGCACATAATACTAAAATAATATGTAGGCATCATGATTCAATTCCAATTACACAATTTAAAGATTTTCAACATGAAATCACATAATAAAGCACACATATCAATTAACTCTATATGAATCTTGTAATAAATCATGACTATATTTTAATTCAAATCATGAAAATCATGAAATCACTTTACATGAACTTTAGAAGAGTTTCTTGGACTTCAAGGGTGGAAGGAACCCTTGGATGAACACTTCATATACCTTAGTTGGTGAATTCTGAAAAATTAATTGTGGAGTCTTGAGCCTTGAATTTGAATTAACTCACCTAGGGTTTTTGTTCTTGAGCAATTTGTGAAAGAATGAATATAACTTGCTAAAATAGGGCTAAATTTCATGTTATGGGGGATAAAGGACATGGGAAAAAGACTTAATTAACCTTGAGAATGCAGCATTTTAATGACTGTAAACTAAACCATCGATATGCAGGTCGACGCGCTGTGTCGTTGGCATCTATGCGATAGCCAACGCACCGCATTGAGTCCACGTCGGTTTACTAGAATTGGATGCTGTGAGCTGGGGAAAATATTTATCAACGTGATAGTCAATGTGACGCATCAAGATTGCATTGATTCACTGGTTTAGGGTTCCAAAGGTGCTTCAAATGAAGTCCAAAAAATCCAAAACTTGTCCGGAAACACCTATTGACATTCCTAATCATAAATTAACTCAAACATCAACATTTAATAGACATAAAGGTTGCAAAATAAGATTTTAAACTTTTGAAGGCTAAAATAACACTAAGTCTAAATACTTAGCTAGAATTTTCTAAGTCTGGGACCCCTTAACAAGTTTAAAGGACTGAATTATGCTAAGAATTTTGTAGGGTCTTACAGTTTCCTAGAGATTTATGCCTTTAAGTTTGAGAGATAAGATGCGGGACGAGTTTGATTATTTGGAGTAGGGCTCCATGACAGTTGCTGAGTATGAGGCATGCTTTAATACCCTGCCCAGCTATTCCTATGATAGTATTTCCATGAAGTCTATGAAGATTTAAAAGTTCATGAAGGATTTGGATGTTTCTCTTTAGTTGGCTACATCTCAGATGGTTGTGTTTGGGGTTTCTTTCCAAAGTATAGTGGATCATGCTAAGATAACAAAGGGTATTCTTAGTGCATCTCAGGGAGGCGTCAGGAAGGCATGACGTTTTGGTGAGTTCAGGAGTCAGACCTCTTAAGAAAGAAATTTTAGAGGTTCTCGTGGATACCATGGTAGGCCAGTAATGGCTTTACAGAGTTCAGGTGGTAGGTATTCTAGTTCAGCATTTTAGGGTGGTTGTTCGGGCCCAGTTCTGCTTTCTCTGTTGAGACTGGTCATAGAGATTGCTATCTGTGTGATGAGATTGGACATGTGGCTAAGGACTATCCCCGTCGAGTAATTTGGGCTACTCCTATTTCATCTGTAAAAAGTAGGGGTGCTACTAGAGGTATAAGGGGTAGAGGTGGTGGAGCTCATGGGGGTGGTCGTGGGGACACCCCCGGCAGCTGTTGGTCGTGATCAATGTTATACTGTACCAGCCAGATTTGAGATAAAGACTTCTGATGTTGTAATTACAGGTATCGTCCCCATTTATTTTAGACCTACATCTGTATTATTTGATCCATCTCCTGGATCGACTTTTTCCTCTACATCTGTATATTTTGCTTTGGGTTTTGATTCTGTTAGTGAGCCTCTTGCCATGCCTATTCGTGTATCTACCCAGTAGGTGATTCTTTAGTGGTGGATTGAGTGTACTGTTATTGTGTTGTAACTTTTTCTAGGTATGAGACTTTGGTAGACTTTTTTGTGCTAGATATGGTCGATTTTGATGTTATTTTGGGCATGGATTGGTTGGCTCCTTATCATGTTGTCTTAGATTATTTTTCTAAGACTATGATTTTAGATTCATTGGGTGTGCCAAGGATAAATTGGAAGGGTGTACTTCATTCAGGTCCTGAGAGGATTATATATTTTGTTTAGGTTCATAAATTGGTTAGGAGGGGGTACTTATCTTACTTGGCTCATATTTATGACACCAGTGTTGTATTATCTCCTTCCTTGGATTTTTTTCATGAGTTTATGGGTGTGTTCCCTACAAACTTGCCTAGTATGCCTCCATATTAATATATTGATTTGCTATTGATGTTAAGCAAGCATCAACCCTATTTTTATTCTTCCTTTTAGGATGTCCCCATCATAATTAAAGGAAATAAAGGATCAGTTGCAGGATTTATTGGACAAGGGATTTATTCAACCTAGTATTTTACCTTTGTATGCACCTGTCTTGTTTGTGAAGAAAAAGAATGGGTCTATGTGGATGTATATTGATTATCTGCAGTTGAATAAGGTGACGGTTAAGAATAAGTATCCTCTTCCTTGCATTGATGATTTGTTTGATCAGTTTTAGGGTGATGCAGTATTTTTGAAGATTGATTTGAGGTTCGGTTATCATCAGTTGAGAATTAGAGCTTTGAATATTTCAAAGACAACTTTTCGGACTCAATATGGTCATTATGAGTTCATGGCCATGTCCTTTGGGTTGACCAATGCCCCTGTTGCATACATAAAGTTGATGAATAAGGTGTTTCGACTATATCTTGACTCCTTTATTGTTGTATTTATAGATAATATCTTTTTGTATTCTAAGAGTGAGGTTGAGCATGAGGAGAATTTGCATATTGTGCTTTAAACATTGAGGGATGAGAAGTTGTATGCTAAGTTCTCTAAGTATGAGTTTTGGTTGGAGTCTGTTTCTTGCTTGGGTCATGTGGCGACTAAGAAAGGTATTATGGTTGATCCAACCATGGTTGCAGTTGTTTGTGATTGGGCTAGACCTACTATGCCCATCGATATTCGAAGTTTTATTATCTTGGCTGGGTATTATCGGCGTTTTGTTAAGGGTTTTTGATTCATTGCAGCTCCATTGACAATATAAACCCAGAAGAAGATTTTTTTTAGTGGTTCAATGCTTGTGAATTGAGCTTTTAAAAGATTCAGGATTTGTTGACTTGATCTCCTATATTGGCTTTTCCCAAAGAGGGTGTGGGCTTTATCCTGTTTTGACACTTAGGTGTGTTTTGGCATTTGTGTAGGATAGATCTTTTTTGATGGAGCAGATTCGAGCTAATCAATTTGATGATGTTGATTGAGGTTGATTTGAGATAAGATGTTGAGTGGAGAGGCTAAAGAAGCCTCACTTAATTCACATGGAGTTCTGCGGATTGAAGGCCGAGTTTGTGCGTCCAGAGTGGGGGACTGGATTACATTAATATTAGAGGAGGCTCATTTTCCAGATATTCTATCCATCCAGGTGTGAATTAGATGTATTATGATTTGAGGCAGCATTATTGGTGGGATGGTATGAGGCGATATGTAGTGGATTTTATAGCTCGTTGCATATGTTGTCAGCAGGTGAAGGCCGAGCATATGAGGCCTGGTGGGTTACTTCAGAGGTTACCCATTCTCGAGTGGAAGTGGGAACGGATCATCATGGACTTTGTGACTGGTTTTCCTCGTACATCTCATAGTTCTGACAGTGTTTGGGTCATCGTGGATCGATTGACCAAATCAGCTTATTTTATTTTGGTTTAGCTCTTATTCAGTGCTGAGAGGTTGGTTCGTATCTATATTCGTGAGATTGTGTGTTTGCATGGTGTACCGATGTCTATTATTTCAGATTGAGGTTCTCTGTTCACATCTCACTTTTCAAAGACTTTTTAGGATGATTTGGGTACTCGGGTTGATATAAGCACAATATTTTACCCCAAGACTGATGGCCAGTCAGAACATACTATCCACATTTTGGAGGATATTCCGTGCATGTATGATGGATTTTGGTGGCCAATGGGAGCAGCTTTTGGATTAGGCGGAGTTTGCATATAATCATAACTACCATTCCAATATTAATATGACTCCTTTTAAGATGTTGTATGATAGGCGTTGTCGCTCCCTAGTAGTTTAGTTTGATGTTTCATAGGTGAGACCTCGATGTACGTACTTGCTTCGTGAGTCTTTGGATAGAGCTTGAGTTATTCACGATAGATTTAGAGCGGCTCAGAGTAGGCAGAAATGTTATGCTGATAGAATTCTTGCCTTGATATTTGGTGTTGGTGATCGTGTTTTTGTTTGAGTTTCACCCATAAAAGGTGTGATGAGGTTTGGAAAGAGGGGCAAGCTAAGCCGCAGGTATATTGGTCCATTTGAGATTCTTCGGACTATTGGTGATGTGGCTTATGAGTTGGTCTTGCCCCCTGATCTATCAGTTGTTCATCCAATTTTTCATGTTTCTATATTCTTCTCTATATTCCTAATGAGTCTCATGTCATTCGTTGGGAGTCAGTTCAGTTAGATGATTAGTTGTCCTTTGTTGAGGAGTCGTCTCTATTTTGGCTAGGAATGTTAAGCGATTGCGCTCTAGAGTTATCCCTGTGGTTAAGGTTCAGTGGCAGCATCGACCTGTAGGTGAGGCTACTTGGGAGGTTGAGTTTTATAAGCGTAGTTCTTATCTTCGGCTCTTCATTAATTTAGGTATTTCTTTGCCTCAATTTAAGGACGAACTAGATTTTTAGTGGTGAAAGATGTAAAGATCTAAACATAAGATTTTATGTGATTTGACTATTTTACCCCTCCCGATAGTTACATTATGATATTTCTGAGGTGTGGGGGTGATTGGCATAATTTTTGATGCATTTTGGTATCATTTATGCGATATTATGATTTTTGATGGCTTCGAGAGCCTTATTTTGAACTTATGTGGGTATCTTTTTATCCGTATGATGGATGGATGAACGGACTGCGCCAACAACTCCAGATTATTGATTTTAGGCTAGATAAACCTTTGGTTCGTGTCCCAGTACACCCGAGCTCATTTCAACCTATTGATCGGAAAGTTGAAAAATTAAAAATATGGGCATGAGACTCATATTTCGTCGAAATGACCTAGGATGGAAAATCTGACTTCACCAGCAGGTCCATAACGTCGATTTTGTGGTGATGACATGTTTGGTGTAATTTTATGGTTTTTAAATCTCATTTTGACCCTAGGTTTGGAATATTGTAATTTTGGGTTTCGGGGGTCAACTTTGTGAAAATGATGTTTTTTCGGAATTCTGATATTGCCATTGAATTTAGAGCATCGAATTTAGTGTGGTTACATAGTTCATTTGTGTATATCGAACTCCGATTGAATTTCGGGCACCCCGTCGAAGTCTGTTTCGAATTAAAAATATTTGGTGCACCAGGTTGCTGGTGCAATTAGATACATAAAGGGTAAATTGGGATTGAGGAATGAGTTTTATGTGTTAAATGTCTAGTAACTCTGGTACAGTATAAAAAGCCCTTTTAATCCAGTTTTTGCTTATTCTTTCACCTTTCTCTTAAGAGTTAAACCCTAAAATAGTATGAGAGCTTAAAAGTAAAGCTTGTGGGAGCTTGGGAAGCTATATTAACATATATTTCTTGATTCTATTATTGATTTACGGTAAGAAATCACTCTTTTCTTGGTAATTTCTTAATTAATTTCTCAAAAATTTCAAAAATCTCAGGGCTTGATTTTAAACCTCAATTTCACTTCTTTTTCCTTGAATAATATTTTTATCTTATAATTACAAGTTTTTCATCAATTTAACCTTCAAAACAATTTTGATTTTTGATTTTAACCCAGATTTCAAAAATTTTATCCGGTAAAGCTCAAAAATGGTTTTTCTTTGATTTGAACCTCACTTTCAACTCAATTTGATTTGAGTTTTCAGCTATAGATTCCTAAAAATATAGGAAATATGTTTTTAAAGTAAAGTTCTGATTTTGTTCTTCTCTTTTAAAAACTCGTTCCGGGGGTCAATTTTGATTCCAAATCAAAAGTAGTCAATATGGATGTCATTGATTTTGTTTTGACATATAGATTCCATATTCGATATGTTTAAATAAGTTTGGGAATGTTCGTGAAAAGTCAAGTTGTGGGTTCGAAGTATAGCGGATCGATTTTGACTTTAGAGGTAGGTTGTGGCTTAACTCTTTTAGACTGGGTTGGGCAGTAAATGATGATACAAAATGCATGTTAAGGGTGGGAACCAATCATGAAAAATGATTATCTATGTGTTGTGCCTATGTGGGGGCCTATAAGTGACATAATTGTCGAAATTGCGATATTATGTGATATGTGTGACTGCGTGGGGTCCTATGTGATATTGATAGCTTTGAATACATGTGAATAATTGTATTGTGTTATTAAAATGCTTAATGTGGTACCATTGGTGTATTGTGATTATATTCATACTTTATTGGCATATGAGACATGTGGAATTTCATAGATGAAACAAAATTAATGAGTAAATATTGACTCATGTGGTTATGGAAATATATTATTGTGGTTGGTTGTGGAAACATATCATGTGGTTGGTTGTGGAAATACTTATTTTGATTAGTTATGAGCATTACATCTTCATATCATATTTTTTCATGAAACATTGATACCACCGTGGCAATATCTAAGAAACACTAGCAACATCTTTTAAAAACCTCATCGAGCGATGTGTCAGAAAGAAGATATTGTGATGCCTTATAAAACTCTTTTCGAGGGATATCTCGGAAAGGAGATATGAGATATATGGATTGTATATGGGTTGCAAACCCCCATGGGTCCTATGTCGGGAAGCTTTAGCTCCGTAGGTATATACGGGGATTGTGCGATAATCCCGGAGGTTGTGCGATGACCTCGTGCATCATCATCATCATCATCATATACATTGCACTTACTTTATTTTGTTTATATTGTGTTGTATTGCCATATTGAATTGTCATCTATGTTTTGTCTTATCTTCCTTTACTTGTATTTGATGATCTTGTAGCTATGTGTTCTCTCTTATTCAATTTATACGTGACATAATGTCTATTTGTGTTCTATATCTTGGTGTGTTGTTGTAATATATGTGATATATGAGAACTCTTAGTGCAAGCGGTGTGGGCTACCGTTGTGGGATATTTTCTGATTGTAGGTGGCGTATCCTTAGTATATATTTTGTATGCTTTATTTACTACTTTGATTGGTCGGCCTATGATACCTATTGAGTACAAGTGGACTTTACTCATGCCTACTGCGCTCTTTTGGTGCAGGTTCTACCTTGAGTGCGCCTCAACTTGCTTGACTTGGGCGATTGTTGGAGCTTCCAAGGTAGCGGTTAGACATTCATGCGTTTGAATTTCACCTCTATCTTTCTATAGTAGTTATGTCTTTATTAGTATTTGGAGACAGCTATTGTTCTTTTGTGTTTATTTTTCTGATTTATTTGACTCTCGGATTGTATTAGTAGTTCTTACACTATTAACACCTAGTTTTGGGCATGATTGGTATTTTGGATAAGTTCTTTCTGTACTGTTATAATTACTCATATGGTTAGGCTTTATTCTAGAAGCCTTAACTTTTGATGTTTCTGTCTGTTTCTCTTTTCGTATCAGTTTGGGTGATAGGTTTACTTATCAAGGTACTCCACGATAAGTGATATCATGACCCTCGTTTTTGGGTTGTGACATATGGTTTCCTTTATATCTTGACTATTTCCTTGGTCTTGGTTTTTAGCTATAGTCAGGGGCATGTACCGATCGAATACTCTTTGGTTTTGATTAGAGGTTTTGTCGAATTACTGTTGGCATGGGTAGTGTCGGTATTGGCATTAACATTGGTATTGGTATTAACATTGATACTGGTATTGGTTGGTTTTAGTTATAGACTTATTCTAATATTTTTAAATTGATATTCTCTTATCTTGTTTTATGCTCAAAATTGAGCTGACCTTTGGGGTGGTGTGTTGGGTTTGGATAGGTACAGGGGGTAATCTCTGATCTACATGGGACTTGAGATACCCATCATGGCTAGGTCCTGATTCAGGTTGTGATAAAGGTGGTATCAGAGCCTAGGTTTGGTGTCATTGGGTGTCTGACAAATCCGTATCGAGTAGATTATCCTTTATGGGTGTGTAGCGTGCCACACTTATAAGGGAAAGGCTATGAGATATTTAGGAATGTTTACCTTTGTTGTTGTTCTATTTCAAGCCATAGAGTATAAGATCTTAGGTCTCTTTAATTTCTGTTTGTTTGCTTTTTAGATCATGTCTCCCAGATGATATGAAGTTCATGGAAACTCATCTATCCTACTTGAGGACAATGCTGATGGGACACGCCCTGCTTATGGGGTACAGACCTAGGCTAGGGGTTCAGTTCCTGATTACCCTCCTGGAGTTCCGTCGGTCCCCTCTAGTCCTTCTCAAGCTTCTTAAGCTAATATGTCAAATGCGAAATTTCAAAAGTCCATTCATATATTGGCTTAGTTGGTAGCTTCTCAGTATGAGCATATGGCTTCTGTTACTCCATCTTCTGAGGCCACAAAGGTTGGCCATTTTATGAAGTTGAGCCCTTTTGTGTTCACTAGTGTTAAGGTTGAGAAGGATCCTCAAGGTTTCATCGATGAGATGGAGAATATCTTTTGCGTTATTCATGCTACTAATATGAAGGGTGTAGAATTCGTTGCTTACTAACTGAAGGATATAACATATCAATGGTATAAGGAATATGAATAGTCTAGGGGAGATGGTGCCGAATCTGCACTATGGGATGATTTCTCTAGTGCTTTTTTGGACCGCTTCTTTTCTTAAGAGTTAAAGGAGGCAAAAATAAAAGAGTTTGTTAATCTGAAGTAAGGCAAAATGATGGTCAAGGAGTATACCTTGAAATTCCATTAGTTGTCCCAATATTCTCCTGAGTTAGTGACTAGCATGAGGGCTAGAATAAGAAAATTTACTTCTGGGTTGTCCCGTGATTTGATTCTAGAGAGTAAGGCTGCCTTGTTGAACAAGGATATGGACATCTCCAGGTTGGTTGCGTATATGCAACAGGTTGAGAAAGAGAAAAAAAATAGACAGAGATAGGGAAAAGGCAGAATATGAGGTTTATATTGTCTGATCAGGGTAGACGCCAGCAACAAAGTGGTAGAAATGATGGAAAGTGGTCTAAGAAGAAGTGGGGGAGTTTGGTTTCCTACTCTAGGATAGTGCTCCCTATCTAAGCCATTGGGTGATCATCGTTCCCAGCGTGATAGTGTGTTTAGAGCACACGGTGCATAATCTCAGGCTGATGGAGCTCAGTCTGCACTATCGTATCCTTATTATAGATTTCATGGGCAGGTGTACCATGGGTTTTGTAAAGAAGGGAGGAACAAGTGTTTCAAATCTAGTTTAAGTGGTCACCTGCTGAGGGGTTGTCCTTCTAAGGTTGGTTCTGGGACAAATAAGATTCCTATTTCTACTTCATCAGCTCCTACACCAAAGGGTATTGCATCTGCTTCTAGTGTCGGCACTGGCCGAAATCACTTGTATGCTTTTGTTACCTGCCAGGACTCTAAGGCTTCTCTCGATATTATCACTGGTATGTTACAACTCTTTTCTTGTGATATGCATTTCTTGCTCGATCCGGGGTCTACTCTTTTTTATATGACCCCATTTATGGCTGTATATTTTGGTTTTGGTCCCGAGTGTATCCCGGATCCCTTTTTTATTTCTACTCCGGTGGTGACTCTGTGGTTGCTAAAAGAGTCTATAGAAATTATGTGGTATCTGTTGGTGGTAGAGAAACCCTGATAGATTTAATAGAGTTAGACATGTTTGATTTTGATATTATATTGGGGATGGATTAGTTGCATTCGTGCTATGCCTCCTTAGATTGTCGAACCCATAAGGTCATGTTTAAATTCCCTAATGAGCCTGTCATTGAGTGGGAATGGGATTCTGTAGTGCCTAAGGAAAGGTTTATATCATATCTTCGAGCCCGAAAGTTGATTTCCAAGGGATGTCTTTATCATTTGGTTCAGTTTAAAGATTCTAACTCGGAGGATCCTTCATTGACATTCGTTCTCATGGTTAATGAATTTCCCAAGGTTTTCCCTGATGATCTTCTTAGTGGTCCTCCTGATAGCAAGATAGATTTTGGGATTGACCTTTTTCCGGACACATGTCCTATCTCTTTCCCTCCTTATAGAATGGCTCCAATGGAGTTGAAAAATCTTAAGGAGAAGTTGAAAGACCTCCTTGATAAGGGTTTTATCTATCCTAGTATATCTCTGTGGGGTGCTCTTATTTTGTTCGTGCGTAAGAAGGATGGTTCCCTTCGAATGTGCATTAATTACCATTAGTTGAATAAGGTTATGATGAAGAATAAGTATCCTCTTCCTTGGATTGGTGATTTGTTTGACCAGTTTTAGGGTGCTAGATATTTCTATAAATTGATCTGAGGTCCGGTTATCATCAGCTTAAGATTAGGAAGTGGATATCTCTAAGACTACCTTCCGAACCTGATATGATCATTATGAGTTCTTAGTCATGTCTTTTGATTTGACTAATGCCCCGTCGGCATTCATGGACTTGTTAAATAAGGATTTTCACCAGTTTATGGATTTGTTCATTATGTATTTATAGATGATATTCTGGTGTATTCCAAGAGTGAGGCAGATCATGCCAATCACCTCCTTATCGTGTTGCAAACCATGAAGGATCATTAATTGTATGCTAAGTTTT
Source organism: Capsicum annuum (assembly GCF_002878395.1). NCBI lineage: Eukaryota > Viridiplantae > Streptophyta > Magnoliopsida > Solanales > Solanaceae > Capsicum > Capsicum annuum. The sequence goes on from NC_061121.1 coordinate 109,856,631, forward strand.
AGAAGTGCAAATTCTGGTTGAAGGTTGTTACTTTTCTAGGTCATATCATTTTTAGTGAAGGGATCATGGTGGATCCACAAAAAGTTACAGATGTTAAGAAGTATCTTAGTCTCACTACTCCAACCGATATTCGGAGATTCTTGGGTTTATCCATTTATTATAGGAGATTTATGGAGAGTTTCTCGACTATAGCTACCCCGTTGACTAAGTTGATTTAGAAGAGGTAAAGTTTTTGGGGTCTGACGCTTGTAAGGGTAGTTTTGAGACGCTGAAAGATAAGTTGACTTCAGCTCCAATTTTGACTCTGCTGGAAGGCATTGATTGTTTTGTTGTTTATTGTGATGTATCCCATATGTGACTTGGTTATGTATTGATATAGCACGATAGGGTGGTGGCCTTTTCTTCTAGGCAGTTGAAAGTTCATGAGAAAAATTACCCTACTCATGACTTGGAGTTGTTGGTTGTGGCGTTCACATTGAATATCCTACGTCACGATTTGTATGGAGTCTATGTAGATATCTTTTTTTATCACAAGAGCCTGCAATATGTGTTCACCCAGAAGCAGTTGAATCTCAAGCAGAGGAGGTGGCTTGAGTTGCTGAAAGATTATGACATAAGTCTCCACTATTACCCAAGTAAAGCTAATATTGTTGTTGATGCTCTTAGTAGGTTATCCATGGGGAGTTTAGCTCATGTGGATGAGGATAAGCGGGAATTATGAAAGATATTCACCGTTTGGCTAACCTTGGAGTTCGTCTCTCAGATTCTAAGGATGGTGGCGTGTTTGTGTAAGAGGTGGCAAAGTCATCCCTTGTTACTGAAATAAAGGAAAAACTGGTAATGGATCATATCTTAATAAAGATTAAGGGGGATACGGGACAACAAAAAGTTGTATTTTTTTAGATTGGTGGCGATGGATCTTGAGGTACCAAGGCAGATTATATGTTTTTGATGAATCTGGGTTAAGAGAGAGGATCTTGGTTGAGGCTCATAAGTTGTGTTATTTCATTCATCTTAATTCAATAAAGTTGTATCATGATCTTAAAAAGATTTATTGGAGGAACAATATGAAGTGAGATGTGACCATTTTTATGGCGAAATGCATGGTGTGTCAACAAGTGAAGGTAAAGCACTTGAGGCCTGGTGTTTTAACTCATGAGATTGAGTTACCTGTATGGAAGTAGGAAGTGATTAATATGGATTTCGTTACTGGTCTTCCTCGGTCTAGAAATTAGTTTGATTCGATTTGGGTCATTGTGGATAGGATGTCCAAGTCTGCTCACTTCTTGCCAGTGAGGACTAATTATTCGGCAGAGAATTATGCGAGGTTGTTCCTTCAAGAAATTGTAAAGTTTCATGCGGCGCCTGTTTCTATTGTGTCAAATCACGATAATCAGTTCTCATCATATTTTGGTATTTGTTCTAGAGAGGTTTGGAAACTAAGGTGAGCCTCAGTACTGCTTTCCACCCATAGTCGAATAAGCAAACGAAAAGGACTATTCAAATATTGGAAGATATGCTCCGATATTGTGTGATTTACTATGGTGGTAGTTGGATTGATCATTTTTCTCTTCTAGATTTTACGTATAATAGTAACTACTACTCTAATATTGGTATGGCTCCATTTGAGGCGTTGTATGGTAGGAGGTATAGGTATCCTATTGGATGGTTTGAGTTTGATGAGGCGGAGGTGTTTGGCCCGGATTTGGTTCACCAAGAAATAGAGAAGATGAAGGTAATTCGGGATATACTTAAAGCTGCCCAAAGTCACTAAAAGTTCTATACGGATGTGAGGCACAGGGATTTAGAGTTTGAGGTTAGTGATTGGGTGTTACTGAAGGTATCTCGCATGAAGGAAGTAATGTGGTTTGGGAAGAATATGAAGCTCAATCCCTGGTATGTTAGACCGTACTTGGTTATAAAGAGGGTTGGTAGTGTTGCGTATGAGTTGGAGTTGCCTTCTAGTTTAAGCTCCATTCATCTGGTGTTCCATGTGTCAATGTTGAGAAAGTGTGTGGGTGATCCGTCGATGATTGTGCCTATCAAGGATATTGGTATTTTGGATTCCTTATCATGTGAGGAAGTCCCGGTTGAGATTTTAGATCGATAAGTTCATTTGTTGTGGATGAAAGACATAGCTTCGGTAAAGGTTTTATGGAAGAACCACAAGGTTGAAGATGACACTTGGGAAGCCGAAGAGGACATGAAGTCCAAGTATCCATTCTTGTTTTACTCTTTGGATAATCATGCATAAGGTATGTGTTATTCTTAACATCTTTATTTTCTAACTTTGTTAAAGGAAAGATTGATTTCCTTGGCATTTTTTTTTTTTTAGTTTGCTGAAGGTAAGAGTAGGGGAATATAGAGTCAAATTGTGCTAGCAATTTCCTTGTCCTAATATTCGAGGGTGAAACTAAGGGGGAGGGGGAATTGAAATACCTTGAAATTTTGGCCCTTGAAAATTTCTTGAGCTTTGGGCTCAGTGCCTTGGTTAAGACTGGACCCCAGAGTCGTAGGGTGTCTTAACGACTAGTAGGGATGAGTCATACCCAAACTAGTAAGTTTGAGGCTTGATTCTGCTCTGAGTACAAGTGGATCACTAAGAGACGTAAAGACTATTTACGAGTCATAATGATAAAACCGTAGGATGTCCAGTATTCATCCTATTAGGTTCTTCTCTGGTAATGAGTAGGACCCGACGAGTCATACGGTCCCATTACAATTGGTGCCATTGAGTTGTAAGGATAACAGTGTCGGGTGCTTTAATGGTACTGCCTTGGTTACGACTCATGATGATGAGTCGTATAGTGTGGTTACGAGTCAAGGTTTCGACTAGTAAACAAAGGAGATACTTTTTCAGTTTTTAAGTTAGGGGTATTTCAGACATTTTCCACTTAAAACCCTTTAGACCCCACATCCATAAAATATTTTTGGGGTATTCATTCAATACTTTAACAGATTAAACACTCTCTCTAAATCCCCTCAAACAAGTCAAGCTAGGGTTTCATCAATTTGGTCATCTAAGGGCTCATGGGTTGATTTCTCTCCGTAAATCTTCATGATTGAGGTATGTTACTCTTCTCTCATTGTTAATTTTGTAAAAGCATATGATTTAACACATTGTTCATAAGATTATTGTTTGGTTTTAAAAGCAAACATTGGGGTTTTTGAATGTTATAAATTGAATAGTGTCCCTCATGGTTTATATATATGATTTTCATGCTTTTATAAGGTTTTGAACTTTTGGGTACATGGATATGGTGAATAAACCAGGGAATTGTGATTTGCCCTAAACTTGTGGCTTTGAAGTGGTTATAATCCCAACCCTATAAGGTAAACTTGGTTATAGTTATGAGAACTGTGGAAATTTATAAAATTGAACTAGTTTTGAACTGTTGCATGATATAAAAAGTATTCGAAATACAATGGTATGATTTAATGAACAACGTAAGTCGGTATTTCCCGATGTGTGTTACTGAACAAAGGGAGTTGTTCTCCTCAAGTTAATGAAAACTATTTTGGCATAATGTGTTACCTTGCAGGTGTAGCTGGTATGACGATACCAACAATGTATGCTTTAATGTGAAATATGGTTAAATGAATAAGAATGTGTGACACTTGTTTTAATTAGGTTTTAATAAGAGCTGTGTAGCTGAGTCGTGAAAGTAGAGGTTCGAGTGACCAATACTGAAAATCGCATTTGCTGATGCGGGGATCAAAGTGACCAGGGAGGTTCGAGTTCCCCTTATTATTATTTCATGATTAGAGAGGTTTGAGTCCCCCGTAAATTATTATATGATCGGGTGCTTAAGTCACCTTGGTATATGTTGGAGGGTTCGAGTCCCCTATGTGCATATATATGATATTATTCTTCAGCTCGTGTGTCTACACGCACTGAGGCCCACCAGGGGGTTAGAGCTAAGCCCATATAGCCCGTGGATACTATTATATGATGATTGAGCTACACAATCTAAGCTAAATTTTTGAAAAGCATGTTAAGCCTTATTCCCTATCCCAACTTGTGATATATATACATATATATATATATACATATACATAGACATATATGTACATATATACATATACATATATATATATATACATACATATATATATGTATATGTATGTCTATGTTTATGCATTTGATTATGTGCACTGGTTTTGAATGATTTTAAATTGTTGATCATATCATTATGTTATTCTTATCCCCGAGTTACATTCTATCATTCACTCCGCTAATCATCTTTGGACGCTATATCCCCACGCGATACAAGAGCTGGTCATACCTCTACTACTGCTGCTCACTGACTTGGATTCGGGATCAACTAGCGAGTCAGATTAAAATGATGAGCTTCCATACTTCGAAAGACCCCATTTCATATTTATAGTTTCCTTTACATCTTAACTATTTCTTTGGTTTTGGCTATGGTCGGGGACATGTTCCGATCAAATACTCTTTGGTTTTGATTAGAGGTTCTGTCGGATTATTATTGGCATGGACGGTGTCTGTATTGGTATTGGTATTGGCATTGATACTGATATCAGTTGGTTTTGGTTATAGACTTATTCTAATGATTTTAAATTGATATTCTCTTATCTTGTTATATGCTCGAAATTCAGTCGACCTTGGAGTGCGGTGTGTTTGGTTTGGATAGGTACAAGGGTGATCTCCGGTCTATGTAGGACTTGAGATATCCATCATAGTCAGACCCTGATACGGGTCGTGACATAGGACCTAATTTGAAGATTTTTGTTTTGGCCAAATAGTATTTATTCTTCAAGTTCAGTTTCATTATCATTGTAAATTGCAACTATATATCAAGACATCTTAAATACAATATCTATAAACCAAATGACAATAATAATAATAATAGTGATACCATTACCACTAGTTCTTGATCTCCCCCCATCTTTCATGCATTCCATGCCTCCCTTTTCTTCTATGAGTGTATTTGGTATGAAGAAAAATATTTTTTGAAAAATATTTTCTAATTTTCTTATTTTTGGTTGGTTTAAATGTTTTGAAAATGTTTTTCAAATCAACTATTTTCCTCAAATCTAAGGAAATGACTTCCATTCAAAAAGTAAGAAAAATATTTTTTAAAACTCTCTTTTAACCTCACTCATAAGTTGAAATGTTCATATAACTCTCAAAATCATCACCCCTACTCCAACCCCCAATCCCCTATTCCCAACCCCATCCCCTACCCCCCTCATCCAAAAAAAATATTTGAAATTTTTTTCTTACCTCATCCCCTACCCAAAACCCAAAACCCTACCCTCCCCCCTTTCCAAAAAAAATATTTTTTTTTAAATCAAACTTTTTTCTTACCCCCCCTATCCGACCCTCCACCCCAACCAACCCCCTCCCCCCCTTCCTCCAAAACAAAACTTTCTTAAATTTTTTTTTTAAAAAAAATTAATTCTTTTCCCCACCTTTACTCTCCTACCCCGACCCCCACCCTCTATAACCCTCATCCAAAAAAAAAATATATTTTAAACTTCTTTTTACCCCCTCCTACCCTCCCCCCGCACACCCCCACCCCCGGCAAAAAAAAAAGAAATTTTTAAATTTCTTTTAGAAAAATTAAATATTTTCTTACCCCAGCCCCCACAAAAAAAAAATTAATTATGTTTTTTAGAAAAATTAAAATTATTTTCTTACCCCATCCCTTTCACCTATTTAGACAACCCCAACCTTCACCTACCAGCCCCTGTCCCCCCACCCCCACCCCCCTCACCACCCCACAAAAAAAAACTTTTATTAAAAAAAATATATATTTTTTTCTTATCCCACCCTTCTTATCCTATTTGTTCTCATTATTTCTATTAAATCTATACAAATACTTTTAGAAAATATATACTTACTCAATTTGCATAACGAACACAAAAATATAAATAAGAAATAAATTACTATTTTTTAGAAAACGTTTTTCCTCCTCCATATCGAACACACCCTAAAAAGGTATTTTTTGGGATCAAAAATTATTTTCTAAAATGTATTTTTACTCTTTAGCTAAACACTAAAATATATTTTCGGAAAAATATTTTTTCATTCACCAACAAAGCACTAAAATATTTTTCATACACCAACCAAACATAAGAAAACAAATAAGAAAAAACTAACTTGTTTTCCAGGAAAAACATTTTCCTTCTTACCAAATACACACTATATCTTTCTTATCTTCCTTGATCTTAATTTGTTGTTGGTTTGTTCATGTAGTATTGTTTATTTGCATTAGCCCATCGAAAGAATTCATAATCATTACCAGTTGTATATTTTTTACAGTTTTTTCAAGATTAACTGGTGTCCTTGACATCTTAAGTTCATCATAAAGACCACAATAACAAATTAAAACTGTTATGGTGAAATAAAATATAAAAAGTGACAATAAAATTGAATTGAAAATGTACCAAAAAAGAAAGGAGTATAACGACAATTCAAAAAGATTAATGGAGAAAAAATTTTGAGAAAGAGAAGATCGAGAAGAAGGGAAAAATATTCTGAAATTGATTCAATAATGGTGTTGGTAGCTGACGAGTTAAGAACATTTTAATATTATTTATTTTATATTAAACTGTATCTTTACCAATGTCAAGTGTAGCTGATGTAAGTTGGAGGCATCTTCTAATATTTACTCCTTTTGTTACATTATTGATGTAAAGACTTCAAAGCAAAAAACGTTAGGTAGAATTTTGCATTGTTACTGCTTATCCTTTTTCACTATGACAGTATACGCTAATTATTACTTTAGAGTTAATGGTCTTTTTTAAGACATGAACGTAGGTTACACTGGTTGCATACAATGCAGTCTGGTGCATTCGCCTCTTCGTTAAATGATGTGCTGAATTTAGTCACTATTTTATTTTTCTTCAGATTCATGTAACTTTTCACTTTTTATTCATCCACTTTCTATCTTTATGACTTGTAACTCTTGTAACCTAAGGGTCATTGATCTTCCCCTTAACTATCCTTATTCATTCTTATTCATTATTAGGAGGAATTCCTCACCTATAAATAAAGGTGGTCTTGCATATTTTTGAAAGTACAAGAATATATAGAGTGCATAAAAGTTAGTAAAAAGAGGGTTCATTAGATGAACGGAGGTATTCTTTTTGGTGGAGCTTTGAACTCAACTTTTGTTTAAAGTTTGTTGAGTTATACTTTATGAGAAAGTTGCTATATCCGAGAAGGGACAAGTCAAGAAGATTACTGCTGAACCGGTAAAAATATATACTGTAGTGGGCTTGAATATCCTTAACAAGTCATTGAGGTTCAATGGTAGTCATTTCAAAAGGTGGAAGGGTAAAGTAATATTCTACTTAAGTATTCTGAATGTTTCTTATGTGTTAACTGAGAAGAATTCAAATAAAGTAGATAACTCTTTCATGAATGATGATAAACTTATTTCTCTTCAAAAGAAAGTTGAAAAATACGATGGTGACTCCTACAAGTGTTGGTATTTTTAACTTAATCATCTATCTAATAATTTTTATAAATATTATGATAGAACTTATTCTAGTACAAAGAAAATTTGAAAAAGCATTCCAGAGTAAGTATGATATCGAGAAGGCTGGAGCAAATAAATATGCTGCTAGCAATTTTTTTCATTTTCAAATAGTGGACAACAAATCAATGGTAGACCAAACTCAAGACTTTATAATGATTGTTGGAGAGCTCAGGTCCGAGAAATTCAAAATTGTAGATAACCTTATTGTTTGTGGCTTAATAGATAACCTTTCTCCTTCTTGGAAGGAATTTTAAAAAAACTATATGCCACAAACAAAAAAAAGACTTCTCTTGAGACTTTGATAATGCGAATTCACATGAAAGAAAAGGCAAAGGGCCAAGATACACTTTTGCAAACAGAAGAGAACATCACACCGAAGATAAGTTTAGCTACTTCAAATAATATTGTCCCTGATACTAACAAAAACACTTTTTTGAAGCCTAAGAAGAAAAAATTCAAGAAAAATAATAATAGACCTCCCAAGAACAATAATGGTGGAAATAACCCAGCATAAAATTATCAACTTCAAAAAAGAGATCTTGTTTTGTCTGTGATAAGAGTTGACATATTATTCAATTTTGAAAATTTCGAAAACGTGTGCCTATATCTCAAACAAACGTTATCGAAAAGTTATTTGTTATGGTGATAACAGACATAAACATGATGGAGAATATTGATAGATGGTGGACTGATTCTGATGCAAATCTTCATGACTGTTATGACAAGGACTGATTTAAAAAATATATTTCTTTTAAGGAGTCCAAAATCATCATGCTTGGTGATTCTCACACCACTTAAGTGCTAAAAATAGGAGATGTCGAGTTGAGTTTTACTTCTGAAAGAGTATTAATTTTAAAAGATATATTTTGTACTCCTTTCTTGATAGAAGAATTAATGTCTAGTTTCCTTTTTAATAAAGCAAGCTTCAAACAGATTATTGAATCTGACCAATATGTAATTGTGAAAAATGGGTATGCTTGTGATGGTATGTTCAAGTTGAATTTGAAATGAATAAAACTTTTGCTTTTATTTATATGCTTTTTTCTACTAATTTTTGACATGCTCGTTTGTGTCATATAAATAGTCGTTATATAGAAATCATGAGTAGTGTACAATTAGTTTCAATGATCAAAAATTTTTTTAAAAATGTAAGGTTTGTAGTAAAACCAAAATCACAAAAAAACCTCATTTTCAAGTTGAACAAAAAACTAATTTACTAGAATTAGTTCATACTGATATTTGTGAACTTGGAGAAATTTTAGCTCATGGATAAAATAAACATTTTATCAATTTCATTGATGATTTTTTTAAGTTTACATATGCTTACTTGATGAAAAAAGTGATGCTTTTGAGAATTTTAAAACTTTTCTTCATGAAGTTGAAAATTAGTTTAATAGCAAAATAAAAAGAATTAGAAGCGACAGAGGCCGTGAATATGAGTCAAATGAGTTTAGTTCTTTTTTTAGATCATTGGGTATAATTTATGAAACTACTCCTCCTTATTCCTCTGCATCTAATGATATAGCGAAAAGGATGAGTAGAATTTTGATTGAGTTGACTATTGTCATGTGAATTGAGTCAAGTGCACCTTCAAATTTTTGGGGTGAAGCTCTTTTGACTACTTGTTATGTGTTGAATCATGTGATTCATAAAAATACTAAATTAAGACCTTTTGAGTTGTGGAAATGTATAAATCTAATTTGGGATATCTAAGAGTTTGGGATTGCTTAACCTATGTATTGTTAATGGATCCTAAAATTTCTAAGTTGGGTAAAAAAGTTACTACTTGTATTTTTCTTGGTTACGCTTTATATAACACAGCCTATAGATTTTTTAATCTTAAAGATATGATTATAATAGAATTAGTTGATGCTGTTTTTCATGAAAATAAATTTTCTTTTGATTCTAAGAGTGGAGGTCAAAGGACTGAAGAAACTAGTTTTTCAACTTCTATTTTAAAAAAATAAAGAACATGATTATTTTGAGTCAAGAAGAAGTAAAATAGCTAGAGTAGAATAAGATTTTGGTCCTAATTATTATGTTATTAATATTGGAGATGACTTCTTACTTTAAAAAAAGTTTTATCTCCTCATAATGCTATTTCTTGAAAAGATACTGTAAATGACGAAATGAAATCACTAATTTTCAATAAAACTTGAAAGCTAGTTGATTTACGACCGAATTGTAAAACAATTGGGTGTAAATGTGCCTTATGAAAAAAATTTAAATCAGATGAATTGTTGATAAATATAAGGCTAGACTAGTTGCTAAAGGTTTTAAACAACTATACGGTCCAGAATTTTTTGATACTTTTTCTTCAATAACTAGAATTACTATCATCAGACTTTTAGTTGCTATTGCAACAATTTTTTATTTATAAATTTTTCAAATGGATGTAAAAAATATTTTTTAAAATGGAGATCTAAATGAGAGAATTTACATGATTCAATTCAAGTGTTTTGTTCAAACTGACTAAGAAAGTAAAGTATGTAAACTTACTGAACTCCTATATGACTTAAAACAGACACCCAAGAAATGAAATGAAAAGTTTGATTCATGCATGATTGATAATGGCTTTAAGACAAATGAGTGTGATAAGTGCATATATCACAAGTCTTGAAATAATTCACATGTTATTATTTGCTTGTATGTCGATGATTTATTGATCTTTTGCTCTAACATGAATTTATTGGAGAGACTTATTCTTAGAATCCATTTTGATATGAAAGATCTTGATGAGGTAAATTTTATTCTCAGATAAAATTTACTAGAATATGTGATGAAATTTTCCTTGACAAGTTACACTATGTAGAATTTTTTTTAAAATATATATATTTCCTTGATTGCAAGCATGTTGTAACTCCGTTTATTTTTAGTGTTCACTTGTTTCTCGTAGAAAGTGTAAATGATGTTATAAATCAAAAGAAACATGCTAGCATAATTAAAAGTTTGAGATATGTAACTGACTGCATTAGGCCAGATATTGCACATGCAGTAGGAGTACTTAGTAGGTTTACTAGCAAGTCCGTTAATGAACATTGGCATGCTATAACAAGAGTAATGAGATATTTAATTAAAATAAAAGATTATTGTTTGCTTTGTAAAAAATATCCTGTTATACTTGAAGATTTTTGCGAGGCGAATTGAAATACTTTATCAGGTGATTCTTTATCTACTATTGATTATATACTTACTTTCGATGGTTGTGCTATTTGTTGGAAATCAAAAAAGCAAATAATTATTGTTAACTCTACCATGACGACTGAGCTAATTGTTTTAGCTTCAACTAGTGAGGAAGCAAATTTATTGAGATATTTGTTATTTCATATGCCTTATTTTGAAAAATTAATTTCTCCAATTGTAATTCATTGTGATAGCATCGCTGAATTGGTAGAGTTCAAAATTGTTATTGCAATGGTAAATCCATACATATAAGGAGAAAACACAGTAATGTGAGACCATATTTGACAAATGATACCATTAATGTTGATTATATCTAATCTTATGATAACTTGCAAATTCATTGACTAAGGTCTTAGCAAGATAAAAGGTCTGGAGCACATTGAGGTGGATGGGATTGAACCTATAAATTCCTAAATCATATGTGAAGAAATCTGACCTAGGGACGAGAGATCCTATAACCTAGTTTAATGAAACAACGAATCACATAATGACTTGTTACGAAAAATCCACTACTTTCATTTCTTCCTATGATGTGAGTGCATCTACCTTTAATGATTTGTGAGGTTGAGTTTTTAAAAAAACTCTTAATAAATTATTTATAGCTCGTATGAGTGGAGTGCTAAAATTATAGGAGCACTCTCGACAGATTTCACCTATGTGAGTGTGGAAATAGATCGCTTCCTATGAGAATTGAGTTTATTATCAAAGAGACTCGTGAAATCAGAATAGCTCAAGGTCCTAATGTGCTGACTATAAAACTCATGTCAACTTGATTATTATGTGCAATTCAGTAATATTTTTTTTCTAAAGCAGTTATAGTTCAAGTCTAAGACCACTACGACTTTAGAGTAAAAATTACTGTTTTATTAAGTGGAGGTTCAATATAGATCATACCTTCATTATGCCTAATAATCTTCCTTCAACTAATAAACTCTCTTGTGGTAATATTAAAATGAGTGGGAGATTAATGAATTAAGAGCATTTTAATATTATTTATTTTCTATTAAAGTGCATTTTTACCAATATCAAGTGTAGCTGATGTAAGTTGAAGGCATAATCTGATATTTACTCCTTCTGTCACATTCTTGATGTAAAGCCTTCAAAGAAAAAAAATATTAGGTAGCTTTATTGTATTATTGCTGCATATCCCTTTTCACTATGGCATTATATGCTAATTACTACTTTAGAGTTAATGGCTTTTGGTAACGTCAAAGGCGGATTCACGATTTAAAATTTGTGGGTTCCCTATATTAGGTAAAAATAAAATTAAATAATAATTAAGGGAATTTGAATACATAATCAACAGGTTAATAAAACTTTTATAAATCTTTCAACTTCACTGGACCAATAATATACTTTATTTATGGATTTTCAACTTATTATTCTTATATATTTACTATATTTCTCAAGATAAATACTAGATTCGCACGAAAGTTACTAACTTTTCGAGAATCCCCACCCAGCCCCTACATCCACCCCTGGTTAAGGCATGAACATGCAGAGGTTACATTGGTTGCGTATAATGCAGTCTGGTGCATTTGTTTCTTGGCTAACTGATGGGCTTAATTTAATCACCATTTTTCTTGAGATTCATGTAACTCTCCACTTTTTATTCATCCATTTTCTATCTTTATGACTTTTAACTCTTGTAATCTAAAAATCATTAATCTTCCCTCTAGGCTCTAACTAACCCTTTTCATTCTTATTCATCACTAGAATGAATTCCTCACTTATAAATAGAGGTGATCTTTCATATTTTTAAAAGTACATAATGATATAGAGCGCATAAAAGTTAGTAAAAAAGAGAGTTTATTAGTTGAAGGGATGTGTTTTTTTTTATAGAGTTCTGAACTCAACTCTTGTTTAGAGTTTGTTGAGTTGTACTTTATGGGAAGACTGTTGTATCCTGAAGGGGACAAGTCAAGAAGATTAATGCTAAACTGGAGAAAATATTTGTTGTAGCGGACTTGAATCTCCTCAAAGAGAATGAGATATATCTGCACTATTGTATTTTCTTCATTTTTTTTTTTAGATTTTTTAATTGTAATTTTATTGTAATTTTTCAACAAAAGCAAATATAAAGGAGGCTAATAAAAGCTCTAATTTGACCATTGGGCCCTTGGGCTCACGCTCCATTTTTGTTTGTATCACACACTCCTATGTAATTTATGCCACTTAAAATGTCATGTCAAAAAAATGTGTAAAATATTGTGTTTGATGAATTGAAGAATTTAGATAACAAAAGTTGAAGCAGAAGTATTCACTTTACAAACCCGAACAAGTACAAAGGTTCAGATAAAAAAAAACTTACTTTTGTAATCAACAATTTTTATGGAGTAATGTTTTTTAATTTACGAGGCAAAATACTTTAGTACTGCGTGTATATTCAAATACTCCTCCGTTTCATAATAAATGAATTGTTGAATTTTGGCACACATATTAAGGAAAAAGCATTAAAGATATAAATTTAACACAATTTTTTATTTTTACCCAAAAAAAATAAAAGTTGACCTTGTAATACTTTTTCAAAAGTTAATTGATTGTCAAATCATAAGGGCAAATTTGGAAAAAAATTCAATGATTCACTTATTTTGAAACACCAATAAATACCCCAACAATTCACTTATTCCGAAACGGAGAGAGTACTTTTGTACTACGTGTATATTCAATATTTCTTCTTTGCATTAGATAGATTGTATGGCTAGTAATATTCATGCCCAACAATTGCATCAAAACTCAAAAGATTTTACTGAAAAGCTCATCTTTAAGCCCTGATATGGAGCTCACTACATGTCAATTATAAGAAAAATGCCACTCCTTCTACCGTTTTGTATTAGCTGGCCTTTTTTTTAAAAAAATATTTATTTTAATTTAATTGTTTAAGATCTAAAATCAAGAGTATTTTATACATATATTTTCCACTTTACCCTTGATAGAAATACTAAATACATCTACAATTTTCAAAATTATTGAATGGTGCATAAATGATCTTAATTCTCAAAATTATAATTAAATGATTATTACTAGTTTCAATTGTAAATACACAATAATATGGACGTAATGCATGAGATAAAGTAATATGTACCAAATTTCAATGTTTAATCATTTATTGATTATTGCACTTTTAAAAGGTATACAAGGGTAAATATGTAATAATACATATATATTTACTACTCCCTCCATTTTGTTTTAATTGGTCCTTTTTTAAAAAATATTTGTTTCAATTCAGTTGTCCATTTGATGAAATCAAGGGGGTTTTATTATATTCTTTCAATACTACTCTTAACATTAAATGACTAAACAAAGTGTATTTTCTCAAATTTATATTTTCAAAGCATAATTAGCAAGGCTAATTTGATAAAATAAATTCCTAATCAATATTTTCTTAATTAGTGTACCAAGTCAATATGGATCAACTAATATGAAAAGGAGGAAGTAATTTCTTAATAAATGTGTCAAGTCTACAGAGATCAAGTACTACAAAATCAAGAGAGTACCATTTTTTTCTCAAAAGACATTATTGCGTCTTCATTGGTTCAGATCCCAAGGATATTTTGTTTATTCTAATAAAGCTTTGAATTAGGCGAACTCCCTTTGTCCATAAATCAGTACATTTTTATAAGAGTATACAACAACAACAATAACAAACCCAGTATATTCCCACAAAGTGGGGTCTGGAGAGGCTATAATGTACGCATTCCATACCGCTACCTCCGAAGAGGTAGAGATGTTATTTTTGATAGACCCCCGGCTTAAGATAAAGAATAGTAAACAAGAGTGTAATGAAACATGAAGCGGGATGTATGACATAACATAAATAAGGAATAAGACATAATACAATAGAAATCAGAGCAAGTACGAATCAAGATAAATAAGCACAATATGAAATACAAGATAAGAAAAGGACATCTGGAATAGGACAACTACCTAGTAGTAACATACACTCACAGACCAAAGGCACCCACCACCCCCAAACCCTCCTAACTAGGGGTTCCTACCTATGGACACAATCCTAGGATTTCTAACCCGGCTATACATGATCTCTTCTAACTACTTGCTACAACCCATACACTCATCCTAGCCTTTTACCCTTATCCACAACCTCCACACCTTTCTATCTAGGGTTATGTCCTCAGTAAGCTGAAGCTGCTCCATGTCATGTCTAATCACTTTCCTTCAGTATTTATTTGGCCTACTTTTCCTCCTCCTGAAACCATCCAACGCTAGTCTCTCACACCTACGAACTGGGGCATCCGTGCCCCTCCTTATTACATGCCCAAACTATCTCAATCTTCCTTCCCGCATCTTGTCCTCCACCGAAGCCACTTCCACCTTCTTTCGGATAATCTCATTCCTAACTCTATCCCCTCTAGTAAGTCCACACATCCAACGCAACATTCTCATTTCCACTACTTTTACTTTTTGAATGTGGGAATTCTTGACTGGCCAACACTCTGCTCTATACAGCTTGGCTGGACGAACTGTCACTCTGTAGAATTTGCCTTTAAGCTTAAGGGGCACCTTCTTATTACACAACACTCTCGAGGTAAACCTCCACTTCATCCAACCTGCTCCAATACGGTTAGAGACATCCTCATCAATCTTTTCGTTCCCCTGAATCATAGACCCAAGATACTTGAAACTATCCCTCTTGCAGACATCCTGGGAATCCAACCTCACCACCACATCGCCCTCTTTCCTCAAGTTACTAAACTTGCATTCCATATACTCTATCTTAGACCTACTCAACCTGAACCCCTTAGATTCAAAGGTTTGCCTCCAAACCTTTAATTTATCATTCACACCCTCCTGCGTCTCATCAATCAGTACGATATCATTCGAAAATAACATACACCAAGGCACCTCCCCTTGAATACTCCGTGTTAATACGTCCATCACCAACGCAAATAGGAACGGACTAAGAGTTGAACCCTAATGCAACCCTGTCTTGATTAGAAAATGTTCTGAGTCCCCTCCCGCCATTCTTACCTGATTCTTCCCTCCATCGTACATATCTTTAATAGCTCTGATGTATACTTCCGAGACCCCTCTCACCTCTAAGCATCTCCAAAGAACCTCTCTAGGGACTTTGTCATACGTCTTCTTCAGGTCAATGAACACCATGTGTAAATCCCTCTTCCTTTCCCTATACAGCTTTACCAATCTTTTCACCAGGTGGATTGCCACTGTCGTCGAGCAACCAGGCATAAAACCAAACTGATTCTCCAAAATGGCACGATCCTTCTCAATTTCGCTCACCAAATCTTCATAGCATGACTCAACAGCTTGATACCCCTATAGTTATTACAACTCTGAATGTCACCCTTGTTTTTATATAATCGAATCATCGTACTTTACCTCCTAGCCTCAGGCATTCTTTCCATCTTAAAAATATCGTTAAACAAATCAGTCAACTACCTTAAACCAGCTCCACCTATAAACTTCCAAAAATCCATTGGAATCTCATCAAGCCCATCGTCTTTCCCCTCCGCATCCAATGAATAGCCTCTCTGACCTCCTCAACCTTAAAACATCTACAATAACTAAAATCACGACTCTCCTTCGAGTGCTCCAACTCCCCTAACTCAATGTATCTGTCCCCCTCCTCATTTAAAAGACTATAAAAATACTTTTGCCGTCTCTTCTTAATATGAACATCCTCTACCAACAATCTACCATCCCTCCCTTAATGCATTTCACTTGATCGAGGTCCCGACCCTTCCGCTCCCTAGCCTTTTCAAGCCTATACAACTTTTTTTTCCTGTCTTTCTCCTCTAACCCTGCATACAGGCTCTCAAATACTGTTGTCTTAGTAGCCATAACTGCTAGCTCAGCCTCCTTCCTTGATACTTTGTAAACCTCCTTATTCACCCGTTTCTTATCTGCATCTTTACTCTCAATCAACTTAATATACACCCCCTTCTTAATCTCCACTTTCTTCTTAACTTCTTCATTCTACCACCAGTCCCTTTTATGTCGTCCTGCCTGACCCCTCGAAACACCCAACACTTCTCTAGCAGTATCCGTGATGCAACTGGCAACACTATCCTACATAACATCCTCGTCCCCCTACATTCCCACACCTCCAATCACAACACTTTTTCTCTATCTCCAGTGCACTACCTGGCGTCAAGCCAACCCATTTAATTCTAGGTGGACCCTTCCTGATCCTTCTCTTTTTCATCTTTTTGATAATTAAATCCATCACTAAAAGCCTGTGCTAGGTCGAAAGAAGTTCACTCGAAATGACTTTACAGTCCTTACATAAAACCCTATTCCCCTTCCTAAGCAGCAGAAAGTTAATCTGAGTCTTGGCTATCACACTTTGGAAGGTAGTCAGGTGATCCTCCTTCTTTGAAAAGTTTGAATTCACCACCACCAGCCCAAAGACCCTCACAAAATCCAATAGAGCAGCTTCCTCATCATTTCAATCACTGAAACCAAAACCTCCATGTACATTATTAAAACACCTTAATTTTCTGGAATAGGAATGCCATACGGTGCTGATGATCCCTAAGGACCACAAACAAACCCTCTATTGATATTTGTACCTGAGCACTGCATAATATAATATAACAAATACGGAAAGCTGGCGGAAATTTTCCATAAGGTTTAAAATATCTAAAATACTTAAAACTAAGAACGGAATACTGATACATCTGTCTGAAAATCCTCTAACTGTCTAATCTATGGAGTTGATAGGACATATCTCCAACTAACTCTGTCTACTAAAAATAAATTAAACCTAATATAAAACTAAAATAGGAGGCATCCTCAAATGAAGAGGACTTACTACTACGTCTACTGCTGTTGACTGAGTCCGGACTACTATGGGTGCTCTGGATCTCACGCTTCTGAACCTATGGTATAAAACACCATAGCGCAAAAGAAAAGTATGTATCAGTACTTTAATTATACTGGTATGCTGGATGAGGTAAGGCTGAATGCAAGGGCTTATGCATGAACATTACTTAACCGAATAACATAAGAATACCAAATAAGGATGTATTCATGAATGCACAAACTAAAGACTAAGATCACAGTAATACTAATGTTAGATTCTGAAATACGGGTTTTTGAATACTGAATTACTGATGACTGAGTCTAGTAGTACTATTATCTGAGTTCACTAACTTGGGGATACTGAGTAACTGGGTCTACTGAGATTGATGTCTAAGCTTACTAATAATGATACTGAGTTACCATATCTGAGATCAAGCCTATGTAACAGGTGACCCCTGAGTTTACTGTTGATAGTGTTTGATACTTGGTTAACTGAATATGGGATCAAGCCTAAATAACGGGTGATCTCTGAATCTACTGATGATAATGTATGATACTTTATTAATTGAATTTGAGATCAAGACTAAATAAAGGGTGATCTCTAAGAGGTAGTCAAGCCTAGTATAACGGGCGACTCCTCAACTGAGTTCTATTACTGAGACTGAAGCTGGAACCGAAACTATGGGAGGTAGTCATCTAATCGACATACCCCATTTATCTAGTTGGGATCCAACCTGTAACCCCGATTGGAAGGGTGCCAATACCGTGCCATGGGTAAAGACACTTCTATCTGAACCCAGGATGCCAAGCCTAATATAACTAGTGACACCTGGTTGGAGCCAAGCCTAATATAACGGGTGACTCTGGGGAGGTAGTCAAGACTAATATAATGGGTGACTCCTCATCTTGTGCTAGCTACGTAGTTCTAGAGTGCAGGGATTGTTATTAACGACTCTACCTAAAATAACGAGGAAGTTGTCATCCCTGCCCTTGCTTGGTGCTGAATCCTACTCCCAACTGAATATATACTGAACAAATTCTTAGATTGTACTAGAATGAGCTGAATCTGTTACTAATTATTTTACTTGACTGATCTGACTGAGTTCACTTGGTTTCGTTGACTGACGGAATACTACTAAATTCTAAACTGAATACTGAACTTGATTAGACTGAATACTGAGATTGCTGAGTTTTCTTAACTTTTATCACTAATTGAGATATATTGATCATAGCACGACTAAGATTATCTTGAGACTGACTTGGCCCTAGACAAGCAACTAAGTTTTTGGGTATTAAATATCCCCAGGACTCGATAGCATAAATAAATAAGACATGATAATAGACTATCATTCGTAACATAACCAATGAAGCATCATTTCGAGCACTTGGGAATCTTAAACATGTAATTGTAAAGGGAAGCATGCTATTGTCTCATAACTCATCCAACAAGGAATTCACATGAATAGGAATACATGCAACATGTCAAAATTCATTCATTTAGGCCTTTTAACAAACACTTAGCATGCACTAGTTGACATATGCTTGGGAATATCATACTTCATATTACAATGACACTATTTTCTTTACATAAGCAATTTATCAAACAGGTGGGAGGCACCCTTTGGCCATACAATATTCAATACACCAAATTAACATAATTACATAATTCAACATGTTTCTTGAAGGGAATTTATCATGAACATCACATAACCAACACATACTAAGGTCAATACTTGCATCTTTATGATCACAACATGAATTAAAACTTAATATTAACATGGGCTTCAACTTCAAACCACATAAATCATGAAAAACTCATAAACATAAAATTTTGAATTTAAAAAGGATTCTTGGACTTCTTGGGTGGAAGGAACCCAAGAATCAACATCCAACATACCTTGCTATATGATTCTTGAAAGATTCACGAAGGAATTTCCTTGATTTTGAACCTTCAATAGAAACCCTTATTCTTGTTCTTGAGGAAAATTGAGAGAAAACCTTATAATTTGGGTGAAAATATGTTGAATCTCGTGTTAATAAAACTTATATAGGGGCGGGATTTAATCAAATTACCCTTGGAAACACAGAAGTGAAATGCTGAAAACTGGGCACAATGGCTATGGAAAGGCGTTGCCTTTCCCAGAGCCTTTTGTAGGATGGCAGCGTCTTGCTACTGAGAGAGGGGGCTAAGTATCTAAGCTGGGCGGTGCCCCTCTGTAGCCTTTAGCTACTATTTTGCCAACCCAAACACGACCTTAGGCTCATCTAAAAATTCTAAAGCTCACCCGGGATGTACTCTTGACTTGCCCCATCACAACGCAACAAGATTTGTCAAAGTTTTGAAGACTTATGGAATGGAAAAGTTTCAACACTTAGCCAAATTTTCTAAGTGTTAAGCCTTTCTTGGCATGCTTTAGAAGCTTTATGGACTCAGGAATTTTACGGGGTGTTACAATTGTTATAACCTCCCGACAAAACCCCAATGTTCCCATTGAAGTCCCCTGCTATGACAATCTTCTCTGAACTAGGCACGCTTCTCACCACCTCGTCCAAAGCCTTCCAAAACCTCGCTTTTACCTCCTCTTCCAAGCCCACATGCGGCGCATAAACACTACACGCATGCATCATAAACTCCCTAATAATCAACTTAATCATCATCAGCCTATCACTGACCCTTTTAACCTCCACCATCTGCCCTCTAAGATCCTCATCCACTAAGATCCCTACTCTATTTCGACACCTTCCACTCCTTGAGTACCACAGCTTATACCCATCTACATTCCTAGCCTTGGACCCTACCCACTTAGTCTCTTGAACACACGCAATATTAATCCTCCCCCTCTTAAAAATCTTCACCAACTCTACGGACTTACCCTGAAGGGTCCCTATACTCTAAGACCCTACCATCAACCTATCTTCTCTCACCTATCGCCTACCTCTACCACCCCTCACTGCACCAGCCCTAACACCCAACCTAGACCCCACACCCACCTCTGCTCTTCCCTCTTTCCCTCACCCAAAACCACCTCCAACCCCAACCCCTTCGTACATGACCCTATTCCATCATCAACCCTTACAGCCACCACTTACGAACTGAAACAAAGCCCCAAACTGACAGACAACAAAACAAAGCAACAATACGAAAGCAAGAAAATAAAAAATCAGTAGGGAAACAACAGGCACATACAAAATACATTATCCGGCCTAGCAGCTAGAACAACACAACAAATATCCACCAATAAGCGAAAGAAGCTAGTCACAACTATAATCACAAGGAACAGAACAATATAGTACAAAGAAACAAAATGGTAAATAGTAACTAGTAAAAAGTATTTGAATATCAAAGTTTAGATGTCACCAGGTACTCATGTTTGCTGCTAGTATCGAAAATTTTTATCTTGAAGGTGGTTGCTGAAAATAGCATCATCAAAAAGCTATCGTCGGTGCGTCGTTGGCTGTCGTCGGAGAGTCTTCTGGTTGTTATCGAAATCTAGCCTCTAATGGCCGGCTGTCGTCGTACCACTTGATTTAACTGGTACTACACACTTCTACTGTCACCAGAGTCGAGCCAGCAAAAATCCCAATCCCACCGGCGATAGTAGTGATGAGATGGGAAAGAAGGGGAAGGAAGAGAAAGAGAAATAGCTAGAGAGAACTGGTGAGAGAAAGAAAATAAGGGAGAGAGGCCAAGAGGGTAACCCCTACCTGTTGCCAGTGCGTCTATGCCGTCGCCAATGTCAGTCGAAAAGAACAGTCCTTCGCCGGCGCATTTGTGAACATTAATGAAACATTAATAGCAGAAAGAGAAAGTATCCTAATCGAAGAGAATAAAGTTAATAACCTGCAATTTACCTGCATATGACAGATGTCTATTTCTAAAATTTGAAGTTATTATGTTAAAGAGCAATCCCTGTTTTTGTGATTTCAGATAAGTAACTGATGCTTCAAGTGGAAATCGGAAGAATAAAACCTGGAAATTCAATTGAGATCATGAAATAAGTCGGCACAAATATGGGTTGCTTCTCTAAGAATTAAAAAAGCAGAGTCCTTGATAAAGAGCTAGAATAACTAGTCCCAGTAGTTACCTGTTTTTGGCATTAATTCTTTAAGCTCCTAAATCACATTGATTGGATTAGAACAGCTTGGACAGATCACAATTTACATATCAATATCTATCATGAAGTGTCCTTACTATATATTTGCACAAAGAAGAGAAGGACTACCTGACTAAGAGATCATTAAACAACAGCAATTGCAAGAATTTCCTCATTCCCCCCTTTACATTCAAAATGAAGGGACTTTTTATCCATGAATCTAAAAATTGGCCAAAATGAAAGAACAACAAATCAACAATAAACAATGATAGACAAAACTTGGTTATACCCAAATGTAAACAATCATTTTTTTTATATATATATAAGAGTATATATATAAAAAAAAAAAAGGGAAAAATACTATTAATTCACACTATAAACTAGTTTTCATTTGGACATTTTATCTTAAATTTAAAACTCTTTCATTACTTATTTTATTACTCTTTTTCAATACATTGAAAATTATCCCAATATATACATGAAAATGGACAAATTAACATAATTTTCATATGACTGCATAGTACTTATTGCTTGAAAAGAATAGTTTAGGATAAAAATAATAATATAAAATTAATTAATTATATTCTCATATATCCAAAATCACTGTGACCAAAGTAGTATTATCCGAAATTTTTAATTTAACATTATATATTTATCATATCTACTTAATTATGTGTTTTATCATATAAATAATTCTTATTTTTTTAATCTTTAATTTTAAATTTTATATCTCTTTATTTTATATAGATAAATAAGAGGTATAGATATATATCTTAAAACCTATCAATATTTTCAATAATTTTTAGTTTTTTATTTTTGTTGAAATCTGATTCGTAGTTTAGTATTGCATAAAATAAGCAACTATCGAAATTTCCAACACAAAAAGTTAATTATTTTTTATGAATTCAGTTTTACAATTTTAATTATGCTATAACTTTTCTCATGATAATTCAAACGGTTTTTTTTCATTTCAAATCTTTTCTATCTATTTTTAGTCGTAGAGCGGAAAAAAGTCAACATAACATTTGAAAATTTTGCATAAAAATTTTCTTAGTTGAAAAAAAAAAATTACCCTATGTTAATCTTATACTTAAATGGGAAAAGGCATAAATACCTCCTCATCCTATTGTCAAAGTTTCAATTACACACCTTTTCTTTACAAAAGACCTTAACCCCACTAAACTTTTAAAACATAGAATTAATTTCACCCTAAAATGCTATATTTAAATCTCAAGTAAGCGGTGAAATACGCCTACCTATCTAAATATGACACATGTATTTTCCCCCCTTTTTCCTTTCTTCTGTTTTATGAGAAGTTTTTCTTTCAAACTTCTATATATTATTATCTTTATGCGTAGATGTAAATAGCTACAATGAGTTTAAACGCACTAGTTCTTGATATTGATATGTAGAGGCATAAACTGGTGTTGAACTTTTTACTATTGCAAGAACAAGAACAAAGGTATCAGTTAAAGAATGACTCACCAGTGCGGCATTGGGCTTTTAAATTATTTTATGGTGTACTAAAGCTAATAATGGCTTCACATACTATAATACAAAATCATCAAAACAATCTAAAATTGATAGCTTTTGGTAGATTTTCTATAAATAATTACAATAGAATCTAAACAGTTATTGTTTGGATTAATTAATTAAATTATTAATTTTTTTTCATTATTAAATTCGACTTTTAAGTTTGGGCTAATTAATTAAATTGTTGGATTTTTCACATTATTAAATTAGCTTCTATTTTTTTCGTAGATAATAATTTTGCTTAAAAAAATTTGATAGATAGAGAGAGAAAATGAAACTAAAAAAAAAAATATTAAGAATTATCGGAGATGAAGAGGAAGATGGTGATTGTCGCAAAATTTTAATGATTCATATATTATGTCTTTTTGGTATTATGATATTTTTAATTTTTGATAAAAAAAATAAAATCAATAAAAAAGCAGTCAATAATAGTTGCAAGAAATGGTGATGGTCCGGTAGAGAATGATGTGGTTATGGCAAAATGAAAGAGCTAAAAAGAAAACAATGAATAAATTATAAATGAGAAGAAAAAAAAATAAATGATAAATGAGAAGAAACAAAGACAAAAAGAAAAAAGTTAGTGACTTCTAACTCTTTCAAAGAGAGTGTGTAACACACACTCTGTCACCTCATTACACAAGAGAGAATTAGTTCTAGTTTAAGAAAGTTTAGGGGGTAATAAACTTATCTCAAAGGTTAAGTGTGTAGTTGAAATTCTAGTCAAAGAATGGAGCGATAGTTATGTTTTTTCCCCACTTAAATTATATATAAATGATAAGAAAAATACATAAAGAAAAGAATAAAAATTATTTACGAGTTTTAAAACTAAAAGTTTGCATAGTTAAACAATTTTTAATATAATATGAAAATATTTTAATAAAAACTTAAAACACTTTAGACGTGCTAGACATTGATATGTTATAAAAATCATATAGTTCATAAGTTTCGACTTTAATTAACAATAACCTAAGAGAATCATACATTGATGTTGTAGTCTTGCGTCACAATGCTACGCCGATTTGATAACTTAGGAACCATTATTTATATTTTTATTAATATATATTACTTCTAATTAAGGAACTATATTAATTTTTATGTTTATATAAATTTAAACTACATATTTGAATAGTTTTTTTTTAATATAGTTTTAAAATATTTCAATAGTGATAGTCAAAGCTCAAATTACTTTAGACATGATAGATATCATCACAAAATAAAAATTCTATAGTTAAAAAAAATCGATATTGGTTAAACATCAATTCAAGAAAGTCACACGTTAATGTTATGGTCTTGCGATCCTACGTACTTTAATTATTATATTATTAACTGGTGAATCATTAATTATATTTGTTATTAATATGAACTTTAACTACGTGATTTTATTTTTATGTTTACAAAATCAAACAACATATTTAAATAGTTTAAATATATAATTAAAAAAATATTTCTATAATGATTGTCTAAATTCAAAATTCTTTAGACATGATAGATATTAACACATTATAAAAATCATAGAGTTCATAATTGTTGACCCTGATAAATATCAACCCAAAATAATCACTCACTATAACTATTAAGCTAACCATTGTCATAATTTTGTAGTACTCTAAATAAAAATTAACTATGTCCACATTTGTTTTCACATTTCTTAATAACCTGAAGTAGAAATACTGATTAATTATAATATTTTATTTGAAATAATTTATTACGGCTACAAGCTGAGGTTACTATTAATAAATTAACTTTTATCGTGTGAAAAATAATTTTTTTCACTTACACTAGGCATGTTGTAGGTGAAAATTAAAAAGAATTTAAAAATTGAATAATTGTAATCTTTTTTCAAAGATGATACAATTATTCGACCTAGTTAACAATAATTTATGAGAGTACTAAAATATTAATATTGTAGTTTTTGTGCCATTATTTTATGCCAATTTGACAACTTATGAATCATTTCTTATATTTTCTATTAATATGAACTCTAAATAAGTAATTTTATAAAATATTATGTTTGGATAAAATTTAAACTATATATTTATTTTTTTAAAATATAACTTTTAAATATTTCAATAGCAACACTCAAAATTCAAAGTACTTTAGTTACGATAGACATTGACATATTATAGAAATCACGAAAATTAAACAATTCATAAGTGTCGACCCTAATTATGTAAATCAAGCATACATGTGCTATATTATGAAAATCTTACACCTATACTTTCCGTAATATTATACCTCTTTTTTAAATATTTAAAAAATTACGTATAAAATAATTTTAAAGTGAAAGAATAAAATAAAATATTATATTTAAATAAAATTACAAATAACTTAAGTATTTAAAGTGAAAATAAATTATTACTAATAGTTGGTTTATCCTATTAAATAATTTGTATCATTTCATATCACACTCATTAGACACAAAATTATTTTATAAAATAAATAAATTATACATTTGCTAACTTTTGATAATAAATTATTCTCAAATTAAAAATAAAAGAAAAAAATAACAATTTAGCTCTTTCATCAATTTCTCTCCGAATTAAAAGGTGTCGCATGGATATTTAGCCTCTTTCATCATTCGATTTTTTTATTACTATTTTAGTTTTTGCTTTTTAATCTTAATTTTTTATTTTACACTATTTATGTTTCATTTCCTTTCTTTTTATTTGTCAATCATTACTTCTTGTAATTTTATGTTATGACACGTATTTTTATTATTATTTATTTATTTATTCATCTAGCATAACTGATTAACTACACTACTATTTTAATTATTGAATTAAAATAGAATTTTATTGTTGAACAAGGTTATGGATTCATATTTTCTTTTTTTTTTTTGAAATTAAATTACGTGGGTCATACAAAATTATCGAACAATATGAATCAATTATTTTTAAAATATTAGTTATAAATATATGTATATATTTATTTATTTATTTATTAATATATTTTTAATAAATAATATATGTATCTTGAATATCAATTTAATATCATTTATAAGGGTTAGTTGCTATCAAATACGAGTCTTACTTTAGACATGGTGGACATCAACACATTATAGAAATCATAAAACTCATGTAGTTCATGTGTGTCAATCTAGTTAACAACAATCCTAAAAAGTCTTCCGCTAATGTTGTGGGGGGCTTAGGCTCTCGTGTTACGCTGATTTGATAACTTGCGAATTATTATTTATGTATGTTATTAATACGACCTCTAATTATTAATTATGTTTAAATTATTTTTTTATAGTAGTGGTGTCCGAGCCACCTTGCAATAAATTCAAACTATATATTTAAATAATTTGAATAATAACAACAGTCAAAATTTCAAACACACTTTAGATATAATAGACGTTGACACATAATAGAATCCTAAAAATTATACAGTTCACATGTGTTGACCCTAGTTAACAACAACTCGGGATATCAAGACGCATTAATGTTGTAGCCTTAGATCCTTAGGTTATGCTGATTTGATAATTTGTGAATCATTACTGATAATTTTTATGAATATGTCCTTTAATTAAGAAATTTAATTAAATATTATATTTAAATAAATTTAAATTTTATTTCAATAATTTTTAAATATAATTTCAAAATATATCAATATTGACAGTCAAAATTCAAAACACTTTAAACATTGTAGACATCGGCATATTATAAAAATTGTATAGTTCATATATTTTGATCCTAGTTAACAGCAACTCATGAGAGTCATGCATTGATGTTGTCGTCTTACGTCCTTATGTCACGTGGATTTTATAATTTAAAAATTATAATTTATATTTGTTATTAATATGATCTTTAATTAGTAATATTATATTTAAATAAAATTTAAACTATATATTTAGATAAATTTTAAATATAATTTAATATATTTCATCAACGACAGTCAAAATTCAAATCATTATACACATAATAGATATTGACACATTATAGAAATTGTGAAAATCACAAAATTTATATTTGTGGACCCTAGTTAACAACAACTTAAGATATCAAGACGCATGATTGTTATATTTTGTACCTCTATATTACGTGAATTTGACAACTTGTGAATATTACTTATATTCACTATTAATATACGTAAATATATCCTTTAATTTGGTAATTGTTAGTTACCAAAAAATATATCCTCTAATTAAATAGTTTTAATTAATTATTATATTTTAATAAACTATATTTAAATAATTTATAAGTCTAATTTGAAAATATTTCAATAATGATAATCAAAATCTAAAATATTTTAGACATGATAAACATTGACACATTATAAAATTATATTTTTCATATTTGTTGAACCTAGTTAATGTTTTAAGAAAAACACTTTTGTGATAAACTTTAGAATGAAATGACTTTTATATAATAAATAAATAAATTTTTGTGATAAATTTAAAATTTAGTTAACCACCGATGACCTTTATCCAAAAATATTTTAAAAAATTATGATCAATATATAATAAAATTAGTTTTAAATTTTGATAAAAGAAAAAAAGACTAAAGAGAAATTGAGGGAGTAGGACGAAAAGGGAGGGTGCGATTCGATAGAAGGTGAAATTAAGGTGGGTCTCCCATTTTAAAGTTAAATAAATATTCCTCTTTCATATTTAATGATAGTCATAATTTATTTAACATAAATTTTAGTTACATTTAACTTCTTGAATTTAGAAGATCCTTAAAGATTTATTTATTTTTTTAAAGGAAAATGTTAGTATAGTCTTTATACATTTATGGCCATTTTTGGGCCAAAAAATTATGGCAAAAAATATGTACTCTAATTAAATAATTTTATTAATTATTATATTTAAATATATTTAAATAAATTAAAAAAATTTTAAGTCTAATTTGAAAATATTTCAATATTAGCAATCAAAATTCAAAATACTTTAAATATAATAAACACTGATACATTATAAAAATTATATCGTTCATATTTATCAACCTTAGCTAATGTTTTTAAAAAATTTGATAAACTTTAGAATTGAATGACTTTTATATAGTAATAAATTTATTATTGTGATAAGTTCAAAATTAGTTAATCATAGATGAACTTTTTCTAAAAATATTTTAAAGGATTATGGTCAATATATTAATAATCATTAATGAACTTTTCTAAAAAATATTTTAAATAATTATGATCATTGTAGTAATAAAACTAGTTTTAAATTTTGATTTAAAAAAAAAAAAAAGACTAAATTGAGAATTGAGGAAGAATGATGAAAATGTAATGGATGAAGTTAGGTAAATACTACATACTAAAATTAATTTAATAATTTTTCTTCACATTTAATAATAGTGATAACATATCCCACATAAATTTTAGTTGCATTTAATATTAAAAATTTACTTTTTTTTATTTAAAAAAAAAGTTAGCATGATCTTTATATATTTATGATCATTTTATGACAAAAAAATTATGGTCATTTCGCAGCACCCCTTTCTGTGATTCCACTAGATAAGCCAATCCAAAAAAATGTGATGCTAGTACAGTATAATTAATAATTTGGTAGTATATTGTAGCATAGGTCATAGTTTGTCTAAGCCTAAAAAGATAAAGGTGCCAATGAAACTCTTAAAATATCAATAAAAAATCAATCTCTTTCTCTCTCCAATAATTACTTGTTTTACTAGAATATAGTATACACTAATAGCCTGATCTTCGAAGTAAACCAATTAAGAAATGTGATACAGGCTCCATTTAGATAAGCTGAAAATAGTGGTTGAATTTTTTTTTTTTTAAAGTAATTTTGAAAGTGTTGAACTTATTTTAAAAATAAGTAGTTTCAGTTATGCTGAAACTAAAAAAAAGTTGTTAATGTATTTGGTAAATAAGTGTTGTTAAGAATATCTTTTTGGTCAAAATATCTGAAATATCTTTAAGTTATTAATAATATGTAGAGTTAATTATTATTAATTTTTATTTCTAAAATGATTCAAATTAAAATTAATATATATATTTTTAATTCAGTTTCAATACACACACACACATATATATATATTCTTATAGTAAAAGGGAGTCCGGAGGTAAAAGGGATACTTTCTCAAGCCGAGTAGTCAAAATGGACAGTTCATTTGTTTATGTACCAAAACAAACAGTTTGCCCAAAAATGAACAAACTACAATTAACTTGCGGAGGAAAAAAATGTTCATAGGGTTTGTCCAAAAATGGGCAAACTACATTTTCATAATTTTTTGTTTAATAATTTGTCCACTTGTTGACAAACTATTTTTATTTGGGCAAATATGATTTTTTTCACCAAAAGATTCGACTGGTAACTGATTAAACATCACATTATTAATATTTCTGAATATTTTTATCACTTCAAGTTTTGAGAAATTGTACAACTTTTTCACTTATAAAATATATGTTGTTGTTCACTCAATTTTATCTCATTCATCACGAACAACATTCATTATTCACGGAACACTTTTTTTTTTTCACAAATAGTTGTTTGTTTAAATTTCTTGTAAGGAAAAGATAATGAGTGACACCGTTAGAGTTAGTTTAATTTGGGGTGGATAAGTTTTGTACGAAGATGATTCAATTAGATATATTCTCCTGTGAAAACAGTTCAAGTGTCAATGACTCTCAAATATGATTGTTTTGTACGTCTTTTTTAGAGTAAAATGAAGGTACATAATTATGAACTTTCTATTCTTATCATTGGTCGATATCCCATATCAATTATGGGTAATAGTCATATAATTTTTGAGGAGACTCGAATTTGGAATGATAACTCTTTATCAACCTTTCTTTGTAGTTCTGAGATTTTCTATGACCAAATGCATTTAGCAACACTTCATATGTATGCCAAAACTCAAAGCGTTATTCAAGATGAAGAATCATCTGATAATGCATTTGATATTCGAAATAGTACTTGTTTTACTAGTTGCAGTTTTGGTTGGCCAAACAATTCTGTTCAACAACAAATAGTAGCAGGTTTGATAGCAAAAATGACGATTTGCCTTCACTAAATCAACATAATGTACATTGGAGTTCTCAAAATTGTGAGTTTAAAAAATCGAGCAATCAAGAATCGACTAATTTATACTGTCACACTCCAATTGAGTTTATGAATAGGTAAAGACATTATATATTTTTTTCTATTCTTTAAGGATTGTTATAACATGTTTGAATTATAAAAAATATTATTCTATTATTTTTTAGGTGTAACATCTTCCTAGACAATCCTACATTGACTCAATTCACATAAATTGTGAACAACAATGAGCTAACTAATGACATAGTTGATCATGAGTTGGATAGATAATGACGATGTCACTCATTATTTTTTTTTTATAAGAAATTTAAACGAACAACTATTTGTGAAAAAAAGGTGTTCCGAGAATAATGAATGTTGCTCTTGATGAATAAGATAAAATAGAGTGATCAACAATTCAGATTTTATAAGTGAAAAGGTTGTACCATTTCTCAAAAATTGAAGTGACAAAACATTTAGAATATTAACAATGTGATGTTTAATCAGTTACCAGTCGAATCTCTTAGTGAAAAAATCATATTTGTCCAAATAAAAATAGTTATGGGCAAACTATTCAAAAAGATTTATGAAAATGTAGTTTGCCCATTTTTGGGCAAATCCTATGAACATTTCTTTCCTCTGCAAACGTTCACAGGCGATGTTAATTGTAGTTTGCCCATTTTTGGGTAAACTGTTCGTTTTGGTATATAAAGAAAATGACTGTCCGTTTTGCCTCCTAAGCTTGAGAAAGTGTCCCCTTTAGCTTTGGTTAAAATAATACATGACGAAACCAATTCTTATAAAATTATTCTTTCACCCTTAATAAGAGATTTTCGTGTTTAAATCTTAAGAATGAAGAAATTTCTTGTAAAAAAAAATACTTTCCCTTCTAATAAACTTTACACGCTGCAAAAATTTAAATTAATCAAAATTTTAAAATAGATAACGAGTACAAGATAGGAAAAATATAAAAGAATGGTCTAAGAGTGATGGGTGAAGAAACGTGAAATTATTAGCATCTACTTAAGAAGTTCACCTAGGATTCTAATCCAATGGCCCATACTCCTTGATATGTACTAATATTTTGTCTTTTGCTTCCTAAATTCTTATGGAAAAAAAAGCATTTCAAAGAAGCTTCACATTTATCCTAGCACCTATATGAGCGGCAGTCATGCATTAATATAATTGTTATGTGGGACATTAAACAAAGACTAAACAAGATAATGACACTGATTTGTAGTACATACAAAGGTTAAATTACGCATGTTGTGTTTACTGTACATATGACTTATTGGGACCTTTTATGAGATGTTTGTCATAGTCAATCAACTTTAATTAAATTAAAGCATCTTATATTGTTCCCAGTACAGCATCTCATGCCTTGAGGGAAAAGAGAGAGTGAAAAATATGGGTGGGGTATATTAATTTTACATTCTTCACCACTACTTTCCAATGTCAAGAATTTTATAGAGTTTAGTTTCACAAATGATTTTTCAATTTTTACTTGATTGTATCAAAATAACTTAATTGTGTTTTTTAACTTTAGTTTAGTATGACAAAGTCACAAAATTGTGTTTTTTAATGAAAAAGTGACTTAACTTTATATATGTTGACGCCGAAGTCACTAGAAGAAAACAAAGGGGGTTTACAGATAATTTGTAACATCTATAATTTATATTTATAATCTATAATCTCTGATCTATATCTATAATCTGTAATCTATCTATAATTTATATCTATAATATATTAAAAATGTGAAGACACTTAGAAAAGTGATTTGAACTTTTTTCCTTCATTAAAAGATTCTTTTTTACACAAAACTGTTTTTCACTATTTTTTTAATTTATTATTTAATTATTTTTATTATATTAAATAGACTCCTAAAATATATAAGACTCTAAAATATATAAAAGGAGAATATATTAATATTTTTTTCTACTAAT
This sequence comes from Capsicum annuum, assembly GCF_002878395.1. Lineage (NCBI taxonomy): Eukaryota > Viridiplantae > Streptophyta > Magnoliopsida > Solanales > Solanaceae > Capsicum > Capsicum annuum. Next base: position 109,888,657 of record NC_061121.1, read on the forward strand.
CAATTAGAAAGTACTTCTAAAATGGATAGAAAAATACTCCTAAAAATGGTTGAGCTGCAGCATCTTAATTAAGTTCTAAATTGAGTTTAAGTATCACTAATAATTATTATACACTTTGAAACTTGCTATTTGCTGAGTCAAACACCGTACGTCAGCAGTTACAGGAACGTTATTATTCCCATTGGTTTAATTAGTGTAATAGTAATAATCTTTTTTTTTTTTCCAAAATCAATAAAGCAATATTCAAAGAGCTTCTTTACACAAAAATGTCTTTTCACTATTTTTTTAAAATTTATTATTTAATTATTTTTATTATATTAATTAGACTTCTAAAATATATGGGACTCCTGAAATATATGAAAAAAATTTAAAATAGGATAGAAAAATACTCCTTATATAAAATAAGATTCTATTAAGGAAATACTTCTATAAATATTGAGATGCACGTTAAACTACCAAAAAAATTAATGTACTTATTGAAAAAAATATGATTGATGCTCATCTTATTTTAATTCGGTTGCATGTCTAGATTGGTGGATGCTTAATTTTTGTAACCCTCAACTTCTTTACTGTTTTTGTCAATATAATACGTTTGTGTATATATAAATCTTCTTTATTTTCATTCAAGTCATTCTTTAGAATCAAAATTTTCGCCCATACAAGAATTATTTTCATCAAAACTGAAGTTTTGTGATCACTATTGTATTATTTTGTTGTAGTTTACAGGTCGTAGATGAATTTACAGGTAGTAGATGACAGTCGGTTAGCTTTGAGGAATTTTTTAAGGTAAATGTTAGGTTTAATTATATTATTTTTATATCTCAGTTTTGAGAATTTTCTTTGTGTAAAGATTAAGTTTAGTTGTATTATTTTGATATCTCTATTATCGTATTATTTTGTTATAGTTTACAGATGGTAGACGAGTGTCAGAAAACTTTGACAATTTTTTTTTGTAAAAGTTAGATTTAATTATATTGTTTTGATGTCTCTATCATCGTATTGTTTGTTTTAGTATAAATAATTTTTTTTTGATAAAGATTAGGTATAATTAAATAAATTCTCCAAAAAATGTTGAATTCAATTATTGTATTTGTCTTTGTTATTTAGACAAATATCCTATTTAGTGTAACTTTTGAATACAATAAAGTGAGGCATTTGACAAATTTTTTTAGTAAATGTTAGATTTAATTAAATAAATTCTCCAAAAGATGTTGAATATAATTATTTATTTATCTTTGTTATTTAGACAAATATTCTATTTAGTGTAACATGTGAATTCAATAAAGTGAGATACACACTCAAGACGCGTGCACCTAAACTATTACCATAATAAGTTAAACTACACTGATTGCGTGATAAAATTTTGACTTGCATTTGCATGTATATAATGTACCTTTTGATTAGATGCAGAAAAGAAAAAATGAACAACAATTGTAATTCCTCCGTTTCAATTTAATTGTATTATTCTAACTTGATACAAAATTTTAAAAAGTAAATAAGATTTTTGAATCATATGGTCTTAAATTTAAAATATGCATAAAATATATCAAAATATCCATTAATCTTATGATATTAAACATGTCATATAGAGAGTTGAAATTAAAGAGTTACCCAAAAGCAAAGAGACGTTCTAAATAGGACTAACAAATTGAAATGGTGGGGATATTATATAGTGGGATTTTTGGTTTTTCGTTTGAATTGTTGCAAAAAGCATGCATTGAGGAATTAAAGGCAATAAAAGAACTGAGTTATTTTTCCGGGAAGCTGCAAAAATGTGGACCATTTTAGGAACAAAATGTGAACTACATAAAGCTGTCATTTCTAAAGAGACAAATTAGGTATTGTTTGCTTAGCTGATGGAAAGTAGTTGAAAAGCATTACATGATAATCTAATTTTATAAATAATTAGTTGTATGTGTTTTTAATAGAAATGTTAAACATGATAACAATTCAGCTTATGTGCTCTGTAAAAAGAAGCAGATATAAACACTTTCATGAAAGGAAGACTAAAATGTCCTTAATATTTTTTATTAAAGAATATATAAATTAATGTGTTTAAGTTGTATAAACACGGATGGAGTAAAGAATTTTTCACTATACCAGATCACATCAATAACGTGTATTGGTATTCTTTCATAGAAAAATGAGGTTCTTAATCTTGAAAACAACACGAACTACCCATTATAACAAGAAAAGGTCCCTCCGTTTCGTTTTAGTTAACCCTATAGACTTGACACATTCATTAAGAAAAATACTTCTTTCGTCCTAAATTATCCGTTTCAAATTGAGATAACACATTGATTAAGAAAAATAATTAATAACATGGCTTGTTTACCATAGTGCCCCTATTAAATGATGTTTACATTTTAATTTGAAGAAAAAACAATTAATGCAAAGGGTAAAATATGATTTTTTTTTATCTTTTCTTGATTAATGAAAAAGAACAAGTAAAATGGAAAATAAAATTAGAAAATTTGGGACGGATAATTTGAGACGGAGGGAGTATTTATTAGGGATCTATTTTACCAAATTAGCCTTATTAATTATGCTTTGAAAATATAAATTTGAATATACACAACTTGTTTAGTCATTTAATGATAAGAGTATTATTGGAAGAACATATTAAAATCATCTTGATTTAACGGGACAACTAAATTGAAACAAATATTTTAAAAAAGACGATCAACTAAAATGAAATGGAGGAAGTAGTTGTATTAAACTCTATAAGCTATTTTTTACAAGAAGAACGCGACAAAAATAGAATGAAAATGGAATTAGGGGCTTTGTTTAGTGAAGCTATATTAATATATAAAGTGCATGCATACCATTGAAGATATAAGTAAATAGAGTGCGTCTAACAATTTAAATTTTTTAACTGAGATAATTGCACAATTCAATATAGACGAGCTCGAAAATAAATGTGGTAAGTGAAATCTCCATCTTATTTATGTATAGAGAACCTTGTACACATGAATTCGTGAAAGCAAACAAGATTAAAAGCTAGGTAAGTACTAACCTCTCATGACTAACAAAGAGAGAATAATTAAACTATCATAGGAAAACAAAAACAATAATAATAAAAATTGGTTTAATACCAAAATTTGGCTCAAATTTGGCCACAATAATAAAAAGATTATATTACCCTTTTCTTTCAATCAGATAAAATTATTTAATTTTTAAAGTAAAAAGGGTAAAAATGTCCAAAAGTTAACTAGTTCATAGTTTGAACATAACTTTTTTCTAGGCCAAATTATGGCCAAAAGACTTTTCCCTTAATTAATTTATGAAGTTTCAAATGTGCGAATAAAAACAGTTTCCAAGTCTAATGGTGGATGAAAAAACTCCCTATTATTATTATGACACCTTGAAGAAGATTTTCTCTTCTTAGGAGCTGGTGGACATGTTATATACTTTCTTGACAACTTTGATTCCTCATACGTTGGAGTTGTTGCAAACTCTTGTTCCTCTTCTTCATCAACATGTTTGTTCTTGTTCCAATTCTTGTATGTTAGTATAGGCTTCAATGGACTTCTCAATGTATTAATGAACCAACCGTTTTTGGTTTCCGACTCCAAAACATGATTTCCATCCACTAGGTGATTACTACCAGTTGGCTTTTTGGAAATTAATCCCATTTTTTTCATGAGATATAAGAATCAAATTTGTTGGGGTTTGTATAAATAGAAGATGAAAAGTTAAAAAGAACAGGATAAGATTGTTCCTTTTATATTGGAAAGAGAATATATTCTCTCCTCTAGCTGGTTGGAAAAATCTTGAAGAGAAAGGAATATGAAGAAAAGGGTCTTTGAGAGATTGATTTTTTTGGGCTATGGAAGCTTTATTTAAAGGAGGAGGAGGAGGAGGAGGAGGAAGGAGAATATGAAATGACGAGCGTGAATATCTTTTAACAAGTTGTTTAAATGCTTACTACTTTTTTATGGTACTTTTGTATAGCCTAAAAAAACCAAAAAATTATAGCTAGGGAAGGGGAAGGGAAAAGGTGTCGAGGAAACCGTGACCTAAACAAAAGCAAGAGTAAAATTAAAGGGTTTTAAAGGCAAAAGGAGTGAATTAATATGCCCGTGAGAATTTCCTGACCATAGGCAGTGTCACAGTAAAAGAATAATACTGTAGACTTAAAAAATATTTGATAGTTTTTGGCTTTATTTTGATTCCTTGGTGCCAAATGGCATAAATTTTAATCAATATTTTGATATATATATATATATATATATATTTTATTATTTCATTTACTGAATAAATGATACAATTACATTTGTGTGAGTACAAGAACACACATTATCAATTTAGCTCATTAGATTGGTTGATTAACATCTGAATATTATGAGGTTAGTGAAATACAAGCTAAATAAGCAAGAAATAAAGTAAAGAGTAGATCAGGACTTCGAAGGAACGTCGAGTGATGCGTCCGAAGATGATACTCTTGATTCCAGTGAGGGTCACAGACGAGTAAAAGCAAAGAGGAAACCAAAACTAAGCAAGCAAGAAGAAACTTAATGCTCATGAATAGAAGTAGTACTGTTGTATTTCTTCCAGAATAGAATGTCTTTACGAGTGAAGGGAGTAGACTATTTATATGTTACAGTGGTGATCAAGGCATTGGCCTATCAATCCCTAAAGTACTAAGGGGTCGTTTGGTAGAACGTATAAGAACAATGCAAAATATAATGTATTAATAATGCTTGCATTAGTAATAATTGTATTAGTTACGCATGTATTATTTCTTATACATTATTTGGTTTGATGTATAAGGAATAATATATCTTACATAATTTCTATAAAAGAAATGTTTGTTTACAAAAATATCCTTCTTTGATTTTGTACACTTTTTTGCAACAAAGTTCTTTTGTCATCTCAAACATAATTAGTATTGTTGAACTAGTATATAGAGGTTTAGGATTAATTGCAAGACCTTCATCTTTGCGCAGAAATATTTCGCCGACGGATTAACATAGTTGAAATAAAAATAAAATACAAGACGTAAAATTAAGAAATAGTCTCAATTTTTTATATTTTTTTAAAGACCTTCGAAGCAACGCAAAAATATGTTATAGTTATTTAAATCAACTATTCATTGTTTTAAATTAAAATGGTGGAAAAAGAAATTGTGAAATGTTTTGAAATAAATTAGTATTGCAAATTAAAATGGCGGGAAAATGAATGGTGAAATATTTTGAGAGGGAAATTGAGGAGTATTAAGGTCATTTAATAAGTTAATGCATGTGTTTAAAGTCTTTGTATTACTAATACATAGGAAATGGAGTGCATTACTAATACACACTTCAATACACAATAGAGTGTATAACTAATACTTGCATTAGTTATACATAGGCAAAAAAACTTACCAAACAAGGCACTAGTAATAAACATTAACTAATGCATGCATTATAATTTTCAATACACTCTACCAACGACCTCTAAATGAATATTTGCAGGCCATGTATGGTGGTGCCGGCTATTATTCCTGCCATAATCTGACCGCCCATACAAAATCGTCTATGCACCTTTCGTTCTGCCTCCTTGTCTCGTTGTCCATTTCACCAGGGCATTCTTTTTTTCCTTGCTAAGTACGTCTCCTTATATCTCAGGGATGTTCCCTCGAGAGATGAGTGTCACTATTTACTTACTATCCCCAAAGGCTACCACCACATGCCCCTTCCTCCTCGTGCCACGTGCCTTAAGCCAATTCTAAAAAACTATCACGACTCAAATGGTCATGATTGACATTCACCTTAAACTATGGCAGGAGAACCATACCTAACTTAACCCTCGCTATCCAAGTGTTAGATTTACATTTGCATTATACTAACTTCTTCATTAACAAGTTAAAAAAAAGTCTTTATTCAATAGATAAGTAATAATGTCAAACTGATGAAATTATCATGTCACTAACAAAGTACATAAATCTCTATTTGTTACACTCTTTGAATCTGACGTTACCGTACAAGAACAACTAAGAATGTCTAGATAGGTAACTAATAGATTATCCAATATGCTAAAGATAATATAAAAAAGTTTTAGTCCTGAAATAAGAGAGATGAACATAATTCAGAAGATTCAACGCTTGCCCAGTCATGGTGCTTACCCTTGAACCTGAGTTTGAAGCTGTTGGATAAAGTCGAAGTCTTGTCTCAAATGCTGGAATACGCTCTACACTTAACAAAAAAAAACGCGGATAGCATCAATATATCAACAAGTTGATAGGTATCATAGGTCGATTCAACCCGTTACCAAATAATTAAGTAAACCAAATAAATACACTTAAAAACAATAACACACTTCAGTTTAGAGACAATACAAACTCATACTCATACATGTTTACACTTAGTCAAATTTAACAACAAGTGACATCACAATATATGGTTATAACCGAACATTCAATACATATGAACGAATGCAAGATGTGTTCATCATCTCTTTCTCTTCTCAACCTCATCAACATCATCATGAACATCATGATTTCAATAACATCATCATCAATAATAATATCATGGACATCATGATTTGTATATAATCATCATAATAATCATCATCATCTCAATAACATCAATGTGTATAAATATACAATGCAATCAATAATCACAAGTAGTGCTCAAAAGCAATTACAAATATTTAATTCACATATAAGCACAAAGTCAAGCAAATCTCATTTTTTATAATAAACCGTAACCTACCCCGATTCCTTGCTCAATTCACTTCTAGGCCACAAACTTGTTCTTCCTTTCTCTTTCACCTTGTTCTTAATCTATAACAACAACACTACATACCCATTTTAATAAATTTATCCCTTTTAACCACTATAGATTAATAACTAATAATTTTTAACCATAAATTACCCTAATTCATCATCTTAGGATTTTTTATCCTTAAAACTCATGAACCCTAACTTATTTAGCGTGAACAACAATGATTCCACTAATATTAGTGTTTTCTAACACCCCAATTTCCACCAAGAATAAGTTTCAAATAATTTTCAGTAATTCTAAGAAGTAATTAAAGTTTAGAATGTAAGATACCTATCTTTAAACATTAAAACCTCCAAAAATTTACAGAAAATCATCTTTTCTATAGCCTTGATTTATTTTTCAAGAAGTGAAAAATGCAAATATTTTCTGGGTTTTAAAATAAAAAATTCACTATGTTTTACCACTACTGTGGTAAAATAATTACTGCAGCAGTACTGCTGCAGCGGTTCACGATGAAATTGAGGCTACCGTTTAGCAGTTTTATTTTATATTGCAACAAATATGGTAAGAAACTCCATACTTCTCCCTAATTGAATCTATTTCACAGCACATTCCTAGAAATACAATACTTCGAACCAATTCTTTCACGATAAACTCAATAATTGAAGTGTTATACTCTATTTTATGTGTCAAAAGTTGCTACGGCTTGCTAAGATCATCGCTATCTAAAAATTAATTCCAGCATTTCCACCAAAATTCACATCAATACAAAATTTTCTTTGAATACTACATCCTAAAAAATTATCTAATGCTAGGCTAACCTTGAATTTCTTAAAAGTAGTCTAGGAGAAGACTTGGCTGAAGTTTTACTACTTATTTCAGTATAATAACAATTTGGTTCATTAGGTTAGGTACCAACATATCACTCGTTCAACCCTGTATGATAACTAATCCAAATAACATAGCTAAGTATGAAAAAACAAATGAATTAGAGCGGATATGTAATGACCTTTCATTACCTGCGATTTAGTACTTTTTTGATGTTTAGAGCTTTTACATGGATGTCCCAAGTTATTTATGACTTGTTAGGACTAAACGTTCAGTCATCGATCCATTCATTTAGTTTCTAGAGCCAATTTTCTATTTTAGGGCTTTCACTATTAAGGATTGAGTATCATACCCAAACTTTAATTCAACGACATCGGCTGCCAAGTTGGACAGTTTTGTTAGCTCTAAAATGTCAATTTTAGGCTAGGCAGATCCTTGGTTTAGGTTCCAAGACTTTCTATTTCATTTTGGGCTCTTGGGCAAAATTTGGTTAAAATAATTCTTTGAGTGTGGGACCCATTTTTGATCAAAACAACCTCGGACGAAAATTTTAATGGTGTCATTGAGTCTGAAATGTTAAATTTAATAGAGTAGCATAGGTCATTTTCATTTACGAGATTTCAAATGAATACTAAGGGTTTGATTAGAAACTTGACAAATTGCCAAGTTTATTGGTGCATGCCAAAAATGGCCTTCCCATTCGTGAGGCTTTAACCGCATTGTGAAGGCTAAGGTCATTGGTTATAGAATTAGCGAGGCCTATGGCCATATTCATGGAGACCAAAGTTATTAGTCATTGTGTTCGCAATGAGTTAGCTAGATTGACATTAGCATTCATGATGGGATCCTTGCGATTGCGATGAAGGGACTTCTGGCAACATTAAAGCTTTGGAACCCAATTTTTTTTCCATTTTTCTTAATTAACAACTCAATTAAAATACTATAAGCTTAGAAAAAATTATGGAGATTGATCCTTGGGTGTTGGGAGTGATTTGATGACATCATTCAGGTCATTCTCTCACCAATATTTTTGTAAGTTTCCATTTATTTTCTTGGTTAATTTTATGATTAGCTTTAAAGCCCTTGTTTTCGTTGGGGATCATTTGGGGGTTCGTTTATGCTCAAATTTTATTTATTTTTAGGATAAATGATCCTTTATATTAGAGAAATGCATTGACAGTTTCATATGTGTGATTTCATAAGCAGATCCCATATGAGATTTTTAGTTCTATTCTTGAATCAGAGCATTTATATGCAATAAGAGTGTCGTAATTTTCATTTTAATATGTAGAATATTATTTTTATAGCATGGAAACGCTCGGAGGCTTATCAAAAAGAAAAAAGCTCTGGTCTAGTGGACTTTTTCGAGCTTTCGGCGGCGTCCAGATAGGCTAGGTTCACCTTCCTCTTCGTTGAGATTCATTATTATATTAGTGTAGTATTACGCTATATTTGGGTGGGTATTTAAGTCCTTTTGATAATTTTAGTTATTATTGATTATATAGCCAGTTAGAGATCATTTTTTTTTTTTGCAGATTTTGGCCCGTCTTCCCTCATATTGGACTAGATTGATACCCTAGAACTAGTTTGACTTGCGCGAATTACCTATTAGTTATATTGAATAGAGTTGAAGGGAATTCATGATCTTGGGGAATTTCTATACTTGGCCTATTTACCCTAGTTTTATTTTAAGTCCAGCGATTGGTAGTTCCCCCGTATTGATTATATTGGGTTCATTCATGACATACTTAATGCTTGACACTTAAATACTAGTTTCAATTCAAGGCTAGCAATCATTGTTAAAAGATATTTATAGGTATATTTTCACATTCAGGCACACTTATGATTTCATTGTTGGCATTTTCTCCTTGTTTGCATTCATCGGGATTATAGGGGCTTAGTTGGGTTATTCTGTACATGTTTGCACCTTTTGGGCTTATGCACGTCTAGTTTGGTTATAGTTAGACTACATCTTTTTGATTAATCTATTCTTTTATGTTTACTGCTTAACATCATTTTGGAATAGTATTTCAGTTATATTCCTTATCCATGACTTCAGTTTACCTTCTTACGTTGTATCATACATTTTTTATAATTTAGCTCAATCAACTGATAATGCCTACTGAGCACCAATTATTTTTGGTACTCATACGATACTTTTACATTTTTTTTGAGGCAGATCTGAGTATGAGCTACCACTACTAACACTTTTTTCAGGATTGCTCTTGAGAATTTAGAGATAGGGTAAGCTTTCAGAGCTGGAGATGGTTCTCTCTCCTTTTTCTTTGTTTGGACAATCTCTATTTTTCTAAGACTCTTTGTACTTCGATGCTGTCTAATACTCTATTCTTTTGGATTTGGTGGCTCCTGTAGCGACCATACCAGGTCGTGGGATAATCTTTTGCATATTTCCTCCTTTTCCCTTATCTTTTAATACTTTCATGATTATATATCACCATTTAGTTTTCTACTTGCGTGTTTAAATATTATATTATTTCATTTTCCGTCGTTTAGCCCGTTATTTGCCGTTTCAAGCTATGGTTTGGCTTACCTACTGGTGGGTTAAAGTAGGCACCATCATAACTTGAGAAATTAGGTCGTGACAGAATATCACTTGCATATGTCTGCCTCTATCTCCTAAGCTACTTTTTCAATAGTACTGTTCATTTATTAAACTTACACACATAGAATGACTCTAGTCCTCAGCTTTCTCATGTCTCTATTCAATATAGCTATTGGCTCCTCTTCATACGATACGTCCTTATCAAACAACTCAGGATCACAATGAATGATATAATCACTATCTCTATGATATTTTCTTAACATGGATACGTGGAATACGGAAGAACCCCAGACATACTAAGAGGAAATTATAGCTTAGAAACTACTATCCTTATCCCCTTCAAAACCTCAAAAGGTCCGATGTACCTCAGACTCAGACTCAATTTCCCCTTCTTACCAAAACACATCTCATCGTTTATGGTGAAACTTTCAATATTACTTTCTCTCTGAGTTTAAACTTTACATCCTTACTTTATTGTCCACGTACTCTTTCTTCTAGCTCTGAGCTGCTATGGGCTTACCTTGAATAAACCTTACTTTCTCTATTGAGTTCTTGAGCATGTCAGTACCCTAAGATCTTACTTCAAATGCATCAAACCATCCAATTAGAGAACTACATCTTCTACCATATAAGTCTTCAAAAGGAGCCATGTCAATACTGGAATAGTAGCTATATTTGAAGGTGAATTCACACAAAGGTAGATATTGATCCTATTGAACCCGAAGTCTATAACAGAAGACCGAAGCATATCCTTAAGTACCTGAATAGTTTACTCCAACTTCCTGTTGTTTCGTGTATAGAAATATGTACTTAAGTCCAATCTAGACCCCAACTCTAAATGAAACTTCTCTAAAGTATTAGAGGTAATATGGTGATGTCGCTCAAAATTACACCTCCAAGAAAGTATAATATGGTTTCTATCAAATAAAGAACCCAACAAAGGTTGGGGTCGAACCCATAGGGAATAGGATGAATCTCTGTCAAGAACTTGCTGAATTAATAGAAAGTGCATAAAGTAAATGGGGGGATTTTGTGAGAATAGTAGCAGTAGTAAATTTTTTTTGATAACTTTAGGTTGAAATCAATATGAGACAAATACTAAGAATGTGTCCCTCGTAACTTTCTAACTCTGCAGACTTATCATGCTTCGTTAACCTATCTCAACGCCTTGCATGCAGAATCTAACAAGTTAGGTATCACCAACCATCGATCGACACCCTTTCGTAAATTACAGTCATCTTTATTTGGGTCTCAGAGTGTCGCTTTACTAACTCTTGTACCGGATCCCAGATTAACTATCTCTTTTTGTGTCTCAAGTTAATTAAATAAAGGCTGATAACTTAGAATTAATTCTGTGATTTACTTTTTCTAATCTTAACCTCTCTGTCACAGCCCGAACCACGGCCTGATCATGACAGGTATCTCAAGCCCATCATAGACCGGAGACCATCCTCATCACCTAGCATAAATATAAAAAAATAATAATAATACCAATGCAAAAGCCATTTAAATAATAATAAGAAGATGAATGAATAACTCAATGAAACTAAGAGTCAAAACAATAACCAACTAACCCAAATCTATCCACAATAGCCTCTTAACTAGAATAACAACTAAGTTGGAACATGCTCCCCACTATAACCAAAAATAATTCATAAGTACTGAGTCAAGTATGAAATAAAATACTTCATAGTAACTCAATAGACGTGCTAATCCACCTAACGCTGTGCAGGACCAACAAAAAAGTCTTCGAACCCTACATTATAAAATGATGTAGGGTCCTAGGATGGTCAGTAAGATAAACATTGGTATGTATCTTAGGCAAAGTGATACTGTAATGCCATGTCCAAAATCAATCAAAACCACATGCATACATTTATATACATATATAGGATGCTGGGATAAGGTAAGGGTCATGAACATGAGAGTTTTAGAACTATTAACCTAGATTTCGTAGCTCGCTCCATCCTAAAGGTACCCACGGGCTATATGTGTTCAGCTCCCCTTGCTGAAAGGGCCTCAGTGCATGTTAGCCACTTGAACCAAGAAAAATCCAAGGGAAAACTAAAGCCGCCATGGGCAATGATTGTCCCCCATATATATATATATATATCAAGTGTGTATCAAGTACATAGTGATATAGACCCCGAACACCAACAAACGTGGTTTCCAGTGTTTGTCTCCCTGGGACTTACTCCTTCATGGTGAGCTACACAACCACCTTTAAGCCTAAATTAAAACACTTTACACATAAACCAGTCCATTAACCTAAGAGTCATTCATTAAGGCATTTACCACTTGGTATCGTCATACCAATACACATACAAGCTAAATTAAACATGCCAAACCAATTCACATAACCACCTTGAGTCCTAAGTTCCATTTAAATCCAAACCATGGCCACCAAGGCCATCTAAATCCATTTTTATATCTCTTTTGGATTCAAATATAAGTTAAACCATACAACATCCATAATAAAAGTCAAATTTACAAAGTGGGTTGAGGTTCATGCAATTCCAAGCCAAAATTTATTCAATTTGGGAAAGCCCATGCCCCTTCATTCCAACTATTTAAATAATGTACTAATTCAGTCACAAAATATTAATTTAAAACATAAATAATCAATTCAAAATATAGGACAAGTAATTCAATTAGTAACAACAAAAATCCCTCAATCCAATTTAAAAAGCCCTAATTTAAATTACATGAATCCCTTCAACTTATGCCACAATATAAAATTACAGTTTAGAAAAGAGAAACATGCCCCAAACACACAAGAAATTGATGTCAATTTGAAGTTTGGAGCCCGGATGATGAATTCTCTGTGAAACCCTTGAATGTTCTTGGGTTTTGAGTTTTAAGAGAGAATGAATGATTTTGATCTTTTAAAACAGAAGTAAAAAGGATCATTTTATGTTTAAAAGTCGTACAAGGGGTAAAAATACCAAAATCCTTTCACCTAAGTAAAAAAACAAAACTAGACAAAATTTATATACTAGCGTGACACGACTTTATCACAGAGGTTATCCTCTATGCCATGCCGATATCCCGGAGTCTAACCTTCATGGCATGGTGATATTGTGGAGGCACACTATCTCGGAGTTCAAAAATATCCGCGAACCCCTTTCTAAAATTTTAAAACTTTCCCAACTTACCCTTTTTACATCCCTAAACACAATTCAAGTCAAAAATAGACATTACGCATGCGTAAAGGTAAAAAATAATATGATCAAAATTTTAAGGGGTTTTACATTATCCCCCTTAGGATCATTTGTCCCCGAATGATGAGTTAGGAAGCTTTTAGCGCGAGAATATCAAGAAAACACCAGAATCGAATGACAAACTTGGAAAGCGACAAGAGCAAAATGAAACACATACCTTAAGCACTTTCATCCAACCTTGGGAACAAGAGAGGGTACTTGGCCTTCTTATCTTCCTCAGCTTCCTAAGTAGCCTCTTCTACTTTTTGGTTTCTCTCAAGGGCCTTCACTGAAGCTATATATTTGGTCCTCAATTTACGTACTTTCCTATCCAATATCTTAATTAGGACTTCCTTATAATACAAGGAATTTGTCATACCAACATTCTCAACAGGCACTATTAAAGAAGGATCACCCATACAGCCTTTCAGCATGGACACATGAAACAAGGAAAAATAGAAGCCAACTACCTCTAAAATTGATCACACAAGCCCTTGCATATCCTTCAAAGTATTAATAGTCCATTTTGCTTGTCCATCCATTTGAGGGTGGAAAGCGATGCTAAGGTTCCCCAAACTTTTATGAAATGAATGCCAGAAGTAAGATTAAAACTGTGTACCTCGAGCTTCAATAATGGACACTGGTGAACCATGCAACTTTACAATCTCCTGAATGAACAACTTAGCATAATCGTCTCCTGATTAGTTCGTCCACATGGGCAAAAAGTGAACGGACTTAGTCATCTAATCCACAATGACCCAAATCAAATCATACTAATTGTGAGATCGCAAAAGACACGTAATGAAATCCATATTAACCATTTCCCACTTCCACATGGGAAACTCTATCTATTGAGACATGCCACCAGGCCTCAAGTGCTCAGCCTTAACTTACTAACAAACCATACATTTGGCAATAAAATTTGCCACATCCCTCTTCATATTGTTCCATCAATAGATTTCCTTCAAGTCATGATACATCTTTGTCAAACCTTGATGAACTGTATATCTGAACTCGTGAACCTCTATCTAGATTATTTTTTGAAGTCCATCAACATCAGGAACACACAACCTACCTTAATACCTCAAAATGCCATCTCCCCTAATCTCAAAAGCCCATAACCTTTTTTTGCTAATCCACATCATCCTTAATCTACATAATTATGGGGTCTAAAGCCCGCGTCCCCTTTACCTCAGCACCAAGACATGATTTAACTACTTTTTGAACAATGACTCCCCTATCCCCAGAGTCCAAAAGATGAACTTCCAAGTTAGCCAACTTGTGAATATCCTTCACCAATCTTTTTTTATCCTCATCCACATGAGATAAGCTTCACATAGACAACCTGTGTCATGACCCAAATTCTCAGGTCATGATGGCTCCTACTATAACTCACCAGTAGGCAAGCCAAACCCGTAGTCCAAAACAACTAGTAATGGACAACCAAATTTGTAAACAGAATTACGAAGTCAATGAAATAAAAAAGCAATTACATAATATAATCCCAAAACTTGGTGGTATCAGTACATGAGCTGTTAATAATACAAGAGTAAAAAGTGAAGTTCACTTAATACACTGATATAACTTATCTCTGAATACAACATAGAGACTAGTCTAATACAAAAGTGAGAGACATGTAATATTTCGAATGTCAGGAGCTCACTCTAAGTATCCAAACCATGGCTGGTCCACATAACACACACATCAATGATGATAACTCGTACTATGATCTGCAGGCTATAGAAGTATAGTGCGAGTACCAAGACAATGGGTACTCAGTAGGCATAATCGACCGACTGATCTAAGTCATGATATAAAGATATATTTCAAGATAATCATAACCAAGTCAAGGTACAGAATCAAACCTAAATCATCTCCATCATCACTGTATATAGTTAATAATTAAAATGGATAACAATATAACATAGGACATTAATGTATGCCAATATTGTTGTACATAACAAGTAATAGATATCAGAATAACAATATAACATAAGGCACCAACTCATGCCCATATCGCTATACATAAGAATTGAAAAATTCAGAATAATATCATAAAGCATAAAAACAAGCAATCACAAGGACAAAGTTGGCTCCCATACACCAATTAGTGCATAACGTAAAGAACTTATCATAGTGTACCATTCCACTAAATATTACACCCAAGAGAAGTGTAAAGGAATTTGACCAACAATATATCTAAACTCCATCATTATTCAACCGTCATTCCATACTTACTATCTATCGATCAATTTAGCATCAACATTCCACAATTATCATCAATCAAAAGTTCACCACCTTCCCCCAATTATAATCAACATTCATAATTAAAAAACGTATAATAATATATGTATAACCGTAACAATACCATCATTTAGACAACTATATCCTTGATACACTCTAATAGAACTTTATTACCTAGCCAATGCTTGTTTAGTAATCCAATAACTCACTAATCATCATATATCTTTCACCCTATAATCACAATTCATGGGTCAACATCTAGTCATTCTTTACTAATTAATTAATAACTAGCAAATAGCCAATATTCATTACTAAGCCATATTCATCAACTAACTGATATTTGTTTCTAGCCATCACAAACTCACTAATCACCATTGATCCAATAACCGCTAATCACTAATTATTCACTATTCAATTTTTTGACTAAACACCATTTGATAACTAGCATCACTAATCCACAAATCCTCATTTGGCAACTAGTTATCATCATTGACTAAATTATTATTATCAACTAATCATCATTGTTATAAGTATTTATTTATGCTAAATATCATTATAGCTTAATCATCATAATTACTAGTCGTCAACACCACTATCCTCATTATTGCTAAGGTTCAACTATCCATAAGTCATTATTAACCTCTTAGTTTATATTCACCACTAATCATCTTTTAAACCTTAAATCAACAACTATGACACTTTATACCTTGATTACTAATAAATGACTAGAAAACTATGGTCGACACTCTAATATCAACATTATACCCAACTACACGTGAGGATAAATAACATATAGTTTCCATACATAGGGATAGCCAGACTCAAACCGTTAGATGTACTCATAGGCACGTCAATAATCATCCTCTGTCCTTATCGGTATCATCATATCATGATAGTATCCTCCGTCCTTGCTGGGTATTATCAAATCATCATAATATCCTCCAGCCGTACTAGTATATCATATCATCATAATATCCTCTGATCTTGTCGAGTATCATCATATCATTATAATATCCTTCGACCTTGCCTAGTATCATCATATTATCATAATATCCTTCGGTCTTGTGAGGTATCATCATAATATCCTCTAGCCTTGTTAGGCATCATCATATCATCATAGTATTATCCCTCCTTGTCAAGCATCATTATAATATCCACATTAATATTAATATTAATGAGTAAGCCCCACTAGGGCTAAAGTAAATGAAAAGACCCATGAGAGTTAAAATATAGAACAAGCCCCACTAGGGCTAAAGTAAAGAACAAGCCCCACGAGGGCTAAAGTAAATAAATATGAAAGGAGAAGCAAGAAGAGCATACCTCAATATTTCCTCATTCATCATTGATGTCACATCATCATTAAATAAATATATATGTAACATGAATGTTATAAGTGATAAGTAAACAGTCTAGTCCATTAGACCATAAGCCATAAGAATTGTTATGAGCAATGACCAACAAATAACCTATTCATTGGCCCACCATTAGGATAATAAAAGTTTATCACTAACTTGAGGAATATCAAATCCATGGCATAATCTATAGCTTATTCATAGCATAGTCGATGTCGTACTTTATGGCCTAAGCTATGTTATAGTCAAGGGTCTATTCAATAAGGTGTTCGTTGGCCCAATTAATAACCAATCAATAGCCTAATCAATAGTTTGAATAATAGCCACATCCATGGCTTAATGAATAACATGGCCATGGGCTTGTTTAATAGCATAAACAATAGCTCATTATGGCATCATCAGTAGATTTACTGCCAAGGTTCCTCAATATTTCCACAAGGGGCATTTTATAAGCATTTCATAAGTACCTATAGATCTTACGAGGAATACCTCAATCTCTGCTTAAGGTGGGTCAGGGCCCACTTCTATATCTCCCTATATTTCTTCTAAGTTCATTTCTACCCTGGACTAAGATAAGGTATCTAATTCAACTCTTAGATGTATAGAAAGCCACCATTAAGTTCAAGGTAGGGATCTTACTCAAATACTATCCCTAAGTCTATTAGAACTAAAGCAACTTCATTAGAGTAAGCATCAAAGGCCAATATTTCTCTAATAATGAGTGACAAGGTCACTCCTTCTAGCTATTGTAATTATAAGCATTCTCATGTTAAGCATGAGACATTATGTCTAATCGATCAAGGTTAAAGCCAACAAGCTAGGCATTTCACTATATGGGTCCAAATGACCTAAAAGATCCAACTAAACATAAGTCTTGAAAAATCATGAACCAACACTTAAAACCCCTCCCAATATAACAAGATATCACAACATACTATGAAAAAGCTCATTCTAACAAGCAATAAACCTAACCTACTTCAAATTCAAAGAATGCTCATTAATCCTCCAAACCTTTATTTTTCCCTTCTGAGAAGCCTCGTCATGATGCCAAACTATCAAAAACATAATATACTTATCAATACAAGCATAATGATACCCATATTGTGATTTGGGTCCAAAAATGACACCAAAAACCTCAAGTGGGTCCCACTTATGGAAAACACATTTCCAAGGTGAACCTAAAGTTCATACACTAGCAAGGAATCATAAACCCTCAAGAAATAGGTGAAAAATAATTAAAATCAAGACCTTAAGATATTTGGGGTTTTGGTAATAAATTTAAGAAATTCAAGCATGGATTTGAAGGATTCTTACCTTAAATCCGAAGATATTCACGTTAAAAGATGTTAATCAAGCTCCCAAGTCACACCCAAGACTCAATTTAGAGTTATCACACTCATTTAGGGGTTTAGATCTCAAAGATGGGTTAAAAATGGCTAAAACATAGCCTAAAGGGTCCTAATATACCCATACCAGGTATGGAGATGTTGCTATTGCGATGCACCAGCACCAGCACTAGCAAAGTCAAACTTGTTATTGACCCTCAAAACTCATTCAAACTTTGTTTTTTGCAAATAAACTATGTAAACCTACTAAATTTGATGTTATGGATGCATTGGTGAATTTGGATTTTCCATCCAAGGTTATTTATACCAATCGTGAGACCCACACCCATATCTACCGATTTTCCTACTTTTCACTAATATGTCAAAATGAATTCGGGTGCATTGCTACCCAAACAAAAGGTCTTCCTAGACTAAAATCGATATTCCAGATATGATGGAATAGTCAAAATTTGCATCCGAGATCATCTTACTGAAGTTTTCTCCCAGTGGCCATTTGGAGTCAGAGAAGACTTCTACACAGGGAATTGGTTATAAAAACCAAATGAACTGCCCAGTAATCAAATAATTAATCCCTGTAAGTCATAAATGACTTAGAGAAGCTATGAAGAAGCCCTATCACTGAAGATAAGCAAAAATATAAAAAATGATCGGAAGGGTCATTACAACCTTCTAAGATATCAGTAGCAACATTAGCTTTACCTGGATGGTAGTGTAAGCTCATGTCGTAATCCTTAAGTAATTCAAGCTACCTCCTTTGCCTGAGATTCAATTCATTCTGCGTAAATATATACTGCAAGCTCTTATGATCTAAATAGATATGTACATACACCCTATACAAATAATGGCACAGAATTTTTAATGCAAAAACCATACCCGCCAACTCCAAATCATGAGTCGAATAATTTCTCTCATAAACTTAAAGTTGTCGGGAAACATAGGTTACAACCTTACCATGATACATCAGAACAAATCTAATCCCCACACGGGACGCATCACAAAACACGACAAAATCATCAGTACCCTCAGGCACGGTCAAAACTGGCGCAGAAGTCAACTAACCCTTCAACTTTTCAAAACTTCATTCACAAGAATCGGACCACAATAACTTAACCTTTTTTTTTTTGAGTTAATTTCATTAACAGAGCAACAATAGATGAGAAACTCTCTACATATCTCCTATAGTGCCCAACCAAGCCCAAGAAGCTCCTAATGTCGGTTAGAGTCGTGGGTCTAGGCCATTTTTTAACTGCCTCTGCTTTCAGTGGATCCACCTTGATCCCCTCACTAGAGACAACATGCCCAAGAAAAGTCACAACACTTGACCAAAACTCACACTTAGAAAATTTTTCATACAATTTCTGGTCTTTAAGAGTCTACAACACAATTTGGAGTTGATTGGCATGATTCTTCTCACTCATAGAATATATCAAAATGTCATCAACGAAGACTATCATAAACAAATCCAGAAACTATCTGAAAACCCAATTTATAAGATCTATGAAAGTAGTTGGAGCATTGGTCAACCCAAATGACATTACTAGGAACTCATAATGACTATGCTAAGTTTGAAAAGAAGTCTTAGGAATATCAACCTCCCTAATTTTCAACTACTGATAGCCCAAATGAAGATCAATCTTACAAAAATATCAAGAACCCTGAAGTTGATCAAAAAGATCATCATTCTTAGGAAGAGGATACTTATTCTTCACTGTTACCTTATTCAACAGATGATAATCTATACACATCTGAAAGGACCAATCTTTCTTTCGCACGAAAGCACAGGAGCACCCTATGGAGAAATATTAGGACGAATAAACCCTTATCAAGAAAATTCTTTAATTGATCCTTATGATCTTTTAGTTTAGTAGGATCCATCCTATAAGGAGGAATTAAAATAGAATGAGTATTCGATAGAAGATCAATCCCAAAATCTATTTTCTTATCGAGAGAAATTATAGGAAGATCATTGAGAAACACTTCAGGAAATTCATTAACCACACGGATAGATTGCAAAGAAGGACTCTCAGATTCAGAATTCTTAATCCGAACTAGATGATAAAATACCCTTTTAAAATCAATTTTTAAGCTGTAAGATAAGAGATGAACCTCTCTTTGTGCACTAAGGAACTCCCCTCCCATTATAATATGGGTTTATAAGGGAATTGAAAACTGACCTTTTGGGTCCTAGAATCCAGAGAAGTATAGCACTAATGAAGCGAATACATCCCCAAAATCACATTGAAATCCACCATATCCAACTCTATCAAATCCACCAATATCTTCTATAAAAGATTGACACCACATACCTCTATAGATTTATCTAGCATTTATAGAATCACCCTACTGGAGTAGACACAGAAAAAGGATTGAAAATACTTTCAAAACCAAAACTAAAATGCACAGCCACATAAGAGGTCATATAAGAAAGGGTAAAACATAGATCAAGCATATAATAAACATCACGGGAAAATAGCTATAACATATGAGTAACATCTGGGGATATCTCAGATTCTTGATAGGTAGTAAGTGTATAGAGATGATTTTGACATGCTGGTACTAGAAGTAGTGCCCTTTGGTGTAGGAGATGAAGATGTGGTGACTGGAACTTTATTAGATCCAGTGGCAACCATGGCTAAAGGATAATATCGTAGTATGTTACCAAGTTGACCATAATTATAACACTAATTTTTCCCTTCCTCACAATAACCACGATGAAGCTGCCGACAAAAATAATATGGAGGATAAGGTGGAGCTGACTGAGCTCCACTAGCCTAAGACTAGGCACCCTGTGCCTTAGAACCACTGCTAGCCTAAAAATGGTGGACACCTTAAGGCTTAGGATAAGGAGCAATGGAATACGAGTACAAATGTCCCCAGTTCTTTTTCTTGGTCCACTGTCTACCATCTTCTAACTATTCTGCTGACCCCTACCCTGCTCTGAATACCTAAACTTCTTGTTCTGAGTTTCTCCCACCACTTTTTATTTCTTCTTTTTATCCTCCATCTGTGCTGCATATAAACCACAAGTTTGGAGATGTCCATATCATTATTTAACATTGTAGCCTTACAATGCAATACCAAGTCACGGGACAACCTAGAAGCAAACTTCTTTATTTTTGATCTCTGGCTAGACACCAACTCGAGAGTGTAATGAGACAACTATTGTAATTTCAAGACATACTCTTTCACACTTATCTTACCATGCTTTAGATTAAAAAACTTCTCAGCTTTAGTTTTCCTCAATTCTTAAGGAAAGAAATAACAAGAAAGGCACCCAAAAATTCATCCCATAATACCGGCTTTGTATCATCACCCTTCAACTTTTCGTAGTCATTATACCACTGATAATCTATATCTTTCAGCTGATATACAACAAACTTCACACCCTCTACATAGATAGCATGCATCACCCCTAATATTTTCTCTATCTCATTAATGAAGCCTTGAAGATCCTCTTCAACCTTAGAGCCAGTAAAAGTTGAGGGATTCAACCTCATGATTGGCCAACCTAAGTGACCTCAAAAGAAGGAGTAACAAAACCAACACAATTATACTGGTGACACTGAGATGCCACCAATTAAGTAAGCAAGTGAATACACTGACGGAGCTCTTCATTAGATATATCTCCCTAAGGCGACTGAGCATAAGTGTCACCAACACAGAAAGCTTGAGAGGACTAGTAGGGACAGGTAGAACTCATGGAGTGGCACAGTCGGGGGCAGGGATCCTCGACCTGTTCTACACTCCATACATAGAGTAAGTCCATTCTACATTATCCTCAGGTGCAATAGAGTTCCCAACAAAGTTTCTACGAATGTCAGATCTTTAGGGAGGCATGCTCTAAAATGTGAGAAAGCTAGGAGTTTGAGAAGTTTCATAACACTAGACTCTATAGCCTGGAATAGAACACAAGAAAGGAAAACATTCCTAAATGTCTTATAGCCTTCTCCTGATAAGTGTGGCATGCTACACCCAAATAAAAAGGACTTTACTCAACATGTATTTGTGGACACCCAACGACTCTAAACCATGCTCTAATACCAAGCTTTTCATAACTTAAACTAGGGCCTAGCCGTGAAGGGTATTTAAAGCCCACCATAAATCAAAGACCACCCCCATCACCGAACCTCATGAGCATAAAATAATAATAATACTAATGCGAAAGCCATTTAAACAGTAATTAGAAGAAGAATGAATAAATCAATAAAACTAAGAGTGAAAACAATAACCAACCAACCCACATCTGTCTACAATAGCCTTTAAAGAAGAATAACATCTAAGTTAGGTCATGCCCTCGACTATGAAAAAAATGAATCCATAAGTACCAAGTCAAATGTGAAAGAATAATGAAATGATAAGGCCTTCTGAAGGATGGAGTCTCACCACTTCACAACAACTTAATAGACGTGCTAATCCAGCTAATGCTGCACAGGTGTAATAGAAAAATCTTTGGACCCTACATCATGATAGCCATCCTCAACTTAGAAGATTTTCCTAAGTTGAGATGCATAGTGTCCAAGAAAGGACTAGAGCCGAGATAGGTTTATGGTAATAGTTTTGGGAAGGTAAAAAGGTGGAACTAAGAAATAGGTCTGTGTAGGCTCAAATCAAGGAACAAAGGATGCTTATTCATATTTGGATGGTTATTTAGGTTAAGAGTGGACTAAGTAAAAAATGATCCATGATCATGTCCTAACCAACAATCCTACAACCTAGGCAAGACTAACCGAGCAGGTTCCGAATTAAATGCACATGGAGAATTAGGTAAGTATCTCTCACATACATAAAATAAGGTTATATCACCAACTACTACCTATCCCATTCATGCAACACTAATCTATGGTTATTTTGTCCTTAATATTAATGACACAACAAGATTCAAGCAATAATCTCACAAATATTCACATCACAAAGTTCACAAAATTATAGGAGGTGTATCATTTTCCTCAAAACATTCCAAACAAATAAAATAATTGTTAAATGCATTGGGTTTCTTATTTTTTTCATACTTAAATAGAAACAACACAAACCATAAGACATAAAATATAATATGACCTAAACGTGCCAATCTACTAGGATAATGTAATACCCCATACGTTGCTAGTTCACTCAGCCCCTAGTATATGCCTATAACACTTAGAACTTGAAAATAAAGCTAAGTGTTGAGGGGATTAGTACTTTGGACTCTCTTTCAACTTTGAGGATTTTTAAGTTGACCTTATGGGCTCCGAGATGATAATTTTATGCTAATTATATTCAGGGTGTAAGTAGCATATCTCGGGTAAGTTTCAAACTTTTTGGGAAGATTTGGATCATATTTAATTTTGCAAAGCAGCAGTTCATCGCGATTAAAATGCATCGCAGTGAGTACAATGGTAAGGAAGCCACCATATCGTGGTGGAGGACAAATCGACAATTTTTTGATTCTAGAGAGTCACCACAATTTTACCCCATCGCAGTGGGTATTATGATGACCCCTGTGTTGCATTGCGGTAATGCCCAAATAGAAAATGGTCCAGTTCCAGAGAGTCACCGTGATGCAATGTGTATCGTGATGACCCACTCACCACGTCGCGGTGAAGCCTTATATGACATTCTAGTTCCAGATTTTAAATGCAAAAAGGTTGTTTCGTCTTTTACCTCTCTCTTTAACATGGGATTTAGGTCCGAATACAATATCTTTTCCTCATAATTCCTGTTTCACTCAAAATTAAAAACAATTCCTCTTAAGAACAAACCCTAATCCTTTCAACATTCAAGTTCAATTCTCAAGAAATTCACTAAGAACCTTTATGAATTCTTCAATTATGGTATGTTAGATGTCCATCCATGGGCCCTCGTCACCCATGGAGTCCAAGAACCCACTTTAAAATTTAAAGTTATGATTTTTACATAAGTATTATGATTTTAACCATGAATTTCCATGCATTGTGGTTCTATACTATGTTTACATGAAGTTGTTGTTGTTATTAAAACTCACACATTTGAATGGTGTTGTTCGCTGAATTAAACATTAGCTGGTGATTTTAGAATAGTAATCATGCTATTACAACAAGTTTTAAAAACTATTTCCCATGCTTAGTTTAAGCCATGAATTGCAAGTGTTCAACGAAATGCCTACAAGAATGAGAATTTGAATAAATGCTTACATGTTATATCCTCAAAGTTTTAGTATGAACTTACTATTATTACTATCGAGTCTTGGGGGTTTGAATACCTAAAATTTAGTTTTTCACCTAGTTTTCATTATCTATAGAATGGTTTCAGAATAGTTATGAGCAGTATCAGTTCAACCAGTTACTATCAACAATTAAACATAGTCAGTCCAGTATTCAATGCCTTTCAATTGGGAATAGGATTTAGCACCAAGTGAATAAAGGGATGATGACTTCCCCATCTGTTAAGAAGAGTCGTTAGTAACAATGCTTGTATTCCAAAACTGCGTAGCCAGTATAGGACATGAGAATTCCCCCATTAGTTTAGGCTTGACTACCCTCAGGGGTCACCCATCAGTGTAGGCTTAACACCCTTAGTTCTTCAAGAAACTACTTTAGTGGATCCACACAGCCAGTGTTAGTACCTGTGGCATGGTATTAACACCCTTCTAATTAGGGTCACAGGTTAGACCCCAATTATCTTATATTGGGGCATGTCGGTTAGATGATAACTCTCACAGTCTTGGTCAAGTAGTCAGTTCAGTAATCAGATTCATTTGTGTTTGACCACAACATAGAGTTTTCAGCTATCTAGTTATCATTATTTAGTGTTTTAGTTTACAGATTTTATTAGAATATATTTTATACTTGGTTGTACATTATCAGTCTTTACATATTCCATGCATTCTTACTCAGTACCTCATGCTACTCATACAGTCAGTTATTGGTTATGCACATGAATCCATGCATAATAGCCCGACCCCATTTAGCATACTAGTACATTCAAAGTACTGACCACATACTCATTTTATTGCACTATGATATCTCATATCATAGGCTAGAATACTTAGGTTCTCGACCGCACTTAGACCTCCCAGCGTACCCGCAACAACAACAGTTGTGAGTCCCATGTTTTGAGTACCATTATTTTTACTTTAGTATGTTCAGTTCAGTAGTCAGTTGGAGTTTGTTGTGGAACCGTCCCATCAACTCCATAGTCAGTTAGTAGAGGCTTTCGAACACTTTTAGTCAGTCATTCAAATATCAATTATTATTAACAGTCTTAATATTATTATTTTCAGACTTATGATTTATAAATTTTTGATATATCTTAAAACCTTATGGCATATTCAACTTTATTTCCATACATGTTCTTTGCTATTTTATTCAGTGCTCACAGCAGGTACCATCATGGGTTGGCTTTTGGTCCTTCGGGGCTGTAGGCACCGTGTGGCGTCCAGGGTATACTTTTGGGGCATTACAAACTTGGTATCAGAGCCTAAGGTTTTAAAATGTCCTATGGATTCTGAAAGCCGCATCAAGTAGAGTCTTGTGCATGGGTATGAAATGCGCCACACTTATGGACATGAGGCTATGAGATATTTTAGGAAGAGTTTCTCCTTCATTCAGTATTCATATCATGCGATTGAGAATGAGCTCAATTTAAAATATCCTTCTAATCTAATTTATTTTTCATTTACAGAACATGCCTCCCAGAAAGACTAACAGAAGAAGAAATAGGAACCAGCCAACACCTCCGCCCATTTAGGGAGATCTCCTGAATGTGCATATTTCCCATGCAGAGTTTAGAGCTGCATTCACCCCTCTAGGTCATTCCATGGAAGCTCAAAATATTTAACTTACTACTATTCAGGTTAACCCAGTGGCCAATACTGCCGCAGGCAGGATTCAGGACTTTACCCAAATGAATCCTTCTTTGTTTTTGGGATTCCCTAGAGGATCCACAGGAATTCCTAGACATGGTGAAGAAGGTAACATACATTATGGGGGTGAATTCTAGTGAGAGTGCTGAATTTACTGCTTACCAGTTATAGGATGTAGAACATACATGGTTTAAACAATGGATAAGGGATAGAGGCGCTGATGCAGGACCTATAGAATATGAGAAGTTTACTACTGCCTTCTTAGATAAATTCTTTTAATTGGAGTTGAGGGAGGGGAAGGTGTTAGGTTTTATTAATCTTAAATAGGGAAACATGAGTGTGAAAGAGTATTCCCTCAAGTTTACTCAACTAGCTAGGTATGCTCCTCATGTAGTAGCTGACAACAGGTCTAGGATAAGCAAATTCATGTCTAAGGTGTCTGATAGTATGGTTAAGGAGTGTAGGACCATGATGTTGATTAAGGAGATGGACTTTTCTAGGATTATGGTCCATTCTTAGCTGATTGAAGGGGACAACAAGAGGGCTATAATAGGTAGCTTTAATTTTTCTCAGCCAAGGTCAGAGAGTGGTAACCATCCTCAATTTTGTTAGAGATCTTCAGCTCCAGCGCCGTCTTCAGCTAGTACACCAGTGGCCAAATTTAAAAATAATAATAGGGAGAAGGCTCCAAGGTCTAAATCTTAGGGTAGTATGAACAGTACTCAGACGAATCCTCTTTACCAAAAGTATGGCAGGAATCATCAGATAGAGTGTAGGGATGGCAGTGATGTATGTTTTGGGTTTGGTAAGCCAGGCTATGAGATTCGGGAGTGTTGAGTGGTTGCTCAGAAGGGAGAGATGTGCACTATCAGGGACATTCCCCTCAGTCATTGACTCCAGTAGGTCACCCGACTCAGCAAGGTGCTACTTCCAGTGCTACTAGAGGTCCACGTCAGAACCAGCTCTATGCACTTCAGTCTCGACAGGATCAGGAAAATTCTCCTGATGTGGTTACTGGTACATTGTAAATTTTTCATTTACATATTTATACTTTGTTAGATCCCGGGGTGTTACAAACTTGGTATTAGAGTTGTCAACTTTGGAGTCAACTTTCGAGTAAGTGTCTACCCCAATAGGTATCTCTATTTTAGCAGGCAGGTATACTGGAACTGTCCGGTCACAATATCCCAGAAAGTCACTTCAGTTGATCTTGTGGAGTTAGAGATGACTGATTTTGATGTCATTCTCAGCATGGATTGGCTCCACTTATGCTATGCTTTAGTTGATTGTAGAAACAGAGTTGTTTATTTTCAATTTCCGAATGAACCAGTCCTTGAATAGAAGGGTAGTACTTTAACATTTAGGGGTCAACTTGTTTCGTATCTTTGAGTGAGAAAAATGATATCCAAGGGGTGTGTCTACCATCTTTCTTGATTTAAAGAATCTAGCTCAAATACTTCAAATCTTGAGTCAATTTTAGTAGTAAGAGAATTTCCAGATGTGTTCCCTGACGATCTTCATGGAGTTCCTCCTAAAAGGGAAATTGACTTCAAAATAGACCTACTTCTTGATACCCAGCCTATCTCTATTCTGCCATATAGAATGACTCCAATAGAACTCAAAGAGCTGAAAGAATAATTACAATACCTTTTAGATTAGGGGTTCATTAGGCCCAGCATTTCCCCATAGGGCGCACCAGTTCTTTTCGTGCATAAGAAAGACGTGCGTAAGAAAGGCGGTTCTCTTAGGATATGTATCGACTACCGTTTGTTGGAAAAAGTCACAATCAAGAAGAAATACCCACTTTCCAGAATCGATGACTTATTAGACCAGCTTCAGGGTGCCAATTATTTCTCTAAGATAGACCTCAGGTTCGACTATCATCAACTTAGAATTAGAGAATGTGACATTCCGAAAATAGCCTTCAGAACTCGATATGGTCACTTCAAGTTTCTAGTCATGTCTTTATGTCTTACCAATGCCCCAACAACTTTCATGGACTTGATAAACCGAGTGTTCAAATTGTATTTACGCATGTTCATCATAGTCTTCATAGATGATATCCTAGTGTATTTCCATAATGAAAACGAGCATGCAGATCATCTCAAAATTGTATTGTAGACTCTTAGAGCCCATCATTTGTTTGCCAAATTTAGTAAGTGAGAATTTTGGATAAGATCAGTGGCTTTTATTGGCCATATTATTTTTGGTGATGGAATTGGTGTAAACCCTCAAAAGACCAAAGTAGTGAGAAACTGAACCAGACCCATTTCTCCATCAGATATCAGGAGTTTCTTGGGTTTGGCTGGTTATTATCGTTGATTTGTTGAGGGATTTTTGTCTATTACATCCCCCATGTCCAAATTAACTCAGAAAAAAGTCAAATTTTAGTGGTTAGATTCTTGTGAGAAGGGTTTTCAGGAGTTAAAGACTCAACTCACCTCAGCCCCAATTTTGGCATTACCCAATGGTTCAGACGGGTTTGTTGTTTACTGTAATGCTTCCAGAGTTGGTTTGGGTTGTGTTTTGATGCAGAAAGGTAAGGTCATAGCTTATTCCTCTAGACAACTTAAGCCCCATAAAATAATTACCCCACCATGATCTTGAATTAGCGTTTGTGGTCTTTGACTTAAAAATTTATAGGCATTATCTGTATGGGGTGCATGTTGATATGTTCACGGACCATAAAAGATTGCAGTATGGATTTTCACTGAGAGATTTAAAATCTTCATTAGAGAAGATGGTTAGATTTATTGGAAGACTTTGATATAAGTGTTTTGTATCATCCAGGAAAGGCCAATGTAGTGGCAGATGGCCTTAGTAGATTGTCTATGGGTAGTATGGCTCATGTTGAGGGTGATAAGAAAAGTTTGTTCAGGAAGCTCACCAACTTTCAAGATTTAGTGTTCATTTGGTTAACTCAGCTGAGGGTAGTGTATGGGTACAAAATAGTTCAGAATCATCTTACGTTGCCGAAGTGAAAGAAAAGCAAGACAGGCACCCCTGTCTAGTTAAGTTGAAGGAGTTAGTTAGAGATAAAAAAGTAGAGGTTTTCTCCTAAGGGGAGATGGTGTGTTGCATTGCCAGGTAAGACTGTGTAGATGAGTTGAGACATCGAATTCTTGTAAAAGCGCATGGTGCGCGTTACTCTATCATCTAGGGGCCACTAAGATGTACCATGATTTGTGGGAAATCTATTGGTGTAGTGGGATAAAGAGGATCTTGCAAAGTTTTTAGCTAGGTTATCCATTTGTTAGCAGGTTAAGATTGAGCACCAAAAGCCAAGTGGTTCTATGTAGGAGTTCAGTATTCCCATTTGTAAGTGGGAAGAGGTAAAAATGGACTTTGTGATGGGTTTGCCTTATACTCGTCGTCAACATGAATCGATTTAGGTCATTGTGGACAGGATGACCAAATCAGCCTATTTCTTGCTAGTCCATACTTCTTATTTAGCCGAGTACTATTCCAAGCTCTATGTTAGAGAGTTGGTTAGGTTGCATGGAGTCTCATTGTCCATCATTTTAGGTAGGGGGACTCAGTTCACCTCTCATTTTTGTAAGGCTTTTCAAAAGGGTCTTGGTACCTAAGTTCATCTCAGTACAGCCTGATAGCCTAAAGACTATCAAAAACACGAAATTAAGCACTAGAAGGCAAAATCCAGCAAGCACACAAAAGGAAAAACAACACACTTAGAAGAAAAGAGATGAAGAAGAGATGCATAAAGTAAAGATAGTAGAGAGACCCTCACTTCCACCAATGAATAGCATTAGAAGGTGTATCAAACCTTCAAACACACATCACCAATGTAAGATCAAATCTCAATATTAGGTAAACCAAAGGGAATTCACACTCCCTCAATCAAACCTTTCTTGCCAATTTGACTACACAAGTGAAATCCATCACTTAACATTAACCCTAATTTAGGATTCTGCACTAAACTAAGACTAAGAACTACACTCTAAAGAGTAATATTTCAATATTCATCAAAGCTAATATAAAATGAAAACTACAGGTCTATTTATACTATTACAAGACAATGTCTAAAATACCCTTAATGAAGGGTGCTCCTTTGAAGTGTAAAAAAGGAGTCTCAAAAGACCATAATATCCTTAATTTGAGGCACCTTTGGAGTGTATTCAAGGCTTCCTTGGAGTGTATTCAAAGCTCTTCTTCACATTTTGGCAAATACACTCCCTTGGTTGAAGGCATCATGCTCTCATAAGCTACCATTTGTATGAACAAGGCTTGAAAAGGCTCCAAAAGGGCCTTCAATCCAAAACTTGAACCTTTGATAATGCCTTGTAGTCTTTTTGCTCTTAATGCTTGTATCACAGCCTTTCACCCTCAGATAGATGGTCAGGCAGAGAGGATCATTTAAACCTTAGAGGATATGTTGAGAGCCTGTGTTATCGACTTTAAGGGCAGTTAGGATGATTACTTGCCCTTGATTGAGTTCACATACAATAACAGTTAGCATTTCAATATTCCATTTGAAGCTCTCTATGGGAGGAGATGTAAGTCTCCCATTGGTTGGTTTGAGGTAGGAGAGACCATATTGATAGGGCTAGACCGGTGTTTGATGCTTTAGAGAAATTTTAATTGATTAGAGAGAGGCTTAAAATAGCCTAAAGTCATCAAAAATCCTATGCAGATGTGAGGAGAAGAGATCTAGAATTTGAGATTAGTGATTTTGTATATGTGAAGATCTCTCCTAAGAAGGGAGTGAAGGGGTTTGGTAAGAAGGGGAAGCTTAGTCCTCGATATGTTGGACCTTATAAAATTCTGAGCCGCTTCAGAAAGGTAGCCTATGAGCTTGAGTTGCCTGTGGAATTAGTATCAGTATACCCAGTATTCCATATATCCTTGTTGAAGAATTGTATTGATGACCTAGCTGTAGTTATTTCTCTAGAAAACCTAGATATCAAAACGGCCTTTGTTACGAAGAACTCTTACTTGAAATCTTAGATCGCCAGATTTGTAGACTAAGGAACAAAGAAGTTCCCATGGTCAATGTTCTTTGTAGAAATCGGTCCAATGAGGGAGCTACTTGGGAAGCAGAAGTAGAGATGCGTACCAAGTACCCTCACCTCTTCTCTGCAAACTCAGACTCATCTCAAGGTAATGGTTTTCCTTAAATTATCTCTTTTATATTCTCAGTCCCATCCATATAATTGTGTTCATGGAATTACATGCATTCACAAATTAGTTTAGTTAGTCACCATGATTCAGACTCAGTCATGTAATCATGTTTCAGGTATGCATGTTCAGTATGTAATCTCAGTCCCTTAGTTTTCTCATCTTAATTAGTCTCATTTGAGGATGAATGTCTCGAAGGGGGAGATATTGTAATACCCCATACGTTCCTAGTTTAGCTTAGCCCCTAGTATGTGCCTATAGTACTTAAAACCTAAAAATAAATTAAGTGTTGAGGGGATTAGTCACTTTGGACTCCTTTTCAAATTTGAGGATTTTTAAGTTGAACTTTTGGGCTCCGAGATGATAATATTTGAGTTAAATTATATTCAGGGGTGTAAGTGGCATATCTCGGGTAAATTTTGGACTTTTTTGGCAAGGTTTGGATCACATTTGGTAATGTAAAGCAGCAGCTCACCGCGATTAGACCGCATCGCGGTGAGTATAATAGTGAGGAAGCCACCACGTTGCGGTGAAGGAAAAATCAACAATTGTCCAAATCCAAAGAGTCACCGCGATTCCACCGTATTGCGGTGGGTATCGTGATAATTCACTTGTTGCATCTTGGTGATGCCCAAATTGACAATGGTCCAGGTCAAGAGATTCACCGCAATTCCACCGTATCGCAGTGGGTATCGCGATGACCCACTTACCGGGTTGTGGTGAAGCCTTAAACGGCATTCCAGTTCAAGATTGTAAATACAAAAGGGTAGTTTTGTCTTTTACCCCTCACTTTAACACAAGATTTAGGTCTCAAAACAACATCTTTACCTCATAATTCGTATTTCACTCAAAATTAAAAGCAATTCCTCTCAAGAACAAACCCTAGCCCCTTCAACATTCAAGTTTAATTTTTAAAAAATCCACTAAGAACTTTCACAAATTTTTCAATTAAGGTATGTTAGATGTTCATCCATGGGCCCTCGTCACCCATGGAGTCTAAGAACCCACTTGAAAATTCAAATTTATGATTTTTACATGATTATTATGATTTTAACTATGAATTTTCATGAATTGCGGTTCTATACTAAGTTTACATGAAATTGTTGTTGTTATTAAATCTCACACGTTTGAATGGTGTTGTTCGCTGAATTAAGCATTAGTTAGTCATATTAGAATTAAAATCATGCTATTACTACAAGTTTTAAAAACTATTTCCCATGCTTAGTTTAAGCCATGAATTGCAAGTGTTCGACGAAATGCCTACAAGAATTAGTTTTTGAATAAATGCTTACATGTCATGTCCTTACAGTTTTAGTATTAACTTACTATTATTGCTATCGAGTCCTGGGGGTTTGAATACCCAAAATTTGGTTGTTCCCCTAGTTTTCAGTGCCTATAGAATAGTTTTAGAATAGTTATGAGCATTATCAGTTCGACCAGTTACTATCAATAGTTAAACATAGTCAATCCAGTATTTAGTGTCTTTCAGTTGGGAGTAGGATTTATCACCGAGTGAATGCAGGGATGATGGATTTTCCGCCAGTTAGGCAGAGTCGTTAGTAGCAGTTCCTATATTCCATAACTACATAGCCAGCATAGGATATGATGATTTACCCGTCAGTTTACGCTTGACTACCTCTTAGGTGTCACCCGTTAGTGTAGGCTTGACACCCTTAGTCCTTCGAGATGCTGCTTTAGTAGATCCACATAGCCAGTGTAAGTACCTGTGGCACGGTATTGACACCTTTCCAACCGGGGTCATAGGTTGGACCCCAATTATCTCATATTAGGGTATGTCGGTTAGATGATAGCTCCCACAGTCTCGATCCTGTATTTAGTTTAGTAATCAGATTCTGTTTTGTTTGAAAAAATACAGATATCAGCTATCCAGTTATCAGTATTCAGTGTTTAAGTTTAGAGATTATGTCAGAACATATTTTATGCTTGGTCTT
This sequence comes from Capsicum annuum, assembly GCF_002878395.1. NCBI lineage: Eukaryota > Viridiplantae > Streptophyta > Magnoliopsida > Solanales > Solanaceae > Capsicum > Capsicum annuum. The sequence continues at coordinate 109,921,804 of NC_061121.1, forward strand.
ACATTATCAGTCTTTATAGATTCTATGCATTCTTAATCAATATCTCATTCTATTCATAGAGTCAGTTATTGCTTATGCACATGAACCCATGCATAACAGCCTAACCTCATTTAGCATACCAGTACATTCAAAGTACTGACCGCATAGTCATTTTCTTATGCTATGATGTCTCATATCATAGGTTCGGACGCTCAAGTTCCCGACCACACCTAGACCTTCCACAGTACCCACGACAGCAGCAGTGGTGAGTCCTCATGTTTCGAGGCCCATTATGTTTACTTCAGTATGTTCAGTTCAGTAGTCAGTTTGAGTTAGTTGGGGACTTGTCCCATAAACTCGACAGTCAGTTAGTCGAGGCTTTTGGACACTTTCAGTCAGTCTTTCAAATATCAGTTGTTATTGACAGTCTTTATATTATTATTTTTAGACAGCTATTTTTAGACTTATGATTCATAAATGTTTGAAATGTCTTAAAACCTTATGGCATATTTAGCTTTATTTCCGCATATGTTCTTTGCTATTTTATTCAGTGCACACAGCAGGTACTAGCATGGGTTAGCTTGTGGTCCTTCGGGGCTGTAGGCTTCATATGGCATCCAGGGTGTGCTTCATATGGAATCCAGGGTGTACTCTTAGGGTGTTACAGATAATGCAACCAACAGGAAAAGAAGAACAACAAGAAAAACCCTCAGTTGTGGTGTAACCTGAACCCTAACTAAAGACTATGTATTATTCCTAGTGCATAACTACAATGTAAAAGAAGGGATGGAGACATACCTGGGTGTATTAGTCACCAAAATCAAGAAGTCTCAGTAGATGGGGCCTCAGACTGGCCCCCACTCTTATCAACAGTGGTCCCAATTACGACCGGGACACTCACATTAATAGTGTAACCAACGGTGTCCAGTGCGCTCAATGATGGATGGCTCTCAAAAGGCAGAACTATGCTCCCACTATAATTTTTTGCTATTGCAGCTATCATCTCTTCCATACAAGGATACCAAATCCCATTCCATTCTCGTGGACCTTAGTCAAATGGTCCTAAGAATTCTGCAGGTTAGCTATCCCTTCTGTCCATACATCATCTCTCTTTTCTTTCTCGATCTCTCTCTTCCTTCCTAATCAACTAATTTTCTTTAATGATAGGATAATTAGAGATTGTCCTCACAACCATATCCTTGATAGCAGCTCGTAGTGTGGAAAATTCCACATGAACACCCACTAGATCTAGGGTCTAAACTTCCTCCATCTTCTAGCTAAACTCCCGCTCAAAGCTATCATACTGGGTCTGCATATCCCACATCTCACCCGAATCTCCTTCTTCACCCAAGGATACACCCCCTCCTTGATATTAGTCACTCATCGCTCAAGAGTGACTTATCTCTTCTGCATAATAGTCAGAAACTCCTATGGGACCAAAGCATAGTGACCTAGAGGTGGACGGGTTGCGTATGGTCTTGAGGTCAGAGGATGTGGGGCCTGTGAGGATCCTGCTACATCTATTTAGGCCTGTGCTCAACTTGGATTATCTTAGTGGGAGCGTCTCTAAGGTCAGTAAAACTAAAGCATAGTCACATAGAGGTGGACGGTTATGTATGATCTCGATGTTAGAGGAGGTGGGGCCTATGAGGATCTTGCTGCATCTATGAAGGCCTGTAGCTCAGCTTAGACAGTGTCAGTGGGAGCATCTCCAAGGTCGGTAAAACCTAGAGTGTCTATTTCTATGCGCCTAATAGCCTAGAAGCCTGCCTAAAGAAGTGAAGCCCTAACCTTGGCATTTGGGAACTGGTTGGCATGACCCCAAATCAATCCCAAATTTATGGTTCGATCCATCGAAAAATGATTAACCTCTGAGATTACGCTCACCCCTCATCAAAACAAATATGCATCAGTAAATAGGGGAAGGCCAAGTTGGCATCTGTACTCACAGCTAGACCACGAATCTCCCTCGCAAGGATCTTGGCTATATCAATAGTATAGCCGTCCATAATACCAACGACCATAGCAGCCCTATCGGGGCTCAGTATTTTATCTCTCACTGTCGGACTCAACCAATTTCAAACCAAGGTTTACAAAGCCTTGACCACAAAACTCAGGTTGGCCTTAGTAATCTGCGTAGATGGACCTACAACCTAAGGTGCCTCTTCTTGCGCTGCAATAATAATCACTGTGATTTACCTAAAATGCATAAACTTGTCATCTGTCGTGATCTGCTTCATATTCAACTTTGCACTTGTCATGACCCAAAATGAGGGTCATGACGACACTTGTCTCGGAGAGCCTTGAGAAGTAAGCCTATCACCCAAACTAATATAATAAGGGAAAATACTACCAAAACCCAAGACAAGGATTCTAGACCGAAGTCGATCCACACAAACATGATAATAGCAGAAACATAATCAAGATACCAAACCAAGCCAATCCCCAAAACCTGGTGTCACAGTGTAAGAATCAACTAATACAACTCAAAGTTAAAATGTACATAGGATAATCCGAAAGGAACAAGCCTGTGTCTGAATACAACTATGAAATAGTCTAAATAAGAAAAGGTAGTAGTCAACTCCAAATGCATAGGTCAATTGCTACCTTGAAGACTCCAAATGCTGCCTGAATGAGCTATCCGTGTGGCATACTCATACCTAGACCTCCACCTAAACGATACAATAGTGGTGAGTATGGTTCACTTATACTCAGTAGGAATCATAGGCCAACTGAGTAAAGTAGAAAACAAGGAATACAAACAAATACTATGGGCATGTCACCTATAATCAGAAAATGTCCCAAACAGTAGCCCACATAGTCTCCACTAACAGTTCTACTATATACACATATCGCAAAAACAGGTAGGGGTAAAGAACAAATAATATACACGTACTCCGAATAAAAGTATAAGAAGGTAGAATAGTTGGACAGATATCAAGTTAATAGTAGAAATACAATCACAGAATAAGCACAATAGATGGAATGCAATGAAGAAGAAGAAGATGATGATTATGTGATGCACGAGGCCATCATATAACCTCCATATATACCTACCTTGTTGTGCACCCAAGCTAGGATACATAGGGGGTTCGTCAACCCACATACAACCAATATCCAATATATATAAGCATATCTCCTCTCCGGAAAATAAAATCAATGTTTCAGATCTACTGATGCAGTTTATTTTGCCATCCGATACACAGATCCCAAGATGTAGAATGAAGTCAACTAATAAGCCTTTTAGACTACTAATAAATACAATCTCGCACAACTGACACCGAAATTTATTATGAATTATGCTAATTATCCCCACACCCCACAAGCACTACAAAGCAACCATAAGGAGGGGTAAAATGGTCAATTTACATGAAAATAAATATTTCATACAAATCACCAAAAAATTAGGTTATTACATCATCCACCACTAAGAATCTAGTTCATCCTCGAACAAAAGGCAATAGAAATTCCTGAATCAGCGAAAAACTAAGAATAACTACTACGCATAACAGACTCAACCTCTCAAGTAGACTCGCCTACGGTTGATGCCTCCACTAGACCTTAACTACAGGAATAACTCTAGAACACAACCGTCTAACACCTTTGGCTATGATAGAGACAGTCTCCTCAACAAAAGACAATCGCTCATCTCACTGGACTGAATCCCAATAAATGACATGAGACTTGGCTGGAATATAATGTCGTAGCATAGAAACATGAAAAACTAGATGAGAAAAGATAAATCTTGGGGCAATGCTAACTCATAAGACACATCCCCAACAGTCCAAAGAATCTTAAAAGGTCCAATATACCAGCGGCTAAGCTTGCCTCTCTTTCAAAACCTCATCACTCCCTTTATGGGTTACACCCAAAGAAAGACATAATCACGAACACTAAATCTCAAAGGACAAAGTCTACGATCTGTATAGCACTTCTTCCTACTCTGAGTCACTCGAAGTTATCCTAAATGGCCTAAACTCTATCCAAAGACTAATGAAGCAAGTCTGTACGAGGTCTAATCTCAGAAAGATTAAATCAACTAACTGGAGAGTGACAATACTTTCCATACAAATCCTCGAAAGAAGCCATCTCAATACTGGAATGATACCTATTATTATATGCAAACTCTACCAAATCTAGATGCTGCCCCCACTAACCAACAAAGTCCATGACATATGCAAAGAGCATATCCTTCAAAACTTGAATAGTTTACTCCGACTAACTGTCGGTCTGGGGGTGAAAAGTTCTACAAAAATCAACTTGAGTACCCAACTTCTCCTAAAAGGTTTTCCAGAAATGGGATATAAACATTGAAACTCGATATGAGATGATAGACACTGGCACACCATGAAGATGAACTATCTCACGAATATAAATATAGTCTAATATCTCAGCACGAAAAAAAACCTAAACTAGAATAAAATAATCAGATTTGGTCAATCAATCCATGATGACCTAAACACAATCAGAACCATGAGAAGTATGAGGAAACCCAGTCATAAAGTCCATATTGATCCATTACTAATTCTACTTGGGAATGGGTAACCTCTGAAGGAAAACACTAGGTCTCAAATGCTTGGCCTTCACCTGTTGGCAACATAGGCAATAGGCTACGAAATCCTCCACATACTTCCTCATACTACCCAACCAATAATGCTGCCCCAAATTATGACACATCTTAGTCACTCTCGAATGGATGGAATATCTTGAACAATGAGCCTCCTGCAAAATCAATCTAACCCAATCACCCACTATCGGCACATAAAATCGACCTCCAATCCTTAAAATACCATCTGGATCAAGTGAGGACTTCTTAGCCTCGCTACTTAACACATTATACTGGATCACTGTCAACCCAACATTATCAAACTAATGAGCCTAAATCTACTTTATCAAAGAAGATCTAGCCTTCGCAAATGGCAAAACACACCTAGGTGTAGAAACATTAAGCCTAACCATCTTGTTAGCTAATGAATGAACCTCCAAGGCCAATAGCCTCTCTTCAGTCAAAAGATGTTCCAAGCTACATATTCTAGTCGACTTTCGGCTCAAGGCATCCACAACTACATTAGCATTTCGAAATTATAGAAGATAGTCAAGTCATAATCATTAACCAACTTGAGCAAACAAGGCTGCCTCATATTATGGCATCGCTGGGTGAAGAAATACAAAAGGCTACGATGATTTGAGAAAATCTCACAACGGACTCCATAAATGTAGTGCCTCAATAATTTTAAATAAAAAACAATAGCGCACATCTCCAAATCATAGGTAGGGTAATTCCACTTATAGGGATTCAACTGATGAGAAGCATACATAATTACTTTACCCTCTTGCATCAAGACAACACATAAACCAACACCTGAAGTATCACAAATAACGGTAAAACCCATGCCATCCTTGAGCAAGGTTAAGATAGGAGCTAAAGTCAACAAATCCTTGAGCTTTTAAAAGTTTGTATCATAAGCATCGAACTACTAAAAGGCAATCTTCTTCTGAGTGAACTTAGTCAATGAAGCTGCAATAGATGAAAAAACCTCAACAAAACACCGATAGTAACCGGCCAAACCAATAAAACTCTAAATCTTAATAGAAGAAGTAGTTCTATCCTAATCACAAACTGCTGCAATCTTGGTTAGATCGACTATAATACCATCTTTGGTCATCACGTGACCGAAGAAAGAGATAGTTTCCAACCAAAGCTCACACTTAGAAAACTTAGCATACAACTTCTCATCCCTCGATCTCTAATAAACAATCTACAAATGCTCCTCATCGACCCTGCTCTTTGAATAAACAAAGATATTATCTATAAATATAATTAGAAAGAAGTTGAGATATGGTCAAAATACTTGATTTATCAACTCTATGAACATGGATGGGGCATTGGTCAACCCAAAAGACATAACCCAAAACTCATAATGATCGTACCTAGTCCAAAAAGTTTCCTTCGGGATATCCAAAGCTCTAATCTTCAAATGGTGATACCCGAACCTCAAATATATATTCGGAAACACCGAAGCACCCTGAAGGTGATCGAATAAATCATCAATATGAGAAAAAGGATACTTATTCTTAATCGTCACCTCATTAAACTATCAATAATCAATACAAGTATGCATAGAACCATCCCTTTTCTTCACAAACAAGATAGGTTCACCCCAAGGTAATGCACTAGGTTAGTAAATCCCTTATCTAGCAACTCCTACAACCGATCCTTTAATTTTTTTAACTTTGCTATTGTCATCCTATAAGGAAGAATAGAAATGGGCTTGGTTCCCTGTTCAACATCAATAATAAAGTCAATATCATAATTCAAAGGTATACTAGGCAAATCTAGAGGGAAAACATCTAGGAACACATGAACAATGTGAACAAAGTACAAGAAAAGACGTGAAGCAACACTTGTACCACGAATATAAGACAAATAAGATAAACATCCCCTTTCAACGAAATGACAAGTCTGAAGGAAAGATGAAATTCTCTTGGGACCCAAATGTAGCGCACCCCTCAAAGCTATCCTGAGCACACCCAACGAAGCTAAAGTCATGGTCTTAGCATATTAATCTAGGACAACATGATAGAAAGATAACTAGTCCATACCCAAGATGACATCAAAATCTACCATATCTAATACAATCAGATCTACCTAGGTCTCACACCCAACAAAATTCACAACATAAGATTGGTACACCCGATCCACTACTAAAGAGTCTCCTACGGGGATAGATACATATATAGGCACATCAAGAGGCTCACAAGCAGAATCAAAACCCAAAGCAAATATGCAGACTCATAGAAAAAAGTTGACCTCGGATCAACTAACACAGATGCAAATCTAAAACAAACAGGAACAATACCTTTGATGACAACATCAGAAGCCTCAACCTCTGGCTTGTTGGGTATAGCATAGAAATGACCCCATCCTCTACTTGAATATATAGTCCCTCAACCACCACCATAAGTATCACTACCTCTGCCTCTTGCACTCCTAGTATAACCTCTACCTCTCATAACCCATAGAGGAGTAGCTCTAAACACACAGCGGGGACAGTCCTTGGCCAAATAGCCAATCTTACCGCATAATAGCAAACCCTGCGACCTTGCTCAACAAAAGGAGGTACGACTTAACTAGGACAACCACCCAAAGCTGCTAAACTAAAATACCTACTACCTATACTCTGCAAGGCTTCCTGTATGGTTCTATCATGATACTGATGGAAACCTATAGAATCTCTTTATTGATAAGTGTAACTTCTAAACTTACCTAAATGACATACCTTCTTGGTTCTTCCTTGAGATACTCAAAGAATAGACTCGGTAATCTTAGCATGATCCATAATACTAAAAAATGATTCCCCATATACAACTATCTGAGTCATAGCTAGCTAAAGAAAAACATCTACCCCTTTCATGAACTTCTGAATCTTCTCAAATTAGGTGGCAATACTGATATAAGAATATCTAGACAAGGCATGGAAACGTGCCTCATACTTTGCAATAGTTATAGAGTCTGCTTCAAGCAATAAAACTTATCTCTCATCTAATCTCTCAAACTAAGAGGCATAAACCTATCCAAAAGTCTCGGTAAACTGATCCTAAGTCATCTTTGTCGAACCAAGTGGTCAAAAACCAATCAGTGACCTCCACCAACCTCTGATTGTATCTCTCAACTGATAAGTGGTATAAGCAACCATATGTGATATAAGAAAACCAAGATTATGCAACTTCTCAAGAAAATCCATCAAAACCTTATAGGCATCATTACCTACAACACCATTAAACCTAGGAGGACCCAAATAAGTAAATCTCTTAAACCCTTTTTAATCCTCGAAAGACATAATTGCACTCGAAGCAATAATAGGTATAGCACATTTAGCTAGCTGAAAACTCAGCTGAGGAGGCATCATAGAAGAAGGCCAAACTGTATCTTTCAAAATACCATATGTAGATACAAGCGCCAAAGGAGGAGTACCATAAGTATATGTCTGTATAATAGAAGGATCCATACTCAAAACTAGAGGAACACCATAAACAGATAATAGCATAGATGGAGGTACAATACTCAAAGCTGGGGAACGCCATGTGAATTAATAGGAGCACCCCAAATGGGTCAACAATTGAATCAGTAATCCCTCTAAGACTAGGGTGGAAAAACTCTATGGGATTGGGGTAAGACCCATATCGCCAATATATTTATATTAAGGCTCAAGGGAGAGTCCCCTATTGCTATCTTTGTATAGGACAATCCTATTGACCATCGTCTAACTTGAGCCCATCCATGACCTACAACTCGCCCTCTAAATGAGGCTCTCTCTATAGATAAAGGCTTCGTATCTCTGACCTCACGAGACCTAGTCATCACCATCTGTGTAGAAAAGAGTAAAATATGATTTAGAACACAAGATATGAAAGATTTGAATGATATAGAATAAAATAAAGAAAGTTTGCTAGAGATATCTTATAACCCCTCAAATATAGATATGGATGTCTGTGTACCAATCCATGAGACTCTACTTGACACTCTATCCATACACTGATTAGACTAATAAAAACCTAGCTGCTTTGATACCACTTTGTCACGACCCAAAATGAGGCTCATGATGGCCTTGTTACGGCGAGTTGTGACAAGCAAGCCTATCACAAAAACTGATAATAGGGGAAAACACTACCAAAATCCATAATAAAGCATCTAGAGAAAATTTGAGGCACAAAAACATTATAATAGAGGAAACATAATCAAGATACCAAATTAAACCAAATCCAAAAACCTGGTGTCACAGTGTAAGAACCAACTAATACAACTTGAAGTCAAAATATACATAGGATAATATGAAAGAAACTATTCTGTCTCTGAACACAAATAAAACATAATCTAACTAAGTAAAAGGTAGTAGTCAACTTCAGATGCATAGGTCAACCGATACCTTAAAGATTCCAAATGCCACCTGAATTAGCTATTTATACAGCATACTCATACCTGCATCTGTAACAAAAGGGCATAATAGGGGTGAGTATGATTCACTTATACTCAGTAGGTATCATAGGCCAACTGAGTAAAGTAGAAAATAAGGCCTATAAACACAAACTATGGGTATGCCACCTAAAATAAAAAATATCCTAAAAGATAGCCCACAGCGTCTCCACTAACAGTTCTACTACAGTAACAGTTCTACTATATACATATATAATAATTACAAGTATGGGAAATAAGAAAAAATATACATGTACACCGAATAAAAGTATAAGAAGATAGAATAGTTGGACAGATATCAAGTCAACATCAGAAATACAATCACATAATAAGCATAATATATGAAATGCAATGAAGAAGACGAAGAAAAAAATAATGATGATGATGATGTGATACACTAGGCCATCATACAACCTCTGTATACACCTATCGAGCTGTTCTTCCAAGGTAGAAAACCTGGGGGACTCATCAACCCATATACAACAAATATCTAATTCCAATATACATATCTCCACTCCGGCATATACATCGATAAAGGATTTTAAAGATGTTACAATTTCTGTCAAAAAAAGTTGGAATTTCCAGTATTTCCATGATGGTACCGATGTTAAATGAATGAATATAATATGAGGATGTACTGCTCACAACCAACCAAGATAATAATATCTAATATCTAATATCCAACCAATATACTAACCATGTGAGCCAAAGATCCATTCAAATCAACCAACCATCCATGATCCAAAATAATCCAGAAAACCATTAAGTGAAACATGCAAGAAAAAGGCATTCCTACCATATAAACCCAACAATCTAGGATTTTTCTACCAAAAAGAGTATAACCGAACATACATATATTAATACCAGGCCAACAAAATTATATAAGACCCTACACGGTCACACATTGCAAATAATGTCTTACAACCACCAAATATTATTCCCATAGACCCTTCCACAGGCACATAAATCAGTTAAACACATTTTCCATGATACACCACATACCCATAAAATACTTTTACATTATTATTAACTACCCTACCAGTCTGAAGTAAGTTAATACATAACTCACCCCGAATGCCCAAAGCCAATTCCAAATACATTTAATCTAGAGCTTTCCCATCACGAACAAATCTAAAATTAACTAACACACAAATAAAGAATCTACGAATCAAATAAAATCCAACTATACACATATTGCCCACTTTTGAATAGGGGTTAAAATGGATCCCTGAAATAGCTTTTTTGAAAAAGAGGGGTAGAACTGGAACATTTATATAATAATATATTGCCCAAGATTAAAGAAACTCAAAGGAGAAATCTAAAGTAAAAATGGGTTAAAATTGAGGTTTAAATTAAAGAATATTTTAATTTTGACCTTTTGGGCCAAAATCCCTAAATTCCATCTTTAAATCCAAGTTTAAACTAGATTTAAATAATAGTGTTGATCAAGAATAGTTGAAATAGGACTTTGGAGCTTACCCAAGCATAGAAATGGAAAAAAATACCCAAAAACTCAATCCCCATGTTTCAAGTCTCAAAAATTGTAAAGAAATATTGAGAAAAGAATTATTTATATCCAGGTGCCGCTAAAATGATCAAATGGCCGCTTTAGTGTTCATCACTAAAATGGTCAAGTACCACTTTAGCAGTACTCGTTTAGCGTGCCACCTTGCTAAAGAGGACAATGGCTGCTTTAGCGCCATCTGCTAAAGTGGACGAGGGCTGCTATAGCGCCCTTGCCCAGCTGGTAGCTGGATGCTAAAGTGGTCAACTAGCGCTTTTGCGTATACCGCTAAAGTGGACAAAGTGGCACTTTAGCAACTATACACTGACCTCCCGAGATTTATTTAGATTCCTGAGAATGCAAGCGAACTATGCTACCCCACTAAGTTCGATGCTTTGAACTTAATGGCGATATCAGAACTTTAAAAAAATATTGTTTTCACAGAATTGACACCCAAGACCTATTTCACAACTTACCAAATGTAGGGCCAAAATATTTAATTGGAAATTACCTAATTCCACCCACTTATTGATTTCTTCTTCTTCTTAATTTACAATATAATATTATTTATTTATTAAAAGTCAAAATAATTATATTAATATTAAATATTTTAATATTAATAAAAGTACTATTAATTTTGATTTATGTGACACTTCTTAGTCGCAAAACCACATCAACCATGTTACCAACCTAACATTAATGTTTTGCATCTGCTGGCATAGTTCGTTTTGCCATACAACACATAGGTCTAAAGATGTTGACTGAAGTTAACTAATAAGCCTTTTAGACTACTAAAATCTTGTACAAATAACACCAAATGCACTGATAATTGTGTTAATCTTACCCACACCCTAAAAATACCATGAAGCAACCATAAGGAGAAGTAAAATGGTAAATTCAAATTGGAACTAAATATTTCACACAAATCACCAAAAGAATTTGGTCATTGCAGCATTTCCTTAATGCGATGATCAATCTCTGAAGTATCTGTGGGATGTTGAAACTCTACTTTATGTAGAAAATTAGAGATGGTCTGCATAGAGATGTTCACCCAAACACCTCAAATCATCAGTGAGTGTAAGGGATCACCACCCTTACATGACAACTCCTGTAGATACATCCACCTCAGCTTCCTCTGGTACATGACATAAAACTCCCATACTAGTTCTAAACTGTATCTACCTAAGGATCTTGTCATCTACTCAAAGTGGTACTTCTTGAATCTTGCCTCGAACTCAGGCATCTCAGATATGCCTACTTTGCTCAACTTGGGCTCAAGATAGAACCCCTTCTTAGGCCTCTTTGTAATGGGGATAATGGCACTGTTTCGATCATATAATTCCTATATCCTACGGTACCCCTACTGGTTTACGATTGGTATCGGGGTAGGCTCAGTTTATAGAGTAAGATGAGTTAGTATTAGAGGAGGAATCTCTACTAGTATGTTGCTACTAGACTTTCCATCTTCGTTCTCCTCACCATCCTCTGAACCCAACTGAGAACCTCCACTGACGAATTCACTGTCAGATTCTTCAGTAAGGCCTTAGCTTGTGGTGGTGCTTGGCTCGGGTTCTCTATCTTAGCCTTAAACTTTTTGCCCTAAGTTAAGCTGCTCCTTGGTTCTATTGGTTTTTCCATGGGATATTCCTTCACTGAACTGCTGGACCCATCATAAGTAGACTCGTACCTAAGTTGTTCGATAGTGGGATAATTTTGCTTCTTGAGGTCTTCGTGGTACCCATAATTGAGTCATTTTTAGGTGCCATTGTTCCAAAGGGAAAAACATATATTAGTTAACACTAGGAAAATAAAATAAAACTAAGAAAAAATAATGAATTTCTAACTGTGTTAGGAACTTTATGAGTCAAGCTACGACTCATTGTATGAGACTATAAGCCATTCTATAAGTTGTAGGGTGGCATGCCATGAAGGGGTTTGGACATTGGTCACTCTATGATTCCAACTAACGAGTCACTAGGTTACCCAATGGCTCCTCAAGTGACTCGTAGTCTGACCAAAAACTATTATTTTAAGATTCAATTATGCCAAGTTAATGAGTTAGACTACGAGTCATATAGTGAGACAATGACTCGTAGGATGAGTCTAGTGTAACTAGAAGAATTTCACATCTATCTAATCCTTGTTAGTAGTTTCTGCGAGTCACCCAATGACTTATTAAGTCACCCTATGAGTCATAGTATGCCTCATAGCGGTTGCTAACCTGAAGAGTTAGGTCTGGTCTTTTGTTTACTCAGATTTTTGAGGGTACTCAAACTTCCCCTCTCACTTTTCACACTTAATTTGTTTCTTAATTCATTCCCCATAAAGCTATACTCCATTGAAAATAATTTTTAAATTCTCAAGAATTGTAACATTTACTTTAACCTTAGAAAAGTTAGTAATATGGAATCTAAAGTGAATTTTCATACTAAAATATGTATTAACATCACAATAGTAACACAATTAGCACACTTACTTTAAAATAGATAAAAATGCTTGGATTCCTTTGTTACACTTAGCCTTGTTCCTGAGGTGTGAAATTTGGTCTCTTACAGAGTCATTAGAACTTGATTCCTGAACTTTAAGATGTTTTAAGAGTGTATTTAGAGTAGGAGGAATGGTTATGGGAATGCAGGGAGTCATGCAATTTAAAAAATAAAAGAAGAATAAAATTGGGAGTTTAATTCCCTTTTATTCCATGTGAATCGGGTCAGGTTAGCCCGTTGGGTTGGTATTTTGGACATGATTATGACTCCAGGCAATGGACTAATAGTCAATGGATATGAGTCATTGGCTTCCTCCATTTAAAGTTTATTTTTACCTGGGTCTCCTGTTATGATAAATCAAGGTGATAATTTATTGTCATTGACAACAACTCATTATGAGAGTCATCAAGACTCCAGAGACCACTTACCTAGAAGATTTCATCTGGGATACTCCTAACGATTATGGTGACGAGTTGTAGGGTGAAGCTACGAATTGTAGGACCCATTATGGGGACTTGGGCACTATAAATTTTTTTGGTATTTTCCTGTATCTTCTAGCCCTGCAGACCAAACACACAAATTACCCTATAATGTAATAAGTGTAAAGCATGAGTTTTCTCCCATGCAATACTTAATTTAATGTCACGGTACAATGTGGCTAAGTTGGGTACTCAAACTTCACCAATAAGTCCATGAGTTGCCTCTCATGCAGCGCCTGATTTAACATTTAAACATGACTCGATTTCCTTGACTACTCAGACTTTGCCAAGACTTACATCATTACTAGCCTTTAACTCCTCCATACCCCTTATATAGTGCTTAACACGTTGCCCGTTCACTTTGAATAGGGGTTCTCCATCTCATTTCGGCGCAGTTACACCATGTCGAAATACTCTAACCATGGTGAATGGTCCATACAACCTAGACTTCAACTTTCTAAGAAACAAGCAAAGCCTCGAATTATACAACAAAACTATATCACTAAGTTGGAATACCCTTTTCTCAATTATCTTTTCATGGTACAACTTCACCTTCTCCTTGTTCAAGCTGCATGTAACACCCCACATTTTTGGGCTAGATATCGAACCATCGTTCCTATATGTGTAAAATCTAATCCCATGATTTGCATTTGAATACATTTTTCTTGATAATTATTCTAGTGTTAAGAATGCTTTTTAAGTAAAAACTGTTCATAGGAATCACTTAGAGCAAAGTTGAGCTAAAAACCTTTGATTCGGCCAAATCATGTTATTCGATTCTACAAGGGTAAGATTTGGATGTGTATAACTTTTTAAATATATGGAATTTTTCATCTCAAGACCCACCAAGTTTTAAATAATTGAATTAGCTTCCCAACAATACCAATTTTGCCTCAATCTGATACCCGAGAGAAAAGTTATGACCATGCTAAGGTTGTGCGTCTCATGGAAATCGCAAATAGCCACTGGATGAGGTGTGCTATTAGAATGTGCCGTACAACCTAAGGTGTGTGATTGGTGTGTTCCACCTAACAATAGCACAGTGCCAAAAATTGCTCTTTTTGACTTAGATGAAGGGCGTTGAGGTCTTTTCACACCCCTAACTCATTTCCAATCATTCTTAAATGATTTAAGGGTCTTAAATAACGATATTTTCACTCACTTAACCCTAAACATTCAGTACACAATGCAAAACCATTCCCCTCTTCCCAAAAATGAAATTTAACCTTTCTTCCCAAGAACTCAGGGATTCAAGTTCCAATCTCAAAGCTTTCTTCAAGAATTCATCTAATTAAGGTATATGGGGTTTTGAACAAGGTTAATATTTCATCCTTGTGCCTGAAAGTATGATTTTCAAGTTGAATTTACATATTTTAAATTAGGGTTCATCCCCAAACTCTCATGTGTTAAAGCATAGCATTACCTTGTGATTTAAAGGACCAAAGAGCATAAGAGTTGTATTTATTCATGTTTTAAACTATAGGTTTGATATTTTTATTGAATTTTGTTATTTTGATGAGAAATTGTTATTCTCCTAAGTTTAATATGTCTCCATGCTTGAATTCATGTATTATACTCATGTATTGAACTGTCCAATGTTTTGGGTCTGCGAATTATGACTTCATATTACTGTTTTAAGAGTTTTTATCAAATTTTAAAAATAATTTAGTGTTAGCGGGTTATGAAAACCTGATATTTATGTGCTTACTTTTTATTTCAGACTTTCCAAATTACAAGTCAGCTGGACTATGATTTTATTGTTATACTTAGTTTTTTATGCTCATGCCGAGCACTATCAACTTATATGTCTATGATTACTTCAGAATCTATATGCACTATTGTTTTCAAAATACCATGACCTGAGCTTATAAGTTATGAATGCATGCACCCGTTAGTATTTAGTGTATTTCAATTGGGAGTAGGAATTAGCATCGAGTGGGAAGTATGGGTTCAGCGCTTCCTACTTCCCTAGAAACTACATGCCACCGTATGTTTAGGGTCCTATCTAGAGAGTGTTTCCCCTTTGCCTAATACGAGCTCAGTTTAGTGATCACTCCTATTTAGGTTTTACTCCCATAGCAAGGATAGGACAACCCTCATCAATGTGGGTCAGACATTGGACTCTATGATAGCTCACATAGTTTATGTCAATTATATGATATCTCCCTCAATTTTAGTATATATTCAACTTATCTCAGTTTAGGTTTGTTTGACTAAGTAATCAGATTTCAGTAATTATTTAGTCAGTTTTACATATCATTTATGTTATTTAGATCACGTCAGTACATTCTATACTTGGTCTTGCATTCTCAGTTTTACATGTTCACGTTTTCATGCTCAGTATCCATACATGATCCTCAGTTCAGTTTTGTACCATGTTCAATGCTACTTGAGATTTACATTCAGTATTCATGTTTTACCATTTCCCAGTTTCAGTTCTACTTATTCTACAAAAGTAAAGGGTTAAGAAACTAAGTGTGGTAATTCACCAGCTTATCAGATTATGTTTGTACTCTTGTTTTAAGATACTTCAAATTTCAATTGATTTTAGTCTCTTGGTGAGTCTACTCGCACTTAGCATGTATGTTTTAAGATTATGTATCTATTCTATTTTACTTATTGAATTCACCTCCACTTACTCAGTACATTCCATAAGCACTGATCACATATACATCTGTGTTGCTTCATTATTTCATAATGTAGGAAATAGTTGTATCCCATACATGAAAATCAAACAGTGTGTAGCTTCTAGCCAGCAGGAGATGAGTTCTCTTGTTTTGGGGTCTCCAATTAGTTGTAGTTCAGGTACTATATTGTTATTATTCATATGTATTGATTAGTGGTAGTTGGAGGCATATCCCAGCTATCTATAGTCAGTATAGTAGAGGCTTCATAGATAGTCAGTTAGAGTCACTACATGTAATTCATGTTTTTTTCCTCAGTTTTATTATGTTGTAAACTTTATCAGTATTTTATTTATTCAGACTTTCTCATGATTATGCTTTTGCTCAGCAAATTTAGTTTTATATATAATTTAAATCAGTTGCTCAAGCAGTATGCCAGTTCATGGGTTAGCTTGGGATCACTTATTGTTCCAAGCACCATGTTACGATTAAGGGGTAGTCTCAGGCCGTGACACAACAAAATTTCAGTATTATGCGATTCTACCTTCTGGCTCAGTCTTGAAATATCTTTCTTAATCTCCTTAAGACAACTCTCTTAATTATCTAAACCCTTAACTAACTTCTCAAACAATGCTTCCATCCTCGAATCAGATCACGGTTCCCCATTAGAATTTATGTACCACTTCTTTCCTTATAATCATCTTTTCTCTTCCAGTCACCGTCTCTCTCTTCTTCGATCCCTATACATATCCCCATAATAGTTTCAACCTTGATTCCCTTTCCTCAAGGTCCAGGAGTTCTGATTGGACCCTTGACCCTTGGCTCGAAAAATTTACATATATCTATCCAAATACTTAGCGTCTTTCTCAGAGTCAGACTCATCATGTCTAGCACACTTATCTCGTGTGCCCACTGTATTCACTTTTTTAGCATTCATAGTTGCAAACTATTTTGTAAGTAACCTAATATCCGTCCTTAGCTGTGCAACCTCTTGAGCCACTGTATCATCTAGGGCTCTCTGCTCACTGGAAGTGCAAATAGCATAAGTGTTGGATCCACTTTCTGCCTCTCAAGTATGCTACCCTTGGTTGGTATTAGAGACCTGGTCTAAGATTTCCTTATCTATCTCCCAATGAAGGCCCATAAAATCCCCACCAATAATAGTATCAACAACAGCTTTGGTGTTCACATTTAGGGCTTTATAGAATATTTAGAACAAATTCCTCCCTAAAATTCTGTGATTGGGAATAGTTATCAACTTCTTCTTAAACCTCAACCATGTATTGTACAATGCCTCTGATTGTAATTTCCTAAAATTATAAATCTCATCCTTCAACTGCATCATTCTAGAAGGCATTAAGAATCGGTCCAAGAATTGTTTTCATAACTCATTCCAATTAGTGATGGACCCACGAGGTAATTCCCTAACCATTATGTTGCTTCACCTATAAGAGTATAGGAACAACTTGAGTCCCAAAGCTTCCTAATTCCCCCAGGTAAATTATACGAAATACAAATCCCAATAAAATTCATGATGAATATGTTTGCATCATCAGTTGGTAAACCAACAAACACACCCTTCAAATTAAGCAACTAAATCATATCACTCGTATTGTCAAAGTTCACCCCTTGGGGAAACTCAGTAGGAATAATAACTCCTGTCTTGATAGGCTTAACATACGCCAAATCTTTCTCTGGATCATTAAACACTAGTAAGTACTGAAAAGTGAGGTATTGAACTCTATCTCTTCTAATTCTGTCTCAGTCAGGTACTGCTCGATGCTTTTTTTCCTGTCTCATTTTTTATTCTTGAGTTGCATGATGGGTAGCTTTTTTCCTCACATTCTCTTTAGCTAGTAACCACACAGTGGTTTATGTAGTAGTTTCTTGAACACTATGCAAAGGTGTTAGAATTAAATTAAGGTCATCTCGAACCCTATACTCATGCTCTACCATCTTACAATTCTATCATAAGTTTTTTTCAAGCTCAGGATCAAGTAGGATCAAGGGATTGCCTTGACTTCGGTTACTGGGCATACACTGGAGTATTCCCTAAGAAAAGAAAAAAAATGAAAACCAAAAATCTTAAGAACCACAATTACTCAATTTGTAGCCATATTTACCGGCAATGTCACTCAAAATTACACCTCTAAGAAAGTATAACACGGTCGCTGTCAAATAAAGAACCCAACAAAGTTTGGGGTTGAACCCATAGGGAATAGGATAAATCTTTGTCAAGAACTTACCGAGTAGTCAGAACATGCAGAAAGTAAAGAGGGGGATTTATTGAGAACAACAGTAGCAGTAACAAATCTTGATTATTTGAGGTTGAAATCAATATGAGAGGAATACTACGACTGTGTTCCCCCAGACTTCCCAATTCTGCAGACTTATCGTGCTTTCTCAACCTATCTCAATGCCTTGCATCACAATCAAATAAGTTAGGTATCACTAACCATCGTTTGACACCTTTTGTTGAATTGCACTCATCTCCTTTTAGGTCTCAGAGTTTCACTTTACTAACCCTTGTCCTGGATCCCAAATTAACTATAACATTTTGGGTCTCAAGTTAAATAGATGAAGGTAGACAGCTTCAAATTACTATTATGATATTTTTTTTTCCAATATCAACCTCTCTTTCGAGTTAGTATCGAATACAGGTAGGATCTTAATGTTTCCAATTATTAAGATAGCAATCAAATTGAATAAAATTACAATGCATGCAAGATCATCAATCAAGAAAGACTTACCACTTTCTCTACTTTGTTATTCCATTAGGGTTCTCACAACATTAGTTAAGAGGTTTAGCCATTCATGCTTGGAAGAACACCCCTAAAATTCATAGTACAAAACATATTAATAAGCTCACAATAAATTAAGAATAAAAACCAGAATATTAAATTAATCCAAATCGTATAAACCAAGAACAAGAATTCCAAGATCAAAATCATATCTTAGAACTCAATATAATGTTGTAAGTATAAAAAGTGCATAAACTCATAGAAAAACATCAATGGGGTATTTACAGTTGCATAATAAACCCTAAAATCCTAATTAAAACTATATAGGAAAATAAGGTCATTAGTGGTAACGCCTCAGACAATGAGTCGTCTGGACTAATGATGACTTATTTTCAGCTCCGTTTTTAGTCTTCATGGCTCTTTAGTGATGACTTATCACGTCTTGCGATGATTTATTTCCTGACTCGTTGCCTCACCAGTAAATTTTCCGCCTGCAAATATTTACCCCATATGCTCAAGACGACCTTTACTATGAGTCCTAGTCAGATCCTATGGCTCATCACCGAGATTGTTCCACTGGGGTTAGACTTGTATTGTTTAAGGACATTGTCATATTTTTTTGCATAGAACGATCTTCACTACAACTTGTAGTCAAATCCTACGAGTTGTAAGTGATGTTAACTTTATTCTTCTTCTTTGACTCCCTTAGTGGTCACCAAACAACTTGGATGACGAGTTGTAGCATCATCCAACGACTCATTATCCAAGCACAGACTTTAATTTCTGGAGATTTTTCTCCCTTTTTGATTCTACTCACTTCCAACCCTAGTTTTCTGTAAAACTAACACAAAGCACATCCCATCTAACAAAAAGAACCTAATTACTTGGATTATTTCATTATTTTAAGCATTGAAAGTGTCATGAAACCATAGAAATCATATAGGCACCACTGTCTGCCACAATTAAAACTGGTCTCCTATGTAGCATTAGAATCTCCCTCACATAAATTTTTGGTAACTTAGATGCATTATAATCCATACTTACCAAGATAAAGTGAGTTGACTTAGTTAACAGATCAATAATGATCCATATAGATTTGAGCTTCCTCGAAGTCTTAGGAAGACTGATAGCGCTCAACTTACACCATAGATTTGGTGCAAGGCAGACATTGTTAATATAATACCCAACTATGAGTTAGGACCGAATCTACGAGGAGTGCAAACATAAAATTCACAACTTTTAAGTGTTGAGAGTTAACTATTTGTTAACCCGTAATTCCATATTACAAATAAAAATAAATTGAGGGGTTTGAATTTAATGATATTAAACACAATAATAATTGACAATATTACGAGATTGAAAAGTTGAGTATTACCAAATTAAGAGAAACCTTGGGGTCATGCTTTATTAGATGGGAGTCATGCATATATTATCAATAATTAGTCCAAGTTTAGTTAAGGGTTTTGGGTAGGCTAGATTTTAGGTCTTGGTATAAATCTTTCAATAAAATGCTAAATCTTACTCATGGGTTCTTTGGAACACCTCATGAGCATATCCAATATACCAATCTACTGCCTCAATTAACACCCTTATATCTAAGATGATGCCATTAATCGAGCTATCTCAAATAACACCCTTATTTCTAAGATGATGCTACTCACTAAGCTAACTCAAGTTGTTCTTCATAATTACTCTTCACCCACATCCCTATTTTAAGGATGATATGGGATCCAAGAGAATTGGGGTTTTCACTTAAAATTCTGAATTCAATCATAGAGTAAAATCAAAATCCATCACAATTAACTAATTAATTGGACTAACAATCAACACCCACACCTTATTCACCACATAATAAAACATAACCCCAATAGATAAGTTTAGATATTCATGAAATTAAAGGATAGAAGTAAACCCATATTTGCATTCAATTCATCCATAAATAAGTGTAATCCTAAATTTCAATTTCAATCTAATACCAAAATCTCTCTTGGAATCCCTTTCAAATTGTGTTTTTACTCAAAAATATTGTTCTTAGTTCACAAAATTTAGAAAATTGGATGCTAGAAATGTGAAGGGTTTAGACTTTTATTAACTTGGGATTAGGCCTTGTAATATTCCAGCTTTATAATTCTGCCCGATGCCTATGATCTCGACTTTTAGTCATGATTGTGATATGTTATTGCAATACTTTGGCTTCCAATCATACCACTCTGGTCTACATGGACTTTCTGCAATCATTGGAAGTCAGGTCGTGATCATATCCCTTTGACTTGTTAACTGATCGTGATCGCACATTGCACGCACGATAGTGATAATCGGGGCCTGGTTCTGAGCTGCACTTTCAACCCTTGTTCCAACTCTACTCACTTTTCTTACTTTTTAGTTTTGTCTCAACTTATTTTCATTATATTTCCCTGTAGGATCAACACAATGGAAATTAGTTCAATTCAATGATGGATTAGTCTCATATATGAAATTTAATCACCATAGTGTGCAAGAAATGAGGTACAAATAAGTACCAAGTTTACCACTCATCAAAGAAAAACCATAAATTCCATGGTTATCCTTTCCTACTTCTATTCCAGAATGAGCATCCTTTGAAAAATACTACTAGATTTTTGATGTTCATACTTAACCTGCTGAAATTTTGAAACTTCATAAAAAAATCTACAATATTATGCTTCATTCTCTGCCACGAATAATGTTTTCTCAAGTCCCCATACATTTTGGTGGTACCCTGATGTATAGAGTATTTAGAGTTTTAAGCCTCTGTAATAAGAGTCAAAACTAGGTTTCCCACTCAGAGTACACACAAACGCCCCCGAATACTCAATATTCCATCATCATCAATGATGACCTCTCTAGCTTTAACCTACAACACTTTTTATCTGAGGTTTCTCAGTTTCTTGTATTTAAATTTCCTGCTTTTGATTTGGTCGAAGAATCTGGACCTAACTTTCACATGTCTACTCCTCCTCCTACACTAGTCTTTTGCAATCTCTAAAAATCATTAGCCAAAGTCTTTTCCTCTCTTGCTAATGGGTGCCTTAACACCTCCATACATGCTAAGCTTCCCATACTCACTTGTTTCTAACTTGGAGCAATGCTACTATATTAGCCTTAACAGAGCGATATTTGTGTTGATATATTATAGTGTTTGATCAACTCCATCCACCTTCTCTATATCAGATATCTCTGAGTAAATACATATTACAATCTATGATGGTCTATGAATACTCTATACTTCACCCTATAGAGGCCATGTCTCTAAATCTTCAAAGAGAACACCACAGCTAACAATTCTAAGTTTTGTATGATAGATTTTTTTCATAAGGATTTAGTTTTCTCAAAGCATAAGCAATCACGATCTAGACCTACATCAAAACAGTACCTAAAATAGTCCGAGAGGCATCACAATATATGATGAAAGCCTTACCTTTAATAGGCAAAGTAAGATTGATATTGAGGTTAACAAGGTATTGAGCTTTTGGAAGCTCTAATCACACTTTTCATCCCACACAAATATAACTGTA
The DNA here is from genome assembly GCF_002878395.1 of Capsicum annuum. Lineage (NCBI taxonomy): Eukaryota > Viridiplantae > Streptophyta > Magnoliopsida > Solanales > Solanaceae > Capsicum > Capsicum annuum. Next base: position 109,944,124 of record NC_061121.1, read on the forward strand.
TTCTAAATTAGTTGGGTCATCTATGAAGCAACAACAAAAAACCCTTAACGAATTGATGATAATAACAAACCAACCCCACAAAACTATAAATTTCTATGACATTCATCGGCCTAGCCTAATTCTTCATAGATTTCACCTTCTGCAGTCTACCATAACGCCTTCCTTAGAAAATATGAGCCCTAAGAAGGACACTGAAGATAGTCAAAACTTGCACTTGGAATATTTAGCATACAGTTGTTTTTCTCTTACGCAACTCCAATGCTGTACGCAAATGAGTTTTATGCTCTTCTTCAGTATTGGGGTAAAATAATATGCCATCAATAAAAATAATAACAAATGAGTCCAAGAGTGACTTAAAGACTCTATTCATCAGACTTATAAAGGCAGTTGGGTCATTGTTCCAGCCAAAGAAATAACTATAAAATCATAGTACCCATAATGAGTTTGAAAAGTAGTCTTTGGGATGTCCTTCCTAATTTTGAGTTGGTGATAGTCTAATCTCAAATTAGTTTTGGAAAATACTGGATCTCTTTACAACTGGTCAACCAGGACATCCGTCTTAGACATAGGATACTTGTTGCGAATAGTTGCCTTGTTCAACTGGCGGTAGTTCATGCACATCCCCAAGGAGAAACACTTGAGCAAATAAAACCTTTTTCTAATAATTCGTGTATCTATGATTTCAACTCCCTTAACTTTATTGGTGGGATACGATAAGGAGGGATAGAGATAGGTCGAGTCTCAAGCTCTAAATATATACAAAAATTGACCTCTCAATATGGAGTCATACCCAAAAGTTCATCAAAAAACACTTCTAAGGACTTATAAATAATGGTGGCTGATTCTATAGGAGGAACTATAGATTTATCTTCTCAAATATGCGCTAAAAATCCCCTACTCCCCTTTTTTATTAATTTCTAAGCATGAATAGTTGACATAATTCTCACAGTAGTAGTCTTAAAACTACCCTCCGACTCAAATTTCTCCATCCCAATCATCTACAGTTTTATCATAACAATTAAGAATGGCCTGATAAGGAGACAACCAACTCTTCTCTAGAATGATATATATGGCCTGATAAGGAGACAACCAACTCTTCTCTAGAATGATATATAACTTCTACATATCTAAAATTGCTAAGCCTGCCAAAGTTTTGTACCCCATAAACATAATAGGACTAGCCCTATAAACTTGATCAACACACACAGACAACCTAACTTGTGCAGAAATGTGTATAGGAGTATTAAGCAATTCATAGACCAAATCCCAACTCAAGGCAAACTTCCCAAACGCATAAAAGAAGGTAAACCTGGGATAAAGTAATACATAAGTCATACAATCACAAACAAAATAGTATCTATAATTATAGTATCAGAAGCTTCTATCTCAGGATGAGGCAGGATAACATAAAGTTGTGCCCTATCACCTCTCTAATTGCCACCTTCACCAACCTGAGTGTTATTTCTACCGACCTGTCCTACACCAGGATCGGAGTGGTCACTAACCCTTCCTATAGCCTATACACCACACTCATTTTATAGATGAACTCTACCATTTTAAATAATACTATGACCTACAAAAATTAGAGCATTAGAAATTGATTACTGAGTTAACTCACTTGCAGACAAAAAATTAGGACAATACATCCTGATATTTCCCAAACCCCCATACTCATGGCACCTGATGCCCAAATTAGGTTTCTAAACAGAAGAGGATGGAGGTGTACAATTTTTTGTAAATGAAGTTTGATAATTGACCCCTGACAACCCCCTATAGACATTGGCATGATTAAATTATAAGGTCGCGAACAACCTGACCCTTCAAATAAAGTACTATTAAATTGGACTGAGGTATGGTCCTTCTTTTATTCCACTTTTACTTCTCCTTATTTCCCAACCATCTCATCCTTTTTAGCAAATTCCACTACCTCCTAGAAGGACTTGCCTACTGCCACTACTAATAGAATACCATTTGAATCCTAGAATTCAATTTCTTTGTAAAGTACCTTATTTGCTCCTTTTCTAAAGTAATCAAATAAAAAGAGCATAGTGAGACGGCATGAAACTTAGCCCTATAAGCTGCCACATATATGTCACCCTACTCTAACCTCAAGAATTTATCTTTCTTCTGATCATGATAAGCACGGGGAATATACTTCTCAAGAAAAATATTCTGAAATTATACAAAAGTAAGTGGAAGTAAGACAATCATTCATTCTACAAATAACCTCCACCATTGCTTGACTTCAGCCTGCAGTTGGAAAGAAACAAACTTCATACCATAACTTTTAGTAATACCTATCTTATACAGACGTTCATGACAATTTATCAAAATCTCAAATGTATCCAAGACTATGTACCTTGGAATACTGGGGGTTTCATCTTCAAGACCATGGAAAATAGTCTATTCTCATCATCAATCGTCACTAGCCCAAGTACCTGTCGGGGATAGACTCATGTTTCATAGCCTTCTTCAATTATTGGTGATACATTAATTATATATTATAAATTTGGGGATATGAAGGCCTGAATAACCAGAGTGTTACCTATTTTAGCCAAGCTACTTACGAATCTCCTCACTTGTTGAATTATTTCAGTAGATAAAGGCACCAGGGCTGGACTATTTGATACTATTACCATATTCTCTGGGAATGCCATTTTTTCCTACTCAACTACAACTATTTTTCCTTGGTCAAGGTTTGGATCATACTGTTGGCGAGGAGGGGATGGTGATCTCTGTCTACCCGGTCCCCTAGATACCTGGGATCCACCTCTACAGGTGATTCAGTTTAATGTTGCTGATCTAGTGGAATGAGTATTTACCGTCTATGAATAAAAGTGAATGAGTTAGATACCGATTTGGATCACCAGATATCAATTGATATCAAGTAACAACATATTAAAAACAAAGAAATGAATTAATTTCCTAAAGCCCTGTAGCCTCTCAAACAAAAGTACAAATGTCTCTGTACCATTCCATAAGAATTTACTAGACCTATTTTTGTACGATGAGATCTACAAACTTAGTGCTATGATACCAACATTTTCACAACCCAAACGATCATGATTGACACCTACCCTAAACTATGGAAGGAGAACCATACCTAATCCAACCCTCGCTATCTAAGTTATAGATTCACATTTATATTATACTAACCTCTTCATAAACAAGTTCAAAAAAAGTCTTTATTCAATAGATATGTAATAATGTCAAACAAATGAAATTATCAAGTTACTAATAGAGTGTTGAAACCTCTATTTATTACATCCTTAAGATATGAAGTCACCGTACAAGAACAACTAAGAATGTCTAACTAGGTAACTAATAGATTATCCAACATACAGAAAAAAATACAAACCGTCATAACCCTGAAACAAGGTACGTGAACACAATTCAAAAGATTCAATAGTTGTTCAATAATGGTGCTCACACTTGAACCTGAATCTGGAGCTACCAGCTAAAGTTAAGGTCTTGTCTTAAATGTTGAAACATAATTTGCACTCGACAAAACAAGTACTAGTAGGCATCATAGGTCGACTCAACCCGACACCATAAAACTAAGTAAGCAAAATAAATATAAAGCGATCAACACAAAACTTATAATCAAATACAATAACACAATTATGACACTTCACTTTAGAGGGAATACAAAATCATAGTCATACATGTTTACACTTAGTCAAATTAGGGCTTTGTGGTTGAAGTGTTGCAAACTGATTCCGATATTCGAGGTAGGTTATGGCTTAACTCTTCAAAATAGGTTGGGTAGTTAATTCGTATACCAAAATGCATGTTAAAAGAGGGAACTAATCATCAATAAGTGGCATCACAACATATGGTTATAACAGAATACTTAATATACATAAATGGGTGTATGATGTGCATATCATCTCTTTGTCTTTTCAATCACATCAACATCATCATGAAAATCATGATTTTAATAACATCATCATCATTTCATCAACATCATATTTATTAATAATATCATGAACATCATGTTTTGTATATCACCATTATTTATCGTCTCAACAACATCACATGTATATGTAATGTGTTTAGGAGTCACATGTAGTGCTTGAAAGAAATTACAAATATTTAGTTCACTTATAAGAACAGAGTCAAGAAAATATAATAGCTATAATAAATAGTAACTTATCTCAATGTCATGACCTAAACTAGGGCTTGGCCATGACGAGTATCTCAAGTCCCGCGTGGATAAGGGATCACCCCTTGCACCAAACCAAATCAAACACAACACATTCCAATGTCGAATGAATTTTGAACATATAACAAGATAACATGTAATAATCTTAAGGAAATTTAAAACAAGACTATGACCATTGACCAACGATCGGCCAAACAACCGACTGACACCACCCAATAACTATAGTAGTCCAAAAAAGCCTTTTAAACAAAGAACCAAAACTGAATGTCAATAAAGTGGTGGGACATGCCCCTGAATATAGCCAAAATAAGTCTAAATAGTCCGAGACATAAGAGACCAAAACATGAAATATAGACTTTCATTGTATGGAACCTCACCACTTCAATGTCAACTTGCGAACTGATCTCGAATCCTAATCACCGAGGAGGAGAGGTAGAAGTATGATAAATTCCTGCATCATCTAGGGATACAACATCTAAAGATGGTTAGCGGGGTGATTACTAGCATGTACTCGAAGATAAGGGTAACATAATAATATGATCAACACTTTAAAATTATTCAAAACCAATGCACATAATGAAATGCATATACATATATCTTCACATGCTGGGATAGGGAACAAGGCATAACATGTGCTTAAAACTTTAACCTGGATTATGTAGCTAAACCATTATAACATGTACCCATGGGCGGCAACATTCACCCCCTGGTCGTGCCCTAGTACGTGTAGCCACATGAACCAAAGAATAATATCATATATATGCACTGGGGACAGGTATTTCCTATCATATATTAAGGTGACTTAAGAACCCTATCATGTGATGATTTATGTGGGACTCGAACTTCCCTAATCATAAAATAATAATGTGGGTTACTCCCTGGTCACTTTGACCCCCGTGTCATCAAATGCGGTTTCCAATATTGGTCACTTGGACCTCCACTTTTATGACTCAGCTATAAAACCATTATTAGAGCCTAATTAAAACAAGTATCACACATTCCCATTCATCGAACTCTATTCAACATTAAGGCATACATTGTTGGTATCGTCATACCAGCTACACTTGCAAGGTAATAACAACATGCCAAAACAATTTCCATTAACATGGGAAAAATAGCTTCCCCTATTGATTAATACAAGGTGGGGGAAAACCGACTCCCTTCGTTCATTAAATCCGACCATTATGTTTCAAATACCTTTTATACCATGCATTAGTTCAAGAGTAGTTCAATTTTATAAATTCCCACCTTTCTTATAATTAAAACCAATTTCATATTACGGGGTTGGGGTCTCAACCACTTCAAACATCATAAATTTGGTGAAAATCAGAATTACCTCGTTCATTCACCATACCTATGTTCCTATAAGTTTAAAACCATAATTAAAGCATGAATAATTATATGTAAATAATGAGAAACATTGTTTAGTTCATAAACATTCAAAAACCTTAACCCTTGTTTCAAAACCAATATAGGCATCTCATGAAAAATACTTTAAAACACATAATTTTAAAAAATTAACAATGAGGGACAAGTAACATGCCTTAAACACTAAGAAATTTGCAGAGAAATCGATTTTTGAGCCCTTAGATGACCAACTATAGGAAACCCTATCTTGGCTTGCTTGAGGGAATTCAGTCAGTCTTTTGGAGTGTTTGAGAAGTTACCTAGATTTGTTTCTAAGTGCTAATGACACCCTAAAGGGGTTATAAGACATGAGTTTTAATTTGGGTAAAAGGGGAAATGTCTAGGATGCCCTTAACTTAAAAGCTAGAAAAGTGCCACCATTAAATACTGGTCAATAGTTGACTCATAGCCACTCCTTACGACTTGTAACCACGAGTCATAACCGAGATAGTCTCTCGGATCCCACACACTATCGACCCTATGACTCAACTTGTACCACTCATAGTGGGACCCTACGATTCGTAGGGTCTAGTCGTACTCAACACAGAACTAATTGGGTGAACACTGGACATCCTACGATTGGCACCCAATGACTCATAAAAAGTACTTATGGTTCATATTGAGTCACTCATACTAGAGCAGAACTTAGTCACTTAGTTTTTGATTTGTTTATGATTCTATCCCAACGACTCGTTATGTGTCTTTATGACTCATACCCTCAAGTCATACCCAAGATAGAAACTCAAAAACCATTCACAGAACACCTTACGACTAAGGTCACTTGACCCATCAGGACACCTTACGACTCGTCAGGTGAGTCGTTTCTAGGGAAGAAAGCTCAGAACTCAGAAAATTTTCAAGGACCAAAAACTCGAGGAGTGACATACTCCCCCTTTGGATCATTCAGCCTCAAATGATTGGACAAGGCATTTATTAGTATGATTTGCCTCCACATACCTCTACTCTTCCCTTTAACAAATATAGAAAAAAGATGTTAAGAAAATCACCATTTAATAACAAAAAAGTCAGGAAACAAATATGTCAAGGAATACACATACTTAAGCACGATTATCTGAAATGGAAAACAAGAATAGATACATGGATTTTATTTCCTCCTCGGCTTCCCAAGTAGATTCTTCAATCTTGTAGTTTCTCCAAAGAACCTTAACCAAATCCACATCCTTCATCCATAAACGATGGACTTGACGATCCAAAATCTTAATTGGGACCTTCTCGTAGGATAAGGAATCTGAGATACCTACCTATTCTAAAGGAGTAATCATTGAAGGATCACCTACGCACTTCCTAACCATCAAAATATAAAACATCGGATGAATAGAGTTCAAACTAGAAGACAACTCCATTTTATAGGCAATATTATCAACCATCTTCAAAACTAAGTACGGACAGACATTACGGTGACTGAGCTTTCCCTTCTTAACAAACTGCATCACTTCCTTCTTGGGAGACACCTTTAAGAACACCCAATCACCAATAATGAAATCCAACTCCCTTCTCCTCACATCCATATTGGAATTTTGGCAACTTTGGGTAGCCTTAAGTCTATCCTTAATCACCCTTTCCTTCTTAATGGATTGGTGAATCAAATCAGGACCAAAAAAATTATTTTCGCCAACCTCAAAACACCCAATAGAGAACTACACCTCTTACCATATAAGGTCTCAAATGGAGCCATACCAATGCTAGAGTGACAACTATTTTTGTAGGCAAGTGGTCAACCCAAGTACCACAAAAATAAAATAGACAAGCCCAAAACATGTCTTCCAAGACCTAAATTGTTCTTTATTCTTGCTCATTCAACTGTGGATGGAAAATAGTACTAGGGACCACCATAGTCCCTGAACCTCACTGGAAAAACCTCCAAAAGTGAGATGAGAAATGACTACTTCAATTAGATATGATGGAAAATGGAGTACCATGCAACTTCACAATCTCCTCAATGAAAAACTTGGCATAATCCTCAGAAGATAAATTAGTCCTCACTAGAAAAAAGTGAGCAGACTTAGTCATCCTACTTACGATGACCAAATTAAATCAAATTATTGGAGAGACCATAAAAGATTGCTAACAAAATCCACATTAATTAACTCTTATTTCCACACCGATAGTTCAATCTCTTGAGTTAACCCACCAGACCTCAAGTGCTCTACCTACACTTGCTAACATACCATGCACTTATCCATATCCTGCTTCATATAATTCTACTAATAAATCTCTTTAAGATCATGTTACATTTTCATCGAACTAGGATAAATAGTATAATACGACTCATGAGCTTCAGCCAAAATTCTTCCTCTCAACCTATCAACATCGGGAACATAAAACCTACCTTGGTACCTCAAGATATCATCACCACCAATTTTGAAAACCATTACTTTCTGCCTACCTACATCATTCTTGATTTGCATTAAGATAGGATCCAACACTTACTTCTCTTTTACTCCAGCACCAAGAGATGACCTCGCTACCTTTTTAACAATCACACCACCATCCTCAAAATATTAGAGGACTACTAGATTAGCTAAATGGTGAATATCCTTCACCAAATCTTGCTCTTCATCATCCTCATAAGATAAGCTTTCTATGGACAACCTGCTAAGAGTATCAACAACTACATTAGATTTACCTGGATGATAGTGAAGACTCATGTCATAATTTTTTAGTAACTCAAGCCACCTCCTTTGTTTGAGATTTAATTCCTCCTAGGTGAATATGTATTGCAGGCTCATATGATTAGAATAAATATCAACATGGACCCTATACAAATAATGCTGCAAGATCTTTAATGTAAACACCACAGCTAGTAATTCCAAATCATAGGTCAGATAATTCTTCTCATAAATTTTCTGCTATAGATACAGGTGCAATATAATTTGGGCTAAATATGACTCTGTAGATATTCTCCACTATAATATCAACTATGAACCCTCTAACTAGTGTGTGATCAAGCTGTGGTTGCCATACAAATCTAATAAAGCCTGGATGATGGCACATGGGAAGGACTACGGTGGCTCTATAAGATTTATGAAACTCTTGTACCATGGCCCAGCTATAAAAACTGAGTGGCTGAGTCATCCACTGTAGCTGCTGTTTGTCAAATACTTCTCACAGCTATGGTAACCACTATAGTCCCGATAAGTCGATCCGACACTCCTTATAGATACATCTTATGGGTCTTCCTAGCTCCCAAACATAGCTATAAAGCTAATATATATGACACATCCCTTCCATACACCATTTAATATGTCTCTTCTCATGAGGTGCATCTACGACAGGTGCGGGTCTCTGCTCTTGCTGTGAATCGTGGAAAGCCTGTACTGTACCCTCCTCAGACTAGGGTACATCTATCTACTATGTATAAGGGCAGATACTCTCCTCATACTTGGGTACCACTGATGACTTCTCTTGCTCAACCTTCTTAGAGGAATCCTGAGACCCCTCCTCAGACTTGAGGTCCTGAGCAACCTATGGTGTATCTAGGGGTGTCCAAAAACTGAATCGACCGATAAATCGAACCGATAAAACTGTTATTGGGTTATTGGTATTGGGTTAATGGTTTTTTATTGGTTTTATAAAAAATTTTATTAGGTAAATGGTTCGGTTTCGGTTTTAGCTTATTAGGTTATCGATTAAAATGATAACCCAATAAGGATACACTAAGTTATTATTTTATCCCTATTTATGTTATATATATAAATCTCTCTCTCTCTCTCTCTCTATATATATATATAGAGAGATAGATAGATAGATAGATAGATATGTGTATGCATATATATATTATATGCACTACTTATTCACAAATCAGTGATTCACAAAGTATTAACCTATTCAGGGCAACAAAGGCACAATATAAAGCTCGACTATTATCGTATTGAAAAGCTTAAGGAATTTATAGCTTCCAACAATTAGGATTTAATTTTTTTTCTAACTAATATTCAGTTCAAGTTTGAAGATTCTTGTAAACTAAAATGCATTGCGTAGGATTTTGGCGGTAACTAATATTTCATTTTTTTATGTTAGTTGTTACTATTTCTATTTTATAAGTATTTTCTTATTGGTTAAACCGAAAATCGAACCGTTAAGGACCAAAAATCGATAAACCAAAATCGATAAGAAAATATCTTATTGGTTGGTTATTGTTTTTACATATTTAAAAATCAAAAACCAATAAACCAAACCAATAACACATAAAACCAAACCGAACCGACCGATGCACACCCCTAGGTGTAGCCTCATTTACTGAGGTAGAATCAAGAGGAAGGTATATTCTGGTGATTCATTGAGATGTTGAAATAGTTGAGGTTTCATCAACGGGAAGACCTGCAAACATACCTTTCAAATTTAGTAGTTGGATCATGGTACTCGTATTGTCAAATTTAATGCCTAGGGGAAAAACAAGAGGTAAGATGGCTCCGATCTCTGTCGGATCAACATATCCCACATATTCTTCATCATCTATTTATGGATGTACATACTGATATACTGGTATAACTTGAACACGGGCACCTCTAGCTCTATTTTGGTTCTCACTGAGTTTGCTGCTCAATGGTCTACTACTTGTCTTTATTCAGCTAGATCCACATCCCTAGCTGTTCTCCACGCTTCTTCCGCTGCTCTCCTCTTAGCTTTAGTTTGATCTAAAAGCTTACCAATTTGATAATCGATAATATCTTGTACTTCTTTGGCAGAAGATACAATATCACGAACCCCTTCAGGATAATCAACTCTTTTCGGCTCAGACATCCTACCAGGTATTTCTAGAATTCTCTCTGGATTTGGATTCACTGGGAGTAAGGGATTGCCTCTACTCCATGCACTAGGAATACACCAGCGTATTACCAACTAAGAACAAAACTAAAATTAAAATCCAAAAACTGCAACAACCTCAATCTATAAATCAACACCATGCTCCCCAGCAACGGCACCAATTTCTTGATGATGTCCAACCAACACCTCCTTTTAGATGATGGTACGGTCGTTGTTAATATATAGTAACCCAACTAAGATCGGGGTTGAATCCCAAAGGAACACGTGGTTTGACAGATCTCAGTGGTTGATGCCTATGGGCAAAACAAGAAAAGTAAATAGGGGGATTTGTTAGTAGTCATCTCGAACAAAGAATAATATTAACTTGGTTAAAAATTAGTCATAGGAGAACACTAGGATTGTGTTCCCCCTAGCATCTCAACTCTGTAGTCTTATCATGCATTGTTGAACCAAATCAATAGCTTGCATGCAAAACTGATAAGTTATATACCTCTTACAGTCTTTTGTATGAGTAGGAGTATTTTACCCATTACCTTTTGAGTCTCAGGGTGTCGTGTTACTAACCCTTATATTGATCCCAGTTAACTATTACCTTTTGATTCTAAAGTTATGAGATGGAAGCTAACGACCATTCACTATATTTTATTGTACTATAATAGATCGAAAATTAACTCCTAAATTATTGTTGTTTTTATCTTTTCCTAGTCACTACTCCTCTTTTAGAGTAAGTAGCAATATCTAGGTGGGATGATAATATTTAATCCATTAAAAAGTCAATCATAATGAAGATAAAGAAATATATGCCATGGGTATTGGTTTAGATCAACAATTGAACTTTCCCTTCTTTATTAAATTACCAGGGTTTCTATAACCCTAGATATGGGTTTTAACCGCTCATAATTATGAAGAAATCAATAACATTCATATTGGAAAGCCAAGATGAAATCACAATAATAAGATGAAAGAAAACCCAAAACCATAAACTAAATAATCAATTAACGTCAATACAATAAAATACCAAGATCGAAGATGAAACCAAATTTCTTAATGACGTCCAAGAAACACCTCCTTTTAGATGATGGTACAGTCGCTGTCAAAATATTGAAACCTAACGAAGGTTAAGGTCAAATCCAATGGGAACACGTGATTTGACATATCTCAGTGGTTGAAGTCTGTGGAGTGGTCTCAAACAAAGAACAATATTAACTTGGTTGAAAATCTGTTGTAGGTGAACACTAGGATTATGTTCCCCCTGGCGTCGCAACTCCTTAGGATTATCGTGCGTTGTTGAACCAACCCAATACCTTGCATGCTGAACTGATAAGTTATGTACCTTCTATAATCTTTTGGACAAGTAGGAGGATTTCACCCTTTACCTTTTGAGTCTCAGGGTGTCGCGTTACTAACCCTTATCTTGATCCTAGTTAACTATTTTCTTTTGAGTCTCCAATTATTAGATAGAAAGCTAATAGCCATTCACTATATTCTGTTGTACTGGATCGGATAAAAAATTAACTCCCAAATTACTGTTATCTTTATCTTTTCCTAGTCACTACTCCTTTTTTGGCGTAAATGAAAATATCTAGGTGGGATCCTAATATGTGCACCCATTAAGAAATCAATCACAATGAAGATAAACCAATGCATTCCATAGGTAATGGTTCATATCAACAATCAAACTTCCCCTACTTCGTTAATTTTCCAGGGTTTCACAACTTCGCTATGGGTTTTACCTGCTCATGATTGTGAAGAAATCAATAGCATTCATATTGAAAAGCAAAGATGAAATCACAATGATAAGATGAAAGAAAACCCACAACCGTAAACTGAATAATCAATCAAAGTCAATACAATGAAATTCCAAGATCGAAGATGAATCTTGATATTAAAATATGTTTCTAAGTGTTAAAAGTGTGTAACCTCTACTAAAAAGTACATAAGGGGTATTTATAGTAGAAGAGAAAATCCTAAAAACTAAGCTTGGACGAAATAGGAGAAAATAGGGCCAGTGGCCACCTACTCCCTGTACCTACGGTCTGGCAGGGTACAGGTGGCACCTGTGGTCCGGCACAGGGCGCAGGTGCACACCATAGGTAGCGGATAGACAATTTTCCTGCAAGTCAGCTCTTAGGATTTTGAGTTTCTGGCACCCACTTTGTCTACATGTTGTCCGTAGGTCAACTTAGTAGGTGCCTGGAGTTAGTTTTTCAGCTCTTCTTCAACTCTCGAACATGCATTGATCACAATCAAGCCGGAAAACATCCCAATCATCTATAATCGCTCCAAAAGTGGAAAAAAGCACCTTTTTTCACCATTTTCATGAACTTATCATCCAAAACATGGTTTTCTGCACGACATACCCAAAACAAATCATATCTAACAAAAAGGCCTCAAAAACTTGCATATTTTTCACATTTTAAGCATCGAAAGTGCTATATTTCTATAGTACATCACTTTCAACTGTCTAGAAGCATATGCAACCACCTTGCCATGCTGCATCAACACACAACCCAGTCTAACCTGGGACGCATCGCAATAGCAACAAAGCCATCAGTACCCTCAGGTAGATTAAAGACCGGAGCGAAACTCAACTTATCCTTAAGCTTATCGAAACTTCCCTCACAAGCATCAAACCATAAGAATTTCACCTTTCTCTGAGTCAACTTAGTCAATGGGACCGCAATAGAAGAGAAACTCTCCACAGACCTTCTATAGTAGCCGACCAAACCCAAGAAGCTCTGAATATCTAATGGAGTCGTGGGTCTAGTCCACTTCTTAACCACCACAACCTTCTGTGGATCCACCATGATCCCTTAACTAGAAATAAGATGACCTAGATAATTCATAATATTCAACTAGAACTCACACTTAGAAAACTTTGCAAATAACTGCTGATCCTTTAGGGACTGCAACACAAGAAAGAGGTGATTGGCATGATCTACCTCAGTCTTGGAAGATATAAAAATATCATCAATCAAGAAAATCATGAACAAATCCAAGAATTAATGGAAAACCTATTTCATACTATCCATAAATGCAGTTGCAGCATTGGTCAAACCAAAGGACATCACCAATAACTCAAAGTGAACATACCGCGTTAAAAAAAAGAGTCTTAGGAATATCCACCTTCCTAATATTCAACTGATGGCACCCAAATCGAAGATTAATTTTGAAAAAAAAAACTTAGCACCCTAAAGCTGATTGAAGAGATCATCAATCCTCGAAAGTGGATACTTATTCTTTACATTTACTTTATTTAATTAGTAGTAATAAATACACGTCCGGAGGTAATCTTGCTTCTTACAAATAAAAAGAATAGGAGCACCCCACAGAGACGCGCTAGGGTGGATAAAACCCTTATCAAGAAGATCTTTCAACTGCTCCTTGAGTTCCTTCAACTCAGCTGGAGCCATTCTGTAAGGAGGGATAGAAATAGGATGAGTATATGAAAAAAGATCAATCCCAAAATAAATTTCCCTATTGGGAGGTACACTAGGAAGATCATCAGGGGATACCTCAAAATTCACAAATCACAGGGACAATCTGCAAAGAAGGGCCTTTGGACCTAGAATCCTTAACATGTACTAAGTGATGTAGGTGACCTTTTGAAACCAATTTACGGGATCTAAGATACATAATAAACCTTCCCTTAGGCACTTGGGAACTACCTACCCATTTGATTACCAGCTCGTTTGGGAAATGGAAACTGACCCTTTAGATCCAATAATCAAGAAACGCATAGCACGAATGCAACCAATCCATCCCTAAAATCACAATAAAGTCTAACATGTTCAACTCTATCAGATCCATCAAGGTTTTCCTATCAAGAACCAATATCACACAACCCCTAGAGACACTTCTAGACACAATGGAGTTACCCACCAGGGTGGAAACTGCAAAGGAGTTCGAAATACATTCAAGATCAAAATAAAAATGGATTGCCACATAAGGAGTCACATAAGAGAGAGTAGAACCAGAATCAAGTAGGCAATATACACTATAAGAAAAGAGTTTAAGCATAACAGTAACAACATAGGGGGAATCCTTGGAATCCTAGCGAGTGTCAAGAGCATACAGACGGTTCCGACCAGTCTCCTAGAAGCAGAAGTAGCACCCTTTGGTACATGAGTGGATAAAGCAACAACACGAATCTTAGTCACCTTAGAAGAAAACTTAGATGGACAATCCCTCTACAGATGACTAGTCTGACCACATTTAAAACACCTATTCCTCTCTTCCTAAGAAAACCATGATGCATTTAACCACAAAATTTACAAAGAGGATATAACGGAGCTGACTGTGCTTCGCTAGCCTGTGACTAGGATGTTGGTGATCTAAACCCACTATCATACTAAGAATAACGGTCACTCGATGACTTTAGATAAGGAGCACTAGACATAGAGTAGGAACCAGAATTGCGCTACTTCTTCTCAGACTACTTCTCATAGTCTCTACCACTTTGACCTTTACCTTGATCCGAATAGCAAAATTTCTTACTCTACTTTTCACTCATTTTCGTTTGCTTTTTTTTGTTTCCTCTACTTGTTGCATATACACCATAAGTCTAGAGATGTTCATATCCTTGTTCAACAAGGCAATCTTGCTCTCTAATATCAACTCATGGGACAACCCAGAGGTAAACTTCCTCATTCTAGCCCTTATGCTAGACACCAATTTAGAAGTATAACATGACAACTAATGAAACTTTAATCCATACTCCTTTATGAATATATTGCCTTGCTTCAAACTCATCAACTCCTCAGCCTTAGCTTCCCTTAACTCCTGAGGAAAAAAATAATCAAAGAAAGTAAAAGAGAAATTATCCCACAAAGCGAACTCAACATCATCTCCCCTGGACTGGTCCTACTTCTCATACCATCGGTATTCTACATCCTTCAACTCATAAGCTGCAAACTCTACACCTTCCACATTAGTAGCATGGATCACACGAAAGATATTTTCTATCTCATCAATAAAGTTTTGGAGATCTTTCTTAACTTTAGAGACAGTGAAAATAGAAGGACTTAACCTTATAAATTGGCCAATCCTAGTGGCCTCAGATGATGAAGCAACACATTCATTTTGGGAGGTAACAATTGGGTAAGTAAATGAATCGACTGGTAAAACTCAACATTAGACACATCAGCTCAAGCTACCTAAGGAGGGATAGGGGAACTGGTGGAGCATCCTTAAGGAAATTAGAAGCAACGACCTTGACTAATTTTGAACTCCTAGAGTTAGACGAGCTCCGTCCATATAGTCCTCAGATGGGAAATAAGAGTTTATGCAAGCATTAGATCTTCTGGAAGGCATGATCTGAAAAGCTAACACACGAATAAAGAAGATTCAAGACCTTAGACTTTATAGCTTGAAATAGAACAACAAGAAAGGGAAACATCCCTAAATTCCGCGTAGCCTCTCTCTTATAAATGTGGCACACTACACTTATAAATGAGACTCTACTTGACACAAATTTATTGGACACCTAATGATACCAAACCTAGTCTCTGATACCATCTCTGTCATGACTCGAACAGGGGCTTGACCATGATGGGTATCTCAAGTCTCTCATGGACCAAAGATCACCCCCTGCAACTAACAAAACCAAACACAACATACCACAATGTCGGATGAATTCCTAATATATAACAAGATAGCATGCAATAATCTTAAGGAAATTAAAAAAAAGTCCATGACCACCGACCGATGATCGGTCAAACAACTGATAAAAACTGCCCAATAACCACAATTGTCCAATCAAAGAATTTTAAACAAAGAACCAAAATTAAATGTCAACAAAGTGTCGAGACATGTCCTCGACTATTGCCAAAATAAGTCTAAATAGTCTGAGACATAAGAGACCAAAACATGAAATATAGACTTTCGATGTATGAAAGATCACCATTTCAATGTCAATGCGTGAGCTGATATTGAATTTTAATAACTGTGCAGAAAGAGTAGAGGTATGGTCAATTCCTGCATCACGTGAGGATATATCATCTGAAGATGGTTAGTAAGGTAAACCCTAGTATGTACTTGGGGATAAGGGTAACACAATATCATGATCAATAGCTTAAAATCATTCAGAACAAATACACATAATCAAATGCATATAAGTATGTACTTTACATGACGGGATAGGAAACAAGGCTTAATATGTGCTTAAAACTTTAACCTGGATTGTGTAGCTCAACCATTATAACATGTAGCCATAGGTTATTGGGCCCCATCTCTCACTCCCTGGTCGAGCCCTAATGTGTGTAGCCATACGAATTAGAGAATAATTTAATATATATACATGAAGGACTCAAACTCCCAATCATATACTAAAGGTGACTTAAGAACTTGATCATTTGATGATTTACGGGGGACTCGAACCTCCCTAATCATGAAATAATAATGAGGGGGACTTAAACCTCCCTGGTCACTTTGACCTCTGCATCAGTAAATAAGGTTTCCAGTATCGGTCAATCGTACCTTCTATTTCACGACTCAGCTACTCAACCCTTATTAGATCCCAATTGAAATAAGTATCACACATTCTTATTCATTGAATCATATTCCACATTAAGGCATACATTGTTGGTATCGTCATACCAACTACACTTGTAAGGTAATCATAATATGCCAAAATAATTTTCATTAACTTGGGGGGAAACATCTCCCTCTGTTCATTAACACAAGATGGGGGATTACCGAATCCCTTTGTTCATTAAATCTAACCATTGTGTTCAAATACCTCTTTATACCATGCATTAGTTCAAGACTAGTTCTATTTTACAAATTCCCACCTTTCTCATAATTCAAACCAATTTCACATTGTAGGGTTGGGGTCTCAACTACTTCAAAAGTCACAAGTTTATGGAAAATCATAATTCTCTTGTTCATTCACCATATCCATGCACCCATAAGTTCAAAACCTTAATTAAAGCATGAATAATCATATGTAAACCACGAGAAACATTGTTCAATTCATAAAGATTCAAAAACCTCAACCCTTGTTTTAAAAACAACATAAAAATCTCATGAACAATACTTTAAAACACATGCTTTTAATAAATTAACAGTAAAGAAAGAGTAAAATGCCTTAAACACCAAAAAATTTGGAGAGAAATCAACCCTTGAGCCCTTAGATGACCAACTTGATGAAACCCTATCAAGACTTTCTTGAGGGAATTCAGAGAGCTATTTAGATTATTTGAGAAGTTACCTAGATTTTTTTCTGAGTGATAATGACACCCTAAAGGGGTTGTAAGATGTGGGATTCAATTTATAGTGATTTTATACTTATTCCCACAAATTTGAATTATGTTCTCGAATTAGGACTAAACCCCAAGATACTTACCTCAAAAGATGAAATCTTTGAAAATTTATAGAAAATAGACTTCCTTAGAGCCTTGGTTCATTTTTCAAGAAGTGGAGATCAAAAATATTTTCTTAATTTTAAAATTGTAAATTCGCTGCATTTCACCACTACAGTGGTAAAATTACAATTGTAGTAGTACTGTTGTAACACTTCATGATGAAATTGATACTACCACTGTAGTGGTACCTCTATAGTGGTTCTATTTTCCCTGCAGTCATACCGAGTAGAATCTTTGGACCTCTCCCTAATTAGGTTCATTTCATAACACATTCCTCAAAATACAACAATGTGAACCAATCCTTTAATGGTAAACTCTATAACAAGAGTTTTGTTATTCTGTTTTACATTTTGAAAGTTGCTATGACTTCCTAAGCTCACCTATATAAAAATTAAGTCAAACATCCCCACCAATGTTTACATCAATACCATATTTTCTTAGAATAATACCCCCTTTAAAAAAAGTCATCTAACACTAGGTTAGCCTTCAATTTCTTAAAAATAGTCTAATGGAAGACTTGTCAGAAGTTTTACCTCTTATTCAGCATAATGATAATTTAGATCACTACAACAACACAAATAACACCTCTGTTTTTTAGGCATGGAGTTAATTATGGTCGAGAGACAAAAAATATTTTGCAGGCTTCATCATTTATTCTTTCTCAAAGTTGTTCTGACATGTTTAAGGATCTATTGGCCCTACTGTACTAAAGACTCTAGCCAAGTGTTCACTGGTCATTGGCCTAATGATTGCGCGCCATACTAGGTAGCCAAAAAAACCTTGTTTATGGTGCATATACACTTGGGATCTCTCTATCCTATTTTGACTCCTCATGTTTTCTTCTCTAACTTTCTCTACCATATTCATTCCCTTCTTACGGCCATTGGGTTTCTTGTTGCGAATCTATCTATTCTCTTATCTTCTTTTTTTGTAGTCATGACATGCCTTTATCATCTTGTAGATTTTCTAAAACTACTTCCCAAAGTGATGGTTTTAGTTATGAACCTAATGTCAAAACACTATTTTTGGGATTTTCTTCTTTGAGTATAATTTCAAATTGTACCATATGTCGTTCAAGGGACAATAAAGGGGGTGATTGGTTATTACACTTCTCTAGTAAAAGGATCTAATATTCTCTTAATTCAAAATAATTGCAGTTGGCTAAAAGATAGTTTTTGGGTGTTCCCCAATGTTTTTGAGAGCATTGCTTCTCCCAAACCTAGCTAATCATTTGTCCAAACTTACCTTTCTACTATTAGTTTGGTATCGCTTCAATTGACAAACTTATTATTTCTTTTTGCTAGACTTTCAGTATATGTTTAGGATAACCAAGGCCTAGATTTCAGAGGGTAGTGTTTTTCTTTCAAGCTCTGGTTATTGAAATAAAGCAAACCTTCACCTTGACCCATCTTATGCTCCTTCATTCTTCTTCAAATCATCGTTAACCACATCTTATAATTAATCTCCCCTTTGACATACTGGAGACCTCGTATGGCCTTTTGTATCTAGAAATTAAAATAGGAGCACAACGTCGTTCAACCTTTGGTTCTATGGTTAGAGTACCTGACAAATATTGTTATTAGATAAAAATCAATGTAATCTATGAGGCACAGAGAGTTAGTACTGGTTAACCTAAGAATGGTCTATGTGCTCTTTTTGTAAAAGTAAATGTTGCCACCCAAGAGCATTGTATTGTCAACCAGATACTTGGTAGAGTTATATTCTACCTAAGTGACACCCAACTACTTTGGTTGGTGAGCTAGGGAAGCTTCTTTCATACTTAGTGGGGGAACTAGTTTCCTCTAACTACTAATTTCTTTCTCAGCCTTTCATGTAGCCTGCAGGCACATTGCTTTAGCTCATTTGTCATGCATCAGCTATCAACAAACCTCCAATAGTCCCAACAATACCTTTATTAGTTTAGGTCAAAAATTATAGAGATATGGTTTTCTATCAATATATGGCCTTCTAAGACAACAAGGCTCATGCTCTTGTCTAGTTATATTTTAGTGTGAGATACAATAAAAATTTCCATTCCCATATTTTTTATTTTCCTCATCCTCGCTCTTAGCCTGAACGATGTACTTGAGGGTGTTCTGGCCCTGATATGTCCAAAGATTCCATTGGATACAGAAGATTGATGAGCAAAAAGATGTTGTGTTGGGTATTAACCAAACTCCATCAAGTAAAGTCCCACAAATAATGAAATCTTTTTAGTAGATAGATCTAAACAACCTAGTAAGGTGTTAGAACAACATTTCAAAGTAATATTACAACTTCCTATTTCCTATAGACAAGACCAAACTATTTTATAGAAAAATTATCATTTCATTCAATAGTAGAATTTGTACAAAGAAGTTAAAGGCAAATAGGTTAAGACTGATCAAATTTATTCTATTTAGATTAGAACGCCTAGGTCATAGTCAATACGAATGAAAGGTATTATATAATATAAAGGACAATACGTACAAGAGAAGGTATGTCAAGGCCTTTTTATGGGAAATTATTAAAAAGGACGCTCAATAAGAATAATCTGAAAATTCTTCGTATTTTATTACATATCTCGCTTGTGAAGATCTCTATTCTCTACAAATTTTTCTTTTCTATATGTAAAAAATATAATTGTCGCCTCAATGTGAAATAAGGACACATTTTGGATACTAAAAAAGTTATCTTGTAACAGTGTTTATGCTCTGACCCCTCGCTTGAATCTAGGATAAATGGGTGTGTGACTCACGATTGCTTATAGGACTTCTTAAGATCATTATGATTATTTCCAACAATAGGGTGGTCTTTTCCGAATAGTTTTCTTTTAGATGCGGGGTCCCAACCCAGTCCTGCTCAAGTAGAGTTTCATGTCATATAGAAGAGAGGCTTCTTGCTTCTCCTCAAATCACCTACAAACATTCTTTTACATTGGATCTTCCCACGTGTCACTGTGTGACTCACTTTTTTCTCCTAAATCACCCATGCACACAATTTGTTAAAACACCATTGAAGTGGAATTCACCATTTGCATATAACCCTAATTTAACATTAGTATTCCTGCTTCTATAGTTGTCTTATTCTATCTTTTTTTTATTATTTATCTTTCTTTTCTCTCCTTGAATTCTTTGGCAATTTTGATGGGTAACTTTTATTACTGGTCATTTAATTTTGTTCTTATCATAAGTTATTATTTATTTGTCATTACATAAAATTCATTTAAATTTATAAGTTACCGCACAAAAATTACTTTTAATTTTATATGACATAAAAGTTATTTAACTTTAAATTTATCATCCAAAAATAATTTTTGACTTTTTTTCACAGAAAGTCATCCAATTTTTTTCAAGTAATCTAAAAAACTAAATTTCACCTTAATTTTTATATTTTGAACTTGAAATATAACATGTCACTCTAAAAAAAAGCTAATCAAATTAGAGATAATTTCAGATGTCTCCTCGATGTTTAGTTTCATAATACTAACATTTATTGTGGTTTATGATGTTATATTTACAAATTGTCTTAATTTTTTTTTGTTATAATTTTATTTATTATTATTAAGGTAAATAATATAATTTAAATTCTTTGTCCTTACTAATGTACTAATTTATCTAGTGAATTTCATTAACAACTTTTTTAATTAGCAAATCTACAAGCTTGATATGGTCAATGGTTGCAAATTGTTACTAAGGAAATCAAAATGAGGAGATAAACATCAATATATATATATGTGTGTGTGTGTATGTATATACATGTATATATGTATGTATATATGTATGTATGTATGTATATTTATATGTATGTATGTATATATATGTATGTATGTACATACATACATATATGTGTGTATAAAGGAGAAACATAAGAACAGTAACGTGACGCTCCCTAAAATGCTAAAATCATTTTTTCTTGTTTTCTCCTTTTTGGGGTTCTTTTTCTCATTTTATAATCTTTGTAAAAAGAACTCAAAAACTCACTCATTTAAATCATATTAATTAAGTTTCATTACATTCTTTAACAACCATATTAATTCATTGTGTATAAGTTACTATATTAATTGTTATATACACTAATGGAGAATTGATTTTGACACACCTTGTCAATTCCTCAAGTCTCTCTATGTCATGACTCTAAATTTGAGGTTATGATGATACCTACTTCGAATTAGCCTTAGTAGGTAAACCAAAGCCCACAAGATAAAAAATAATCAAAAAATTCAAAACAAAAAAATCCAATATGTGAGACTCCTAGAACAGAGTCAAGCCAAAAATGTAAATAACATAAAACTTTGAAAAAATACATCAAGTTCCAACATAATAATTTCATAAATAAAGGACATCTATAACAAGGTTTGAAACTGAATATAAATAATCTATCTCTGAATGAAATTAAAAACAAGATAAAGCTAAAAGAATGTATGAAGGTTGTCCTGAACTCTAAATCTAACCCAAACTTTAAACACCAACCTTGATAAATGAATCAGCTGCCATAAGTGATACTCAAACTAGGATCTACACAAAAAAATACAGTAGGAGTGAGTATATTTCACTTATACTTAATAGGTATCATAGGCAGATTGATCAAAACATAAAATAAAGCAAGT
Source organism: Capsicum annuum (assembly GCF_002878395.1). Lineage (NCBI taxonomy): Eukaryota > Viridiplantae > Streptophyta > Magnoliopsida > Solanales > Solanaceae > Capsicum > Capsicum annuum. The sequence goes on from NC_061121.1 coordinate 109,966,436, forward strand.
AAAAGATACTGTGAGCGTGTAACCTACAAACAAACTAGTTCCCAATGACAAGCTCACACCCTATCCAGTAATAGTTCTACAATATATAATAAGCAAAAATGGGCATCTAAACACGCAATACATACATATATATATATATATATATATATATATATATATATATAAAATGAATGTAAGTACACAAAAACAAATACATGGAGGATTACAAATGATATAATGCAATGTAATCAATGAGATGATGTAATGATGGTGGAACTTTCATATACATCTTTCAAGCCTCAATGCTTTAGGACAGGAGCCATGGGGGGTTCGCAACCTATATACTTTCGCAATCTCAATCAACCCGGTCAGCATATGCCTCGGTCTAGGTGTTTTTAAAAATATTTTATTTTTTCAAAAAATTGTGTTTCTCATGTCTAAATTGACCCAACCGACACATTCCTTGATCTAGGCATTTTTATAAAATATCTAATATTTTGTCAAAAGATCAAATATTTCATACTGGTACCAATCCCATGAATATGAATTGATGAAATGGGGATGTAATGCTCATAGACAATCAGTATGAATATAATGTTCAATTCAATACATATATAAATAAGCTCAGATTTCAACTCAAGATACCTCTAGTTTATGTTGTCAGCCCTCACCCGACAACACTATAAGGATTTGTCATGTAAGACATCAATAATATCATTTTAAAGGCAATAAATGCTCATGTAATTCCTAAAATTACAAGTCAAGCCCCCACTCGGGAAACATCATAATGAATATGGCAAGACAATGCATAGATAAGGCGTATAATATCATATAAGGTCCTTGAAGTGCCAAAATTTAAGCCTAGAACCTTCGAAATAGAGACTTTCCTCACAAACAATCTCAACATAAGCTAAAACTCCCAAGAATATAATCTATCTACACGTTAAAAGGAATCTAATAATACCCACATGAGATATATTTGAATCGAGTTCATAATTAGCTAAAAAAATGGGTTCAAAAATAAAAGGGTTAAAATCAACATTTTATTTTAGGAATATATTTTTAAAGTTAAAAGGAGTGTATTTTTGAAAGCCCATGCATAAATGTGTTAAAAATGAGGCTCAAATCAAAGAAAAACTAATTTTAGAGTTTAGCAGTAAACCTCCCCCTTCCCCCTAAAAAAATTCAATTTGAAATCATGATTAAAAGATGTTTTTGAAGATATAATTAATGAAAAATAATAGAAAGAATTGGAGCTTACCCAATCACAAATGGTGAAGAAAACTCTAGAAACTGCCATCTCCCGAAGCTCCAAGGTCTAAAAATAGAGAAATTTATATATTGGGTTGAAAAAAGAATTAATATTTTATCTAGGTCAAATGACTTCCATGGGTCTTGATCATAAGCCTAAGGACACGAATGCAAAGAGAAAATAAATCTACCCTTCATGAATGCGAGCCTACGATTGTGAATGCAACTGTATGGATATCAGTGCTCCACAAATGTGATAGAGATGA